>NC_034605.1:34015292-34054732 GCF_900095145.1 Mus pahari
TTTCTCTGTATAGCCCTGGCTGTCCTGGAACTCACTTTGTAGACCAGGCTGGCCTCGAACTCAGAAATCCGCCTGCCTCTGCCTCCCAGGTGCTGGGATTAAAGGCGTGCGCCACCACGCCCGGCTCAGGAACACAGTTCTTAAGAACAAACAAATACAGGGGATTCCATAAGTAATAGTGAGATAGAAAAGGTCGAAGGCTGTGGTTTCATTACCTTAGAGAGAGAGAAAGAGAAGGAGAGAAAGTCATTATCAGAGTGAAAGAGGCGATTTCTGTATTCTTGTCCATAACTGGCATGTCTATAATGTTATTAAAATTTTAGATTACAAGCTAGACAGGGTGCTGTATGCCTTTCATTCTGACATCTAAGAGGCAGAGAGAGTTCAAGGCCACCCTGGTCTCTACAGCTAGTTCTAGGATAGCCAGGGCTACATAAAAATCCTGCCTCATTAAAAAAAAAAAATAGAAGTAGAAATCTTATAGGATGTGAGAGCATACTAAAAACACAGTAGTCCTCCAAGCTGGGTTGTGAACAGGGATATATTTTTGACAAGAGAAGGGTCTGCACCAGAAACTACCTAGCAGCCGTCTAGCCGCCTGTGCTTAGCTGGGTTCAGTAGATTTGACTTGATACGCATTTTCCCAACAGATCTGGAAACACACGGGGGCCAGAGGATGCTAGTTCTTAACAGGCTTTCTTTCTCAATCCCTTTTTTATCCAATCCAGCACAGAGGCCATGGGATGGACCTTTCTCCCCACATCGAACCTCTCATGGACAAACTACCTTAAATGTTTCCAGTGCTTTCCGCTGGTCCTGGTAGATCACATCTGAAACTGCAGCACTTAAGAGGCCGAGGCTATGAGTTCAGGGCCAGCCTGGGATATCTAAGGAGTTCTAGGATAGCCTGAGTCACAGCATGTGTTAAAGGAAACACAAATAAACCCCCCTCCCTTAGGACACAGTGTTCTCCAGACGTCCTGCTCTGTCACATCCTGGACACCCTCACCAGGCCCATGGGAGCAGACGAGGGGTTGGCGAGAGTTCTAGGGTGGGACTTGCTGGGGCCTTACTGGTAACCTATGGATATCTGGGAAGCCCTCTTGTCTGGCTGAATGAGTTAAGCCCTGGGGGTTCCTGTGAAAAGATCTCCTCATGAAAGGGCTGATTGCTTAGACCAGGACTCCACTTTCTCGTGCTTGCCTTTATGATTGAGCGGCATCAGGGATGGCGGCTGCACTTCACTTCCGCTTCCCCAGAATAGCGCACTTCTGTCTTGAGCTGAATTACATCCCCGAGAGTTCATGTTTTGAAGCCCCCAGCTCCGGCTTCCTGAGGTACTTTTCTATTCCTCCCCAGAGACAGATGAGCTGTCCCTTTCTCGAGCCTCCGTTCAACAGAAGGACATGAGAAGATGGGTCAGTTCCACCGATACACTGTCATTGGGGAGGATGGGAAAATGTCTCTGCAAAGGACAGAGTGCTCTGTGACAAGGTTTGGTTCTAGGCTTCAGGGTGGCAGGCAGAGCTGTGTCCTGGCCCCAGGGTCCTCTCAGTAACATCAAGTCACCTAGCTTGGCTCTCAGCAATTGTCCCACCCACTCTAGACAGTCTCAGTTTATTCTTTTGACAACGAAGCAAAAGAAAACCACTGTGCCAGTCAAAACTGGCTGCAAACACCACATTAGAACTTCTCAAGTTGTTATCTTCATGAACACCGTCTGTGGTTCTCACAGGGGTGAAACTTCGATGCTGTGCCTCTGTCTTTTCATGCCAAGCCCCTTCTGACAGGACACAGGTATTCACAAGAGTGACTTCCACATGTAGTAAGGCCAAGGCACAGGAAGAGGACAGAAAGGAATATGTACTTATAAACACTGTCCCATTTTATTTTCCAAAGAGGTCTTCAGGGCACATTCCAGTGTTGCCATTCTGTAAAAGAAATCGGGGTCAGAGATACAGACGGGGTGGCTCTCCTAGGTCACTTAGCTAGGAAAAGGTGGGCTCAATATTGAAAGTCATGTCTTCTGGGGATGTGGAGAGAGGGAAAGTGCCAGGTGTACAGATAGGCATGAGGGAGGTTGTAGTCGCCAGAAAGCACATATCCCATCTAAATAGCCTTTCTTCTTTTTATGGAATGCATTGTACAGGACAAAAAGAATACTAGCCATTAAATCTTAATCTGTAAGCAATTTACTTTCTCCAAATATATTTCCCTGGTATTTTCTTTACTAAGCACAATTCCTTTGTATTCTCTTAATTGTATATACAGTGTGTAAACTATTATCTGGATATTGTATCATAAATACCTCCACGGCAAAAAAAAAATCTCATTCAAGTGTCAGCTTTTCATAAGTCTCCACAACTCATACTGAATTAGCTGAATAACCAAGGCTACAGAGCATATAGTGTAAACATTTTATAGAAGAACTATGATTTGATATCAGTCCTGTTCTTAAGTGTGAGGTTTTGTGTTCTTGTCAAACTTTGAAAATTCCTAACAATGGGGTAGAAGTTATTTTCTGAAACCCCACAGTTTGGAGGAAATGGAAATTCTGTTGTAAATGTGAACACAAATGAATCATGTGGCTTTCTGATTGACTGGCTCACTAAGACTCTAATTCTCACTTGTCACGCAGAAACACATCAACACGGAAAGCGGAACCCTCACCAATCCGTCCTTCTGTCATCTGCTGCCCCCTACTGGAACGAAAGGATAAAGCAGACAGTGTGGTCCAGAACGGCCACGAAACAGCAGGGAAAGCAGCTGGCTCTGGAGTGGTCCTAGTGATGTGATAAAAACATGCCAAGATACAGAGAAATCAAGACACAGGCTTTCTGATTCGGAAAAGAAAGTTAAACTAAAATGTAATAGTCAAGATGATACTACACATAAGAAGTCAAATGAAGCGCGGCTGAGAGAAAGCCGAGATACCGTCCTTCATTAGAATGAAACGTCCTTCTTCATCTCTTAGTTTTCATATGATGCCCCTGTGAAGGTGATCATTCTACAAAAAGTCGTGTACAGATCCAATGCAATCCCAATAGGAATTCTGACAGCGTTCTTCACAGAAATAAAAGGAAAAAAATCCTAAAATTAGTATGGAACAAAAAACTGTTGAGACTCCTCTTGAAAATGGAGTGTGTGTGTGTGGGAGGGGGGGAAGCTGTCCTCAGTTTACCTTGCTTTCTGCAGGCACAAATGTGAATTAGAAAACCTCTCTGTGATTTACAATGGAGACAACCTGGGACTCATTTACCTTCCTTAGGAAAGAATCAGTTAAACCGTCTCACAATGACATCTGCACATCCCTGTTTTGTAGCTTCCTGTAAATTGGAAAACCGTCACAGCAGGTGGGGGAAAAGTCTCCCTTCCTTCTCCTCCCCTTCCCCCAACCCCCACATTAAGCATGGATCACTGAGAAAGGGTATTTGGAAATTACTTTGAGTTAATGTCCCTTTTCTTTTCACGTGGGCACTTGATTTGAGTCTATTATTTCAGATTTTAAGCTGAAATTCTGGGCATCGGGGAGGTCTTCTTTCCAGTGGTCTTGTGGAGTTACTGGTGCTAATCAGCCATAAAATCCAGCACTTACAAGAGGCTAATTCCGAAGGTCCTTTCTTTTGGGTTCATCTGAAGTTCTGAGCAATCCTATTTTAAAAGTTCTTGGGACACGGGAGGTGAAATGACCGTGTTCAGTGTCTGACATCTAGGAACTAGACCTGGCACTATGACGTCTGGCTGCCTGTTCACGAGTCCTTATTGTCTCCATATAAAAGAGTGGGCATGTGGTGCAGGCTGCCCCATAGTTTAGAAGATCTCTTTTAAAGGAGAATAGGGTGCTCGGAAACATGCAGAGAAGAGTGCTTCAAAACCTCCGAACCCATCCTGCAGGCTAGAGAGCCAAGACATCCTTTGCCTCAATTGATATTTGTTTGCCTCGATGGATATTGTGTCAATATCCCTCTTAGGTTAAATTCCTTCTTGGTCAGAGTACACTTCTTACTAGTCATGTTAGATGAAATCCTAATATTGAGTACAACAGAATAATTTTTAAATATGTCTGTGTTTTTTTCTTCAAAGAAAGTCTGGATTGTGCCAATGTGAGACAATCAGATGCCCCTTGGCTCCATCCAGCCTGTCTTTTCTAAGAGGGAACGAGAAGGCATTGTGTTGGCCTTCCCTCTCCCTGAGGTTGGCTACAGTAAGCTTATATGCACAACACATGCTTCTCTGGCCCTAGCTTTCCTAGTGTCCCTTTGTTTCTGTGGCAGGGACAAGGGACCTCTCCACTATGGCTTGTTCCTTCCTTTTGGTTGCCTGCAAGAGACTAAATGGCAATGGCAAACAAGGCAGCTTACGTATTAACTTACTTTATTTTTCCTATTTAGTTGTATCTGCTGGTGAGCACCTTAGTGACAGTTTCTTCCAGTTGAGAAGGCTTTGTCTCAGAATCCACAGATTTGGAAAGGGATATTATCTTTAAGAAATTGGTATCATGAGTGCCCTGATATATAATAAAGTCTTCAAGATGTTATCTACTTACCATATTACATAAATTATTTTTTAATTACTTAGCCTATAGTTTTGTCACAGACATTAATTTAGAATCTTTGCTTTCTTTTAATTATTAATTTCTTTTGACTTATTTCAGGATTTTTTTTTTCTAAATTACATTTTGAAGCTGGCATGGTGGTCCACTCAAGAGGCAGAAGCAGGTGGAGCTCGCTCTGTGAATCAAGACCAACCTGATCTAGATAGTGAATTCCAGGCCAGCCAGGGCTATGTAGAGTGATCTTGTTTCAAAAATAAAGTAAATTACATTTTGAAAAACTATCTTAAAACAATTTCAGACCCATTTCCCTTATGAACATGGTTGCTGCAAGAATGCTCAATAAAACACTCAGACACTGAATTCAAGAACATATCAAAAGCATCATCCACCATGATCAAGTAGGCTTCATCCCAGGAATGCAGGGGTGGTTCAATATGTAAAAATCCATCAACATAATATACTATATAAACAAACTGAAAGAAAAAAACCCACATGATTATCTATTTAGATGCTGAAAAAGCCTTTGACAAAATCCAATACCCCTTCATGATAAAAGTGTTGGAGAGATCAGAAATGCAAGGCACATACCTAAAAATAATCAAAGCAATATACAGCAAGGCAACAGTCAACATCAAACTAAATGGAGAGAAACTTAAAAACAATTCCACTAAAATCAGGTACAAGTCAAGGCCGTCCACTCTCCGTAGCTATTCAACCTAGTGCTTGAGCAAGACCAATAAGACAGCTAAAGGAGACCAGGGTTACAAATTGGGAAGGAAGACTTGAAGGTATTGCTATTCACAGTTGACACGACTACATACACAAGTGACTCCCAACATTCTACCAGAGAACTCCTATAGATGATAAACAACTTCAGCAAAGTACCTAGAGACAAAATAACTCAAAGAAGTCAGTAGCCCTCCCTTATACAAATGATAAATGGGCTGAGAAGGAAATTAGGGAAACAACACCCTTCACAATAGCCACAAATAATATAAAATACCTTGGTGTGATTCTAACTAAGCAAATGAAAGATCTGTATAATAACTTATTTTCAAAGAAAGAAACTGAGGAATATATCAGAAGATAGAAAGACCTCCCATGCTCATGGATCTGTAGGATGAACACACTAAAAATGTCCAACCCAGCCACAAAACCTTAGATTCACAATTTGTCCTGCCAACAAGATGTGCAGGGGTAAAAGATGGAACAGACTTAATGACTGGTCCAGCTTGAGATTCATGCCATGACAGGGAGACTACCCCTGACCCTATTAATGGCATTCTGCTATACTTGCAAACAGGAACTTAGTGTAACTGTCAACAGAGAGGCTTCAGCCAGCAACTGACAGAAACAGACTCAGAAACTCACAGCCAAACATGACGGGGAGTTTGGGGAACCCTGTGGAGCATGCCGAGGAAGGACTGAAGGAGCCAGAGAGGTCAAGGACACCACAAGAAAGCCTACAGAGGTCAAACATTTTGTTCTTTTGACAGTGTCTTTTGCCTTAAAGAAGCTTTTCAATTTCATGAAGTCCCATTTATTAATTGTTGATCTTAGTGCCTGAGCTGTTGGTGTTCAAAAAGTTATCTCCCGTGTCAGTGTGTTCCACGTTATTCCCCACTTTCTTCTATCAGGTTCAGTGTACCTGGTTTTATGTTGAGGTCTTTGGTCTACTTAGACTTGAGTTTTATGCAGGGTGCTAGATATCGATCTATTTGCATTCTTCTATATGTAGACATCCAGTTAGATTAGCAACATCTGTTGAAGATGCTTTCTTTATTGTATATTTTTTTGGCTTCTTGGTCAAAAATTTTTACTAACCACAATTTATTTACAGTGAAGACACAAGAAATAATGTTGATTTATTTTCCACATAACAATTTTACAATGGGTCATACTTATCAATAGATCCAAATATATGCTGTTCCTTTTTATAGACTTTAAGAAGCTTAAGTAAATGTTTAGATACCATCCTGAGACAATGGCTGTGTGAGCTATTTTAGCATTAGAACGTGACTGCTATTGTCTCATGGAAGGGTAAAAAGAATGAAAACAGTTAACTCTCACCACAAGGAGATACGGAGTTAATCATAACAAGCCCCAACTGCAGTCTTAGGGGCTCCCAACATTCCCATAGAGAACTCCACACTTGAGTTAGCAGACCCAGGCTACGACCCTTGACATGACACATAGCTGATCCCAAGAAGAAACAATGCATGTTACAAAACTCATTCCTCAACATGAGCTGTCCTTCTAACCATTTAGATGTGAGCCACAGATAGATGACCCACATGTGCTGGCTAGGGGTTTGTTTCAATATTTATAAGCTGCATGCCTAGATTGGGCAGATTTATCACAACACTACTCTATCTCCCAGCTATGGGATCCCTTGCTACCTGTGGCTTCTCAAGGCCACGTGGTTCTGCTCCATCTTCCTTCCACCTCCTCTTCCTCTGTGTTCCTCCACTCTCTAAAACCTCCAGCTCCACCTTTCTCTTCCACTGCCCAATCACAGGCTCTCTCCTTTATTTGACCAATTAAAATGGGGAGAAGGTTCACATGAACTCACCTGAGTAAGTGATCCACTCCTAGTCTGGGCAAGCCTTCTTGAGGAAGAATTAACAGAATACAAACAGCACCGGAGTAATCTACAAAATGTTCCCCCTTTTCCAATTAAAAGCCCCCCCCCCCAGATATAAATTGACTGTGCTGGCTAGTTTTATATCAACTTGACACAAGCTAGTCACAAGAGGAGGGAGCCTCTACTGAGAAAACGCCTCTATGAAATCAGGCTTCAGACAAGCCTGTAGAGCATTTCCTTGATTACTGATTAATATGGGAGGGCCCAGGCTCTTGCCCTGGGCTGGTGTCCTGGGTTCTATTAAGGCCATGAGGAGCAAACCAGTGAGCAGCATTCCTCCATGGCCTCTGCATCAGCTCTTCCTTCCAGGTTCCTGTCCTCACTGTATTTGATGAACTGTTGTATGGAACTGTGAGTTAAATACTCCCCCTCCCTGCAAGTTGCTTTTGGTCATGGTGTTTCATCACAGCAATAGTAACCGTAACTAAGACTCCACCCAATGGAACCTAAACTTTTCCTTTTGGTTAATATAGTTTTTGGAGTTTAAACCAGAACTTCACATGGGAATTCCCAGAGCCAGTTCTAACTCAATCCACCCCCTCTACTGTAAGCCAGTTTGCCCACAACTGGGCCCAGGACCATGTGAAGCTGTACTCAGGATCCTAGTTAGAGCCTGCCACAGCCAGTCCCCCTCACCAACACCTGCTCACCTCACCCATTTTGACTATCTATGACAGCACAGCTTGGAGTCTGAGCCAGAACTTTAGGTAGGGATTCCCAAAGCCAGATCACCCCTGCAACTGTCTGCCACCAGACCCAATGCTGGAGCCCAGGAAAACGTGGTGACTTGACTCAGAACCCCAGTTAGAAACATCCAAGGCCAGTCCCCTTTTTTCTTACCTGTACAACTATCGACCAACCATGTTGATCTGGTGCCACTTGAAGTCTGAACCGCAAGCCCCAGAGTGGCCCCAACACTGAAAACCAAGCATCATTTGGCTGACCCACAACCTGACAAAGATCCAAACACCCACCCGATAAGGATGAGATGATATCTGTACCAAGAAACACCATAATGACCTACCTCCAGACACCTAGATCCACAAACATACAAACACGGAAGCTGGAGCCAAAAGTAGTTTGGAGCTCAGTCCATGGTGACAAGAGTGTATGCACAAGACAGCAGAGCAGAAAGCAGAGAGCAGCCATAACTATGACTGAGGCTAGAACTCTGAAAGGCCCACCTCCAGGAACTTGTTACCAGTCAGGGCCCACCTTCAGGTAGGTTACAGCTACCTGATTCAGACCAAGTATTCAAACACATGAGCTTATGAGGGCATTTTACATGTATGACTTGTTTGCCATTAAAATACTAACATGCCATGCTGCTCTATAAGGAGTCTTTTATTTTGCCACAAGGGACTGAAATTCTCATAAACTGAAGTAAAATAAACCCTTCCATCCTGCATTACTCTGTGTTCTCTAGAATAGAATCAGTAGAGAATATGTTACAAAAGGAATTTTGACTGGCTTACATGATACAGATATAACCCAACAATGGCTATATGCAGGCTAGAGGCAGAAAACCTGGTAGCCACTGACTCCAAGGCTAGATGATACATACTGGACCCAGAGAACAAATATGTACCTCTTTTCCTCCAAGAGTCTCTAAATCAAAGTAGAGTCTCAAGTCCCCTTAGTCGACGTGCTGTTACGTTTCTAATTATTAATACACAATCACTTATTCAAAACCAAGCATATAGGTAGTGGATCCGCATGGGCTACTGGCTAGAAATCCAGACTTACCCTATTACAGTGCTGTTGATTTCAGTCCTACATTGCATCACAGTCCTGGGTTCTCAGCAGGTGTCCAAGTAAGCAAGGTATAGTGGTCCATGTCTGTATCTGAGGAGATTCAGATGGCAGACTGGAACTTCACCTCAGGTAATGGGCCCAGCTTCCGGATGGACTATCCAGGATTATTGGTACCCCACTGAAGCAACTTGGAAAGATTTAAATGGAACAACACATATCCTCTGATGTGATCAGAATATGGAGACCTTCGATGGGACCACTGGTAATGAATAGCTTTTTTGAAAGGTGTCAATAGAACTGAGACTTCTAAGATGGAAAACGAACTTTCCAATGCCAAGTGATAGATTATAGGCAATGTGATTCATGTTTATTAAAATAACATAAGTAGGCAAAATAATCTTGTGTGTTGGGAGGGGGGGTTGTTAAACACTTGTGACAGAAAGGGTAATTCTAGTTTTTACTAGAACTCCCTGCAAATCTGTGCCAGCATGATTACTGCTTGCTGGGTGACTTCTCCACCAGCAAAATGAAGGCTGGTTTAACAACTTGTTAAGAGAGGACAGGACTCTGTCATGGACAAATACAAGGGGTTTGGGGCAGACCAAATCCAAAACACTAGACAAAAACCTCAAAGCTTGACTAAAGGCACATCTGGGGACTTTTAAAGCCAGCATTCGATACTCTAGGGAATTGAGATTTTTATTTATTTTTACCAATGACCTAAAGACTCTGCCTTCCGATCGAGCGCTTTATAGACTCCACGGGAGCACACTGCTGTGCTGAGTTGTGTTTGTGTCAACTGTGCTGTCTCCTGAGCTGCAATCTTACCTTTACCATAGGGAAAATAGTCCCAAACTAAGTGGTTTTACACAGGGAATATAATTCTTATCAAGAAAGTATACATGCAAATAAAGACAAGGAATGTTTATCTTTGAGTAGAATAATATTTTGAATTTGTATTTTTCTTCCTTGTCCTTACTAGCCTTTCAAGGCAGTCTTGTTAGTTTGGGTTTGGAGACAAACTTAAGAACTAGATGTGATGGCACATGCCTGTCATCCTACACCCAGGAAGCAGAGGAAGATTACAAGTTTGAGGCCAGTTTGGCTAGAGAGTAAAATCCAGACTTTAAAAATGAAAATATTTCAATAAAATACTATATACTTCCATAATTGTGAAAGGTTTAATATCAAAACAGAAAAATATTAGATATCAAAATGATTTCCCCATATACTTTGAGGTGAAAAATAATGTCCCCACCTTTTCTCAAGTTCAAGACATGAAAAGAAATTTAGATGAGAACACCAATTATAGATTTCACGAATACCTTGTACAACAATCCGTAATGTTTTATTAGAATTAGCTATCAAAGACATTGCACCTTTCAAGTCTGTGACTGAATTTAACGATGTTCAACAGTGGTTTTATTATGCTAATGCTTGATAATATTTAACAGTGAATTAATTCAATTACTTCACATTAATGTTTGCCAATACATTATTAACAATTCTTAAATATTTTAAATCAATCAACCTAGATGTACACAAGGCTTACGCTCCACTCTTCTGAGGGGACCTGAAGATCGACAGAAACCTAGGCCCTGAGTCCAAGCATCTAACCCACGACAACTACATCATTACTGGTGAACTCATAGGCAGGCACTTCCAGGTTGAGAGGTGCAGGGCCCTTCCTAATCCTGCCAGAGGCGTCATAGTGTGACCCATGGCAGGGGCAATAATAGCCACCAAAATCTCCCGCGTTTGCAATGGGTACACAACCAAGATGAGTACAGACACCAATCAGAATAACCCATTCAGGTTTCTTTACACGCTCTAAATCATGCTGTGGGTCCCTTAACTGGGACACTTCAACTGCAGCTTCTTGGTCAATCTCCTTCTTGGTTCTATGGCGCACAAACAGAGGTTTGCCTCTCCATTTAAAAGCCATATTCTTTCCTTCTGGAATATCAGACAACTTGATCTCGATCTTCGACATGGCCAGTACATCAGCAGAAGCACTCATGCTGGAAACAAACTGGGAGACCACATTTTTGGCCGCGTATGCAACGCCCACAGTAGTAGTTGCAGTTACCAGGTAAGAGAAGCCTTTTCTAGCCTCACTGCTCTCTTTAGAGGACTTTGTGCTATCGAGAACTTCAGCGCGACGATAGTCAGAGAAGTCAGGCACCTTGACATCTGTATGGGAAAAACGAACAGAAGCAGGAACTGCAAGACAAACAGGTAAGAAAAAAAACAACACAATTAAAAGGATGTCCTGAAAGGGGTACACATCAGCCAAGACTTTTGAGTAACAATGGCAAATAACACAATAAACAGATATTTAAGTTTAAAAAACCAATTGCTTAGATAGACTATCCAGCTACACTAAACTTAGCCCACCTAAAAGTTGCTGCATGACCATCTCAAGGCAAAGGCCAGCCTTGTATCTCTGCTATGTGCTTTCTGTAAAAACTACTAGCTAAAGTTTACAACATACTATTTACACAACAATAAGCCTCCTGTGTTTTTTGGTATACTTCATAGAAAACTTAAGGATTGTTAACTTTTAATTCCAGGGCATAAATTGATATTACTCTATCTTCCAAAGAAAGCCTCTAGTGTCAGAGAATAACAACTATCAGAACAGGCAGCAACACTCAATAAAATCTGCAAAGTAATTACTAAGTTTAATAAGGAAAAAAAGGAGGTGACTTTCATATGTCTCCCCCTTCAGTAGAGTAACAATGCTTATAAAAAAATCTTTCTTTTTCATACTGTGGGGCACTTTTCCTGGAGGTCATAAAATGGACCAAATGTTTGTGACAAATGACAAAACATTTACTGCTTGCATGTACTTTGAAAGCAAAAGTGGCATGTCCTCTCTCTCATGCCATTTGGAAATATCTAACAAAAAGAATGAACTTACTGGAATGATTCTTTGTTTAGAAAGTAAATTTCCATACAAAAATAATAGATATAAATTATATATATGAAAATACGCATCCTTGCAAAGTGTATGTTTTAGGAACTACCACCACATTTACTTTTTTAGGGGAAAAAAAGGATGTTAACTTATTCTCAGAAAAAAAGTTTTCAAAACAAAGAACTACTCAGAACATACAATGCCACTGAAAGTGGCAGTGCTATCTTGGTCTTTAACGATCTCATCCTAAGAAGCCTCAGTACCCAAATATTTACATTTCACCTACTTTTTACATGACTTCAAAGTGAGTAACTTTATGGAAGCCACAAATTCAAACAAGAATGAAAATTATCAAAATTACGTTTCTGACAACCCTATCATTTTGGGGGAGGAACCCAGACATGCGGAGTGATGACCTAAGAGTAACAATTAGGACTCTGCGGACTCACATCACATTAATTATGTATTAATCTACCTAATATCAATTTGATGGTGTAAACTGGCATTTGGAATCAAGTAAGAATTACTTCCCCAGGAAAATGCCTGGAATTACACTAAAACAAAACAAAACAAAACAATTGTTGCCTACCTAAAACAGAAAGGAGCCAAGTTTACAGTTCTGCATTCAACAGTACCTACAACCACCACCTAACAATACAAGGTAACTAAATACACTACACAGAATGACTCATTTGCAAGAGTTTTGGTGACAAAAGAAATCCAGTTATTGACTGTTCTATGTACAGCAAGTTACACATCACCATAATCAACCAAGGGACCTTTAGGAAATTACTACAAAAGTCATTTTCTATGTAATTTGCACAAGTTATATTAAACATAGATGCTTAATTTAATTCCAACATGATACATGATCAGTTATTGAAATATCACCTCGAAATAAAGGAAATCTAAGGCAGGTAAACTTTTTGTAGTTGTAGAGCCAAGGTACCTGACGCTCCCATAATGCAGATGTTTTCATCCACACACTTCACATCTGAATCCACCCATTTTGTCACTACCAATCTTTCCATAGCCACCCAGATGGATTTTAACGGGCAATTGAGCTACAAAGTAAAGTATGCTTTCAGGAAAGGTTTTGGCTTTGTTTCTATATTGCCTGGTTTGGAAAATGCTTTCATGAAGCAGGCACACCACCAATTTTTATTAGAAACCTTTCGGCTATCTGACAAACTTAGGTGACACTTTTCACCTCTGCAATTTTCTCCTCCCTCACTTCTTACCTACTGATCTCCTAACCCAAACAGACTTAGAACAAAGTAGGTTCTTACACTTCTGTCCTGAAAAGTTATTCAAAGACCCACTAGTGCTCTGAAAAAAGATCTTGACTCAAATGTATATAAAACCTGATACTGGGAGACAAAAATTAAGGAGCTATTATTCTACCCCTTAAAATCAAGGCCAGAAGTCTCAACAATAGAGTGGAGAGAGTCAACATGCTATAATGACACAAAGATATCAGCAAACGTAAAATTTGTAATCTGACCTGAAATTGAGGTTAAAGACTAAAATACAGATAAACTGCAACCCCAGTGGGGATCATTAAAAATCTGCAGGAGAAGCTAACCAGGGTGGCTCTGCCAAGACAGAGTCAGGAAGACCTTGAGTCTGAGGACAGCCTAGGATACATAGTGAGACCCTGCTCAAAGAGAGGCAGAAGAGACAGACAGACAGAGGCTGGATGAGAATGGACGCAGAGTAAAAAAGCTGTCTAAGAAGGCAATTTGATTGACATGTAGAAAGGTCATAAACTTAACCCTGAACAGTGCCAAGTAGGTAATACATTGAACAATCATAGATTCTTACTATGCTTGGTATGGTGTGAACTTCATTCTTTTAAAGTGAATGATATTTCTAAACTCAACGGTCCGTGTGAACTTGAAATCAAAGTTTACTCTACTTGAAAACGTGAAGAGTCAGTCAACTACTGGAGCAGAAACCAAAGAGCCCAGTGCAGCTTCCCACATTTCGGGAGACACCACAAAGCTTCCTAGATTTTTAAGTCACAAGGGAATGTGAAACACAGACTTAGATACACTAGGAAGAGACCATGCTGCATAGATTCTCACTGTGTGGGTCACTTCACCTCTGATGGGTCTGTTTTCTGTATTCAAAAAAAAAAAAAAGTATCATTTATGCCTGCCTCGCCTTCACAACTAAGAAAGATTATGAAAGCCCTAGAGCCAGGTATCTGAAACCACCGCTGATCCCCTACAGTGGAATTGACAGGGCTGGTTTTGTGTCTATGGGGATGGGGCTGCTAGGAAGTTATGATGCCGAAAAGCGACAACTTCCTGCATGGATGGTATTTTTGTTTTTTTTACAATTTCTATTTGAACACTTATCGTCTAAACCGTACCAATAGTTTTACATAGAATTCTCTCGTGTCGGGCTCACAACACCCCTACAAAATTGTGGTAACAACGAGGAAACTTGCCCAAGGTCAAATTCCTGTAACCAACAGCCTCTTAGCCGTGACAGAGGGAGGCCAATCAGTTAATCCAGGACGTCAAGTGTAGCCTGAGGAGGGAACCCAGACAGACGGACGAGCAGACGGGCTCCTGACTCCTGGGGGATGCAGCTACTGGAGCATCCCAGCCGCATCCCGTCACCGTGAGCCCGCCGGCTCCGGGAGGCGCTCGGCCTGCCAAGGTCGCCGCGGCCGGCCCACCACATCCCAGCACACCGCCCGCTGCCGCCGCCGCCCGGGACCTGGAGCCGCAGGGGACGAGATCGGGGGCACCCCGAAAGCCGGCTCACCGTTCAGGCCCACCGTGGCCTGCAGAGGCCGGGCCGCGGCCTGGCCACTCAGCGACTCGCGGCACAGGAACGGTCGCTTCGCGTCCACAACAGGTGGCTCCGAGGCGGCGGGCACCGCGCCCTGCAGCAGAGGCCGCAGCGCGCCCGCCACCCCGCGGGACGTGGCCGACAGGACGGGCGCGAACGGGCCCGAGCGGGCGGCGACCGACAACATGGCGACGGCTGCTCCAACCACCTCGTCGGTCACAGGGACGACCTTCCGTTCAAACGATGGCCCGAAAGAGGAGCGGGAGGCGCAGGGCTTGTGACGTCAGCGCGACGCCGGAAAGGGCGTTTCGCTGGGCTGAGCGAATCCGGAGGAGCGCCGCGTTGGGGGCGTGGCGTCGGGCGCAGGTTGGGGGCGGGGCAGGAAAGGGCGGGGCCTGGCGCTGACTCTGGTGTCTGACCTGGTTGCCCTGCCCCAGGAAAGCAGAAGTCAGGAGGGATTTCTTGTGGTCCTGATTGAGACCCTTCGTTTAGGGCAAAAACTTAAATCGGGGACGACCTAGGCATGAGAAAAAAACAGACTACTACTACTTCCTGACGCCTATCACCTAGAATAAATACCAGCCACTTTTTGTCTTTTGCCAAGACGATTTTAATCTTCTTACAACAAAAAAGCCAGAAACTATTTTTTGTCAAACCTTGCCAAAAAAAAAAAAAAAAAAAAAAAAAAAAAAACCCAAAAAAAAAAAAAAAAAAAAAAAAAACGGTGGCTTACGATTATTCATCATCTACTACACTTTGGATTTGGTAGTTTCCTTCGTTGTTCTTTGTAATTATGATCTTGATGAAATAACACTATGGATAACCAGCGTTTTACCAGTCAAGGACCTGGTCCTTAGACCCTTTGCTCAGCATGGATTGCCAGCAAGCAGTGGAGTATTGTAGACCCCTGAGGGTTTTTTTTTTTTTTTTTTTTTGAACAAGAGGGTTTTCCCAAGTGATGTTAGGCAGTACAATCACTTTCACATAGTGAGAAAACTGCCAGCTTTCTAACTTCTCTTTCAGTTCTGATTACACCAATAACAAAGTCTCCGTGTGATGCTAATAAACATTACTCCCTCTTACACTTGAAAAATCTCCACTTTTCCAAGTAGAATAAACCTTGATTTCAAGTTCACACAGACAACTGAGTTTAGAGATAGCATTCACTTTCAAAGAATGAAGTTCTCACCCATACAACTTTCTCTATGCCAAATACTTTGTTTATTCTTTTAGGGTTTTAAAAACCCAGTAAAAAATAAAAACTAAGAATTTAAGCACTGCACACTCAGCTTATACACAAGTGCTAACGTGTTTCCTGACATCAGTATGTGTTCAGTAGGCCCCAGTCCCCGCCATTGAAGCTACCTTGCTTAGAGCAAGGTGCGACTGCTGGTTATATGTTGAATTGAGGGCCGACAATCACCAGAATTGAAGCTACCAGCCATCTTGGGTCTTATTGCTGCTGGCAATACTCCTCTTTCAAAAGGATCATCAATATTTGTGAGGACCAGAGTATGTGCCCCCATGAGCACACATTTGGAAGACTGCATAAATGACCAGTTGTGGGGTTTTTCAGTGTGCCACCTCTTCATTGAGGTTAGATGAGCAGAATAGCCAATGTCCAAGACATCTACCATGATGACTTCATCAAAGATAACCTTTATAGCTTTTCTCCTGGAGACTGAGACCTGAGGAGCAGTGAAAAAACCCATCCTCCTGACTGTCCTGTGCTGTTTCAAAGACGAGTCGAGTCCAGGATCAGGGCATCTTTGACATGGGCGTTGCTCATGGTCAGTGCTACAGAGGCCTGATCTGTCGTGGTGCAACCAGATGGGACAGAGGAACCTGGAGGGGACCACAGCCAGTGGGGAGGGTGTGTCTCTTAAATATAAAGTATGAGCAGGATCAGACTTTTAAAGTGAAGCACAGACATTGTGTCTATTATCTAAGGCTTCAGTCTCAAAGGACTTAGATGACTTTACTCCTTCAGTGTTGCTGCTTGACAGACATCTCTCTCTAAGGCTGATTGCACTCCCTGTAAGCAGCTCTCCTGGACAGATGGCTTATGGCTCAACATCTTGGGGTGGGGGTGGGGTCACTGCAATCCAGGCTCCACTGCTACATCTTCATGCAGTGACCTCCTAGGGCCTTCTTTCATGGAGCCCACCTCTGCCACATACTGCCTGGCATCAGCTGCTCCTTGAAGCCTTAAGGGAAGAACCCATGACCCCTTTAGACCTGTATCTTTCTCGTCCCCCAAACCAGTACCAAGTAGCTGGTATTGCCAAGAGATGCTGTCAGCTGGGGATGAAGCCTGGCTCCATGGACCAAAATTGAAGTGTTTTCTGAATACTGAAGCTGGTGAAAAACTTCCCTAGGGATTTCCTTTGTGGAAGCAAACACTTATACTAATCCTTTCACAAGCTGGAGGTAGAAATAGCCAAGGTTCCCTGAATGGGGCGAGTCAGAGAAGGAAGAGGGGAAGGGAGGAAGAAGAGAGAGACAGAGAGAGGACACACATGCAAGACAGACTGCACAAGGCACGGGAAGAGAAGAGGTGGGGACGATCTCACAAATTCTGTCTGCTTGAGTAAGCATGTGGCATAGAAAGACCAGCAGATGAACCTGAGGGAGATGTTTGGTTCTTTGATGTCAACCCCTGTCCCCACTCCAGGGACAGGACCTGGGATAATCCCAAAGCAAGCAAGAACTCCATGTAGATCTCGCCTAAGGAACCAGGAATAAATATCTACCAGGGCAGAGATCTATCTAACCTTTCCTCTCTCAGCTGAATCCCCAGATGGAAGTCTTCACCCCAAACTGCCCTTGCCTGTGGCTCTATCTCATGATGGAACTGAATCCCCAGCTAGATACCAACTGCTGCTGCTGGTGCCAGTGTTTGTCCAGAGACGGACCATGAAGCTTTCCAGGATGCATATGACACCATATACATCTGAGCTGGCCCTGGACAGAAAGCCTCAGCTGAGAAACAGCTCAAGAAAGACAAGCCAGGGCCAGCAATAGGTCTGTTCTTCAGCAGTTCTTGAGAATATCAGAGGCCAGCTCTCCTACAAGAGCCAGAATGGCCCGTTGCGTCTTACTGAAATGTTTTCAAGCTTTGGGCTCCAGT
This sequence comes from Mus pahari, assembly GCF_900095145.1. NCBI lineage: Eukaryota > Metazoa > Chordata > Mammalia > Rodentia > Muridae > Mus > Mus pahari. The sequence goes on from NC_034605.1 coordinate 34,033,102, forward strand.
CCTCTGACTCGGGTTCAGTTCACCTGCTTTTCAGAACTAACAGAAACCTGGTAGGTCCCTTTCCTACTGTTGCTATCTTGGTTGTGCTGCTATCACTAAATATCTAAGACTAGTTAGTTACTTACATGTGTTGGCCATTGTGTCGTACACACACCAGGGCACAAGTGTCCCATCCTGTGCATCTGGAAGTCAGAGGACCCCTTGCGGGAGGTGGTTCTCTCCCGTCTCATGGGTCTTGAGGACAAACCTCAGATTATCACCCACTTTTACCTGCTGAGCCATCTCACCAGCCTTTTTCTTTAAAATGTCTTGAGACTGGATAATTTTCAGAGAATAAAAAATTGTTTCTTCTGGATCTGGAAACTGGAAGCCTACGGTGAAGGGACCAGTAGTGAGAGTTGGCTGACCAGTACAGCTCCCTTCTTCAAAGATGGTGCCCTATTGCTGTGTTCTCTGTGGGAAGGATACTGTGTCCATACATGCTAGAAGATGAAGTGACACAAGGGAACAGGTTCCCTCTGTCAACTCCTCAAACCCTGACCTCCTAATGCTGTTGCTTTGGGGTTAAATATTAAGACAGATTTTGTAGAGTGCAAATCACTCATGCCGAAGAAGCTGCCAATTGTCTGTCTGTCTGTCTGTCTGTCTGTCTGTCCTTCTGTCTTTGTTTTTCCTTTTTCGAAAGGAAGACACCCTCAGTCTGCTAACTTATTTTCTTATTCAAGGAGAAAGAAATCCAAATAAACTAAAGCCCAACGGAATTTTATCACTGGTCTGAGTTGGACCAGGACCCAGACCAAAGTGCAAATAGGCTCCAAGAAGGTCTGTGTACCTGATTCTCAAGGGAGCTGGGATTGTAAGATGGCTCCACCAGCTATTGTCAGTGGGAAGCCCACACTCCAACCCAGGCTCCATTAAAAATGTTCATCATATCCTACTGTCTCTGCTACAGCAGGTTATGTGCTCATTGCTGTGTCCTGGGAAATGGGAGCCATTCTTTTCCCCAAGCCACTCCCTCTGTATCCCTGTGGTGCTGGTGCCTACGCAGTGGGTTGTCACCTGAGAGGAGGAAGAGATGTGTAGCTCAGGAGCCACCACCACCACCACCACCACCACCACCACAACAACAACAACAAAATCTACTGCAGAGTGATGCTTTCGCCTGAAGGTAAGTGAAATGGCACTTTTTAGCAGTGGACATGATTGGCCCTGGGGTTCAAATCCAGTCCTCCCTGCATGGATGCTGCTTTGTCCTTGTCGTGTGTTTGAACTTGAACTCATTGTCAATTTTTAAATTTTATTTTCTAATCCTCTAAATTTTATTTTGTGTGCATGGATAGTTTGTGTGCATGGATGTCGTTGTGCCCACATGCACGTCTGGTACCTGTGGAGACCAGAAAAGGACGTCAGATTCCTGGAAGTAGAGTTACACACAGATGGTCATGAGCCAACAGGAGGGTGCAAGGAATCGAACTTGGGCCTTCTGGAAGAACGGCTAGTGCTTTTAAACCCAGGTCATCTTTACAGCCCCACCATCATCAATATTAAACGCCAGCAAAGCTCCCCGAAGATACTCAGGTTCCCAGCTAGTTTCCATGGGAAACCAGGCCACTTTAGCTTCCCCACAGTGATGGACCTTTGAGCTAAGGACCAGAATAAGCTCGTCTTTCCTTTAAAAACAATCCATTTCCTGTTGTGGGAACGAGTGAGCTGAGGAATAGAGAGAGTCTCCCATCTTCCTCCTCCATATACCCTAATCTGCCTCCCAACCCCAAGCCCCTGTAGTTTCACAGGTCTTTGCAAAGAACAAAAGTTTGTCATGAGCTCATCTAACGGATAAGGTGCCAACCCCTTAATCTAAGGGCTACCCTGCAAATGCCCAGGGAGGAGTCCCACACAACTCTTATCACCAAGACCTGGAGCCTCCCTACCACCTGACCCTAACTTGACCAATCAAGTCTTCTGGTGGCTCTGCTGTTAAGGTCTGGCGTTTTCTAGCTCCCTCTGGTGGACACAGGAGGGACCGCAACAGAAGTGCTTCCACAGAGGCAGACTGAGACCACAGGTTTGCCAGGAGGAAACTAGACTCAGAAAACAACTATCTGAAGTGGAAATGTAAGGGTTCTTTGGGAAGTCAGTTGGATGGCATTTTGCTGGGCTGAACATGTGAAGGAATGTTTTGTTAAAGTGGACATAGTTGTGAAAGGCTAAGGCAGACTCGTGAAGGAGCGTTTCACTGAAGCAAACACAGAATGGATGTTCTGCTAAAGCAAGCACGTGAAAGGACATGTGATGAAGGATTCTTTGCTAACATCACTCATGTATTACTCCACCTTAATTGCATAATTGAGTTGCATTTGCCAGGATACCATAGAGAAAAATGCATCAAAAAACGTCTGGTGGTGTGCTGCAGTTTGAACGTGCTGAGGTAAGGCACGTGGGGGACACGTGATGTCTGGAGGTTATGAATCGGACTCCACGGAGTGCAGAGACAGAGCTTGGCTTGCTGGTACAGCTAGCTGTGCAAGGCTTGTGGGCCAAGGCTGAGGCTGAGGCCTGGCTGTCTCTGCTAGGTCATGTCACCACTATTGCTGATCCAACTCTACCGAACGGGACTGCTGGCGTATCTGTGAGGTGTTTGTGAGTGGATCGAGCTGTCACTGCTAACCTATGAACTGAACTGCCAATTTCCAGACAACACAGATAGAAGTTGCTCCAAAGAACCTTCCTAAACAGGTCCACTTCCCCTGTATTCTTTCCACTATCTCTGGTGAGTGGTGGGTTACAAGGAAAGTTAAAGCATTTAAGAACCATCATTAAAATAGGAAAAAAATTAAAGTTACAATTATCTGTTGGGTGTTTGTTTGTTGTTGTTGTTGTTGGATTTTATAAGTATGCATCTTCTTTTTATATAGTCAAGCATCGTGTGCTGGCTGTCACAAAACCTGAGTATACAGAGGAGCGAAACTGTTCCAGGGACAGGCGTCCTGTGCTACAGAAGCGGAAGGCCACACCTACACTGAATATTCTAGAAAGACTGATGACTAGTCAGAGCGTCAGTGAGTGTGGAGATGGTGGAACACTGCAGATCCAGATCCTAATATCTGAGGCTATCTTAGTCTCTTCAATATCCACTTATAGTGCTGCTTCTCTGTATATGACCCAATGTCCTTAAGGGATATAGGAAACGATGTCTACTGTCCACCAATCTCAAGGCTAAGAATGTCATCAGATAATGACTGGGGCCCTTAACAGAGATTTCTCCACGTTGCTATAAATTACCTATTTGGGGTTTCCACCAATGCACTTGAAAGTGTTGATTCACTATTTGTTGTTGTTCTGTTACCATAGAAATGTCATGGCACTATTACCGTGTTGGTACATGGAACTTGAGGTAAATTCAATCTGTATCCGTAGTCATCACTCATACTTGGCTGCAGAATAATCTCTTACCCTCTTTGAGGTGAGAACCATGTTTTGGTTTTGGTTGCTTGTTTGTTTAGGGGCTTCTTTTGGTTTCTTGTTTATTTGGTTTGTGTGTGTGTGTGTGTGTGTGTGTGTGTGTGTGTTTCACCCACTTTGGCAGCACATACAACCTCATACTTCTTACTTCTGTGTCACAAAAATTCAAACACTAGGCAAGGCGTTCTTATATTTGACAAACAAGTGAATTAACTCCCACAGTGTTCTGGACTAGCCGATCGGGAGCTCACGGAACCCTGAGGAGAATTAAGAAGTAGGCTGGTCTCAGCTCCAAACTTGGTCTCTGTAACTCCTTCCATGGGTATTTTGTTCCCTATTCTAAGGAGGAATGAAGTGTCCATGTGTTCATTGGGAAGAGAGGCCCCTTGGTCTTGCAAACTTTATATGCCCCAGTACAGGGGAACGCTAGGGCCAAGAAGTGGGAGTGAGTGGGTAGGGGAGCAGGGTGGAGGAAGGGTATAGGGGACTTTCAGGATAGCATTTGAAATGTAAATGAAGAAAATATCCAATAAAGAAGAGGGAGGAGGAGGAGGAGGAGGAGGAGGAGGAGGCTGGGCATCTAGAATCACAAAGCCACCCCCATGCTAATTGCCTAGCAGGTAGCAGGGAGCACCTATGCTCTAGAGATAGCAAGTCCTAATTGTTCCCAGGTGACTTTCACAGCCAGCTCTGACTGGGCCCTGAGGAAGAGCCCCGGAACTTAGGCTCAGCTGCCCCCAGTTCTCTGAACTGGTCAGAAAGACTCAGCCTACCTCTTGTGCCAGATTCCCTGAAGCTTGCAGCCTCCAGTCAGAGTCCCAGCCCCTCTGTGCCCCTAGATGCCTCCCTCTGTGTATCCCGGCAGCGGCACTGTGTCTGGGTTCCCTCTGAGTCTCCTTGTAGAAGAAAGGCTACAGGGAGGGAGGCATGGTCAGAAGCTGGCCAGACCCTCAAAAGCAGGAGTGGTCGCGCGAGAGGGGGTCTCCTGGGATTCAACATTGTTACAGGGGCTCGGGTGCTACAGGTAGCCAGCAAGGTTATGTGTTGAGGCTGCCTTTTGTGGATCTAGTCCAAGATGCTCTCACCTAGCGGGGTGGGCTGAGTGGGAGGATGAGGGTGATGTGGGCCCCTCCCATCATCCTACCTTCTCCTGGCAGGCCAAGATGAGCACTTTTGCAAAGAGGTGATTCCAGCAAGGCACAAAGTACGCTGGTGGCAGTTACAGAGAGATTCTAAGACAGTTGGGCAGTGGGGACAGGTTCCCAGCACAGTGCTAGGCTTCATCCGTCCAAGAAGAACAGGCGACTTGGAGCTGTACCAATTAGATTTTAGAAGGGGTTTTGAGGGGAGGGGTACCATTAATTAATTTTAAATGTTTGCTGGCATGTATGTATGTGCACCGTGAGTCTGCCTGGTACCAAGAGAAGCCAGAAAAGGATATGGAATCACTTGAAACTTGAGTTACAGATGTTTTTGAGTGGCTATATGGGCACGGGGAACCTAACTCGGGATCGCTACAAAAGCAGCCAGGACTCTTAGCTGCTGAGTCAGCCTTCCGAAACAAGTCCGAAACAGATATTCGATCTTGGTTTTGTTTTTTTATAAACCAAGAATACTTACGCTAATCTTACAAGGTTGGTCTAAGAACGGAAGCTAATAATGAGTTGATCACTGCCAGTTTGTAGGACAACTGCCCTCAATAACAGTATAAAAGCACTGCTTCTCCCTTAGAGATTGTTAAATGACAGCAAGTTCTGACAAGAGTTCCAGGATGGATGAATCACAAAGACACCACACTAAGGGAAAGAAGCTAATCAAAAGGGGCAGTGTTGTGAGTTATTTCACTTTCACGAACTCCTTGGAGTAGTCAAATGGGTGAGGAGGGTAGCATTTAATACGTACATAGTTTCCACAGGGGATGGTGAAGGGTGCTGGGGATGGATGAGGCAGAATACACATTATTCTCAGAAGGCCACATTTTAAGTAAAGCAAGCCTTAACAAATTAAATTTTGAAATAATTTCTTTTATTCCTATCACAATGGAACAAAACTAGAAATCAATAGCAGAAAAACTATAAAAAATTTAAATTTGATGAAACCGAGTATTTAAGAAATCAATAGAGAAACTTAAAAATTCCTGAAGCCAACTGAAAATTAAAATATGTCAGAACCTATAGGGTACAATGAAAACAGTATTTACAAGGGCTATGTTAAAAATCAGAGAAATTACAATGATACTATTCAAATTCTTAGAAAAACAAATAGATTCAAAACAGTAAAGATGAGGCCAAAAGTTGAAAAAAGTTGACCATCCCTTATCATCAGAGAGGAAACTAAAAACACAAAGACCAGATCTCAACTTAATAAATGTTATTTATGATAAGTCATAAATGTTACTTATGATGAGTCACTCAATGACATTATACTAAGTGGGAAACTCAAGGCCTTCTCACTGAACGTAGAAGCAAGGGAAGTGTGGTCACCTTTCCATTCAGATTTAACACTTGGAGTCCTTTTAGAGATTCGTTTAATTCCTGTGTATGTTTTAACTTGTGTGCACCCTGTGCATGCCTGGTGCCCCCAGAGACCAGAAGATGGCACCAGATCCCCACCTCTCCATCTGCCAGCTCTTTTTTTTTTTTAAGTTTTATCATGAGCAATAAAACAAGATAAAGAAATAAAAAGGATACAAACAGGAAAGGAAGAAGTCAAATTGCCCTTATCTGTAGATGATGTGACTTTATTTGAGAATCCTCAACCAAATAAATGTTAATATTGACACTTTCAGCAAAGTCCCATGACACAAATTCAACATACAAAAAAACAGTAGCTTCTCTAAATGCCAATAAAGATCACCTTGACAGACAACTTGGAAACGAATTCTATTCACAATAGCGTTACAAGAATACTTTGCTGTAGTCTTAACCAAGGAGGTGAAAGACCTCTATAAGGAAATCTATAAAACACTAAAACCAGAAGACACTCCCCACTACAAAATGGAGAGACCTCCCATGCTCATATACTGTCAGACCCAATACAAAAATGCTACAGTAGCAAACCTGATCTTTAAGTTCAATGCAACTCCTTAAAAAATTACTACAGCATCCCTCATAAATCTACAAAAAAGTTCTAAAATTTATCTGAAAAGATCCCAGATGACCAAAATGATACTGAGCAGAGAGAAACATGCTGGGGCTTTGGTAGGACTTGATTTCAAGTTTTACTATAGAGCTACAGCAACAAAGCAAACATGGAGCTGACTCAGCAAAGGGGACATTAAACTGAAGAGCCAGAATTGAGACCACACGGCCACAGTTACTCAATACTCGACAAAGAAGTTTCTCACCTACCTACCTACTGTTCTTTTTCTTTTTCCTTCCTTTTCCTCTTTTTCTTTTCTTTCTTTCTTTCTTTCTTTCTTTCTTTCTTTCTTTCTTTCTTTCTTTCTTTCTTTCTTTCTTTTCCCTTCTTTCTTTATCTTTCTTTTCTTTTCTCTCCTCTTTCTTTCTTTCTTTCTTTCTTTCTTTCTTTCTTTCTTTCTTTCTTTCTTTCTCTTTCTTTCTTTCTTCCCCCTCTTTTTTTTTTTTTTGAGAAAATACAGGCTCCTTAACAAGTGCTGCTGAAAACTGGATACCCACACATACTAAAATGAACCTAGATCCCCATCTTTTACCTTGCCAAAATAACTTAAAGATTGATGCAAAACACAATCAAAATGCAGAGCTGTAGAGACCAAACCCAAAGGATATGTTACCCACAACTCCAGCCCCTAAGGCTCATTGTGGAAGAGGGCACAGAAAGATGTAAGAGCCAGAGTGTGCTGTTGAGACTCTGTCTCCTGGGAATGCCAGAAGCTGTACCCATAAGGCCTCACCAACATGACAGCCTAAACCCAAAGAAAGATGCCACAAATTTTCAGTATCGGCAACAAAAAGAGAAATCACTACGTCCCATACAGGCCTGAAACAGATAAGAAGGGACACACTGAACACAGTTCTCAGGATCTGATAACATTAAGTAATTTGAAAATTCTTACAACTATTAAGAAAACTGAATTAACTTTTTATTGTTTGAGAAATTTACACATAGAATGTATTTTGACCAAATCCACCTCTTCATCCTTCAATTCTTCCCCTGTCTTTCTCACCATTTTTTCCTTCAAGTGGTCTTGAAACACACACATACACACACACACACACACACACACACACACACACACACACAAACACACTGAGTTTACTTAGTGCTACCTATATGTGTATGGGTGCCAGGCCGTCTACTGGAGTATGGGTAGACTTTTAGGAACCACATACCTGAAGAAAACTGACACCCCACCCCCACCCCCACCCCAAGACATCAACTACTAACAACTTCTCAGTTAAAAGTTGGACGTCATGAGCCCCCTCCCTATCCAGCATGACATTTGGGCTGGACTGATTTTGTTTAGGTCTCCTGTGGGCATACACAGTCATGGTGCATAGTGTATGCATTAGTGCTGTTGTGCCCAGCAAATAAATATTTGTTGCAAATGTCTATAACTCCTGACTCTTACAATCTTTCCACTTCTTCTGTGGTGATCCCTGACTGTTGGGATGAATGGAAATGGGGTCTGATATAACCATTCCATTCAAGTAGAACACTTTACCATCTCTTAGTCTCTGCACCTTGATTAGTTGTGGGTGTCTGAACTAACCATCAGAGGAGGGTTAAAGAGGCTTCTCTGATGAGAGCTGAGAGATGCACTGATCTGTTGGAAGTTGAAGCTGGGGTTGGGTTTAAAAATATTAATAACCATCAAAAATATTAATAACCATCAAAATAAACTCTAGATCAAGAAAGTAACACTGGAGAGTTAAAAAGTATTAATGAATTAATACCAATTTAATACACATCCCAGAAAATAGAAGAAAATGAGATCCCTCACAATTAATTTTATGAAGGTATATTATTCCTACTAAAAGTCAGAACCCAGCAAGTAAGGTGATGCCCCACAACCACTCACTCAAGAATACTGACATTATATATTTAGCATTAAATAAAACTATACCGAATTTAGGAAAACAATGAGGAGAAGTTATGGGGGAATACAAGAATAGACAAAGGTGTTCTTTGATAAGTCAATCAACAGAACAAAGTATCTTCCATATCAGTTTTTACACAGGGATTTATCTTAAAAGTGGAAGCACCGAGTCTTTGACAACTAGCCGCTCAGTTTAACAATTAGTAAAACAATTAGTAGCAAGTAGCAATCTATTTAACATAGAATTCCTAACGTTAATATGAAAAATGTGATCACTTTAAGCATATTAATAAATGATGTCCACAAGCAATTTACAGAAGTAAAGCACATGGCCAGTAAATGTGAGAGAGTCCCCAGCCTCACCAGCAATCAAGGAAATGTAAGTCAGTGTTCACTAAGTACCAAAGACTTACCTCTTCAAAATCCTCTATGCCCTAGAGCCATAAATACACAAGCACTGAGCAGAAGACATGGGTTGCTGAAAGTTGCTTCATATGAAGAAGGAAGCTAACATGAATGGTAAAATTGATATTTAGAGCATTCTTTATTATTGTTATTGTTTTAAAATCTTACCCAAAAACTCATGCATCACTTGTATAGCTGTAGAAATCAATACATTTTCTAAACAAAACTAAACCAGTGAAAAAACGACAGTGTGTGAAGAGCCAAGGGAGCTCATGATGAAAATGACATGTAGTTAGGATCCTGTTGTATCCATTTTAAACTTCTGTGCATTGCCTGTAGGACCACAGGATGGCAACAGCTGACCTGATCCCTTCGCTCAGTGTTGGAGACCAGATTGAGATACACCAGGCCTTGGACAACTCTCACCTAGTAGCCATATAGTTCTTTGTTGAGAGCCGAGTTGCCCCCTCCTTCCCAAGGCTGTTCGACACCCTCCCTGCCAAGACTGCTCTATCTCCCTCCTCCCAAGACTTCTGTCCTAAGCTGACACCTGGGAGGATCCGGGACTCTGAGATTAGCTGGAGCAGTGACGCCAGGACTCTGAGAAAATCACAAGAAGTTTCAAGTCTGCAGTCAGCATCCCCCCCCCCCAATTCATCCTTCGCTCTGTTTCTTGTGATCATTTCTTAACCCCTCCCCACTCCCCCTCACAGTGTTTATAACCAAATGTTCAAGCCGGCAATAAACGAAGCCTTGACAACTTTGCAGGGCTTCCCTCTTCTTTCCCGCCCATTTCTCACTTTCAGGCTCGGTCCTCCTCGACCCCACAAAATAGCTTGTCCCGTGAGCCGTGGGCCGGGATAGCTCAGCAAGCGCAGATTTGAAGCTGAGCCCTGAGAGAGGGATCTGAGGCAGGAGGTAGAGAGAAGACAACAGAGGCAAAGTGGCGCTCCAGCTCCAGAAGCAATGGAATCCATTCTTCATCCTACTCCCTCCTACGAGCCATCCGTGCTGTCTAAAAGCTTTCCTGGGGAAATTCTGAAGTGTTCTCTGAAATTCTGTTTATTCCCAAGCTGCTGTACCATACGCTATTCACATCTTACGTTCTCTCTATGCTTCCTCCCAAAAGTTCTCCTCTTTCATGGCAGAACCAGCATAACTGGCTACCCAGAAACAGACCAACATGGTCTTTGATATTTTAGGGTCAACAGGAGTGCCTTCCAACGCATTCCTTCCATCATTCAAAAAGCAAGAAAAGCCAAGCCAAGCCACCCGTAGACCTTTGTCTGAGATCCACCTCCCTTGTCTTTCTTTCTTTCTTTTTTTTTCTATTTTCTAAGTCTAAGCATAGACTGAAATATCTCCATAGGAAAAATAACTATGTCTTCACTGCCCATTAATTCCTTTTTGATCTAGATAGACACTAAACTTCGGAGATCTGCTATCCTCAACTATCCTCAGCTATAAATGGCAACCGCATGGACCAGCATGGACAGGGGTGACCTTAGTTCTCTGCCACATGGCTCCTTCATCACACATGCCCAGCGTTGGTCAGGATGCAGGAGTTTCATCCCCAATGTCTGAGCCAGCATAGTTCTCATCAGTAGGACATACCCAGACCCTGGGCTCTACACTCACACTCAAGGCAGTGCTGGCTTCCTTGGCTTCCCTTCCAGCCTCACTTTTCTTCTCCTTTTCTTCATCTTGATAATTTTCTTTCCTTCATAAAAAAAAATAACATATTGTTAATAGCAAAATGGAAAATAAAGGGCCACAACAAGTGTAGGAAAACTTAGGAAAAATATAGCAAACGATTATAATCCTCTGTGTCACGGGAATTCTAAAACAAACAAACAAAAAACAAAAAACAAAAACAAAAAATCAAAACAAAAAACCAACCAAACAAACAAACAAACAAAGAAAAACCGAACATGCTATTGGTTTTTGGAAAATGTAAACAGGTTTACTTGCAATTGCTATAATGATAGAAGGCAGAGCTGTCAAAAACCTGTATACTGATCACAGCCAAGCAAACAAAGGCAACGTACCTGTCATAAGACTCAAACCCATGACCTTGGGGTTAAGAGTCTCATGTTCTATTGACAGAGCTAGCTAGTCACTAAAACTTGTCTACTGAAACATTTCATCCTGGATTCATGCTTTGTATTGGATTATTAAATATTCCCCCACAAATAAAAGTGGAAAGCTGCCTCCGTTTTTTGTTCCACAGGGGGAAATAACAGAAAGCAGAGAATGAAGGTTTAACGTGACAGTGGATTCTCATGAACAGCTCCACATGTATGGCATGAGTTTGGATGCTTGGGCGTAACTGTGCCAGGCTTGGCATGGTTAGGACAGAGATTGGTGTCTATAAAGAAGTCAACCAGATGGGCCACAGCTGCCCCCTGCAAAGCACCTCCAGATGTTCTCTGGAACCACAGATCAGATACGTTTTAAAGCCCTGAGCAAGTTTTTCCCCCTCGAAGGGGCGCTGAAGGGGAACTTCTAAGCCTGCCTGATTTCTGAATAGCACTGCACCTGCCCTGAATAATGAGCTTTCTGGGCCTTCCCAGTAGAATGTGAATTTTTCACTGATGGCTCTTGTAGCCTACTGCACCTTGGGTACTTGATCCCTTGCCCCCCAAATCTTTTATTGGAACTTCGATGCAGAGACGTTCTTAGTCACCCCTTCTCTTCACCCAGAGCTCAGCCGTATGGAAGTGTTGGCCTTAGAGAACAATGACCCCATAGTGATGCCTGTGTACCTGATTTTTTTTTTCATCTCCATAGCATGAAGGTCAGAATGGATCAAGGCTAAGTACGCCTTTCTCAATCCATGCACAATCTGCTGACTACTGATTTAAACTGGTCAATTCGCCCCCTCCTGCCAAACAAGGATATTCACATACCTCCCTTCTGTTTTGGGCCTCTCCTCTCCTCTCCTCTCCTCTCCTCTCCTCTCCTCTCCTCTCCTCTCCTCTCCTCTCCTCCCCCTCCCCTCCCCTTACCCTTCCCTTTCCTTCTCCTATCCTCTCTTCTCTTCTGTCACTCTCCTTTCTGTCCTCTTCCCTGTCTTTTGACCTCTAGACTGTCATCCGGTGCTTTTGATCTCTTGAGAGTTTGTCTCCAAAGACCTCAGACCTACTTGCTGTAGGTGCTTGGAGACAATCTCAAGCTAACTTTGTAATTCTACCTTCAAATCTGTTTCCTGTCTTTCAAGTGCCTGACGGTGAATGGCCTTTCTACTTAGTCTCCCTCCTGGCCATACAATTGAGCTTTGTCTTAGCCTTGTCCTAGACCTAATCTATGCCACTCCAGTTTGCTTGAGGGCCAAAATTCAGGCTCCAGGTGTATCATCTGCCACCACTGCCATTGTCCATACTCTGCACACTTGTGCCACCATATACTGGGATGTGTCTTACTCTAAATAGGTGTTATGTGTCCCAGGACTGCAGTCTTTGGTGGGCACATTTGCCTTTCAAGAGTCTACTAAGATTGCTGGGGCTCCTCCAGAAAGTGTAAAGTTAATTATACAGGAAGAACTCGGTGTTTTCTGACTAAATAAATAAATTGGCATACAAATGAATGAATGAATGATTAAGAATTAGATAAGCTAATATATTCCTATACCACTACCACCCTCAAGGCAAAAACCAATGGTTTTGCCTGTCAATGGCTGCCATCGAAATCCATAATATTCATGAGTTTAGATTTTGGCTCGTTGGATTGTCTTGGACTTCAAGATGCCTAAGAACTGGTACACAAAGTGAATTGAAGTAGTGACAAGTTCATGTAGCACATAACTGAAGTTCTGAAAACTCAGAAATGAGAGTAAAAATCCTATTTCTCCATGGTCCCTTATGATTTCAGGGAGAAGCATCAGAGAGAGTGGGATGATCGTAACATCCACTTCAAATAAAAAGAAACTTCAGGGATCTCCACAATTACAAATAGTATTTTCTAATGGTTTTCAAATGTAATTTTAATTTTGAACTTCAAATACAATTTCACGGGCACAGGAATTAAGTGTATGGGAGTCATTCGTATGATGTTGGAAGAAATAAAAGTGGATGGGGGCTTTCCTAGGTTCAACCGCATATCCAGGAGAACAACTTGTGGCAGGAGATGCGAAGAACCAGGCATATGTATGCCTTAAACATAGTCTGGCCAATCCCGACCCATATCTTTGTCAAACAGGATAATTAATCCCTGCCACGACATGACTTATTGATGGGTGCACATGGGGTCAACATTCAACCCAAGCAGACAAAGAGAGGTCTCTCGGAAGGTGGCAGGATGGGGTGTGCGGAGTGGGCCCAAAAATGCACCGTGAAAGAAGCTCTTCCTGTGTGGACAAGTCAGGTCTGAGGGGGTACCATCTGTCCAACACACCAGTGAAGTGCTCCATTGAGCATTTAGCTGTTAAACCGTAAGAGTAGAGATCCATATAGAGGCAGGAAGGGCAGGTGGGGGGGCCTCTTATACAGAGGTGAGCTTTAAAAATCAATTTTCCACAGGGCAAATGCAAAGGGTGTGCAGAACCCTTCCGACAAGTGAGGCAAAGTGACTACTCACCACACTTACAGCATATTTAAAGCACACCTAGGACAGTTGCCAGGGCTAAAGGGGAGGGGACACGTGTTTTTCTTTCTTCTGTGTGGAAGGTCAAAATAAAAAAATACAAAACTGCTTTGTAATAACATAATGTCTTAGCACAAACAAAATCGAAGAAAACAGGGCCTAAATCAGCCATCTCGCTCCAAATGCAAGCAAATCCGTGCAGACACCTGACAGAATTGTCTCAATTTCCATACTTCTTTCATTTCCTTTATGAAAGTCACAGAAAGGATTGTTAAAACACCCCCTTGTGCTCTTAAAATATCCCCCAAGAGTGGAACTGTAATCTCAGCACAGTTCAACCTTGGCATCATAGTGGAGGATCCTGGGTCATTTGGCCTAATTGCCATTTAGGGTTTGTCTCTAATACCCATTGTTAGTGTCTTACAATACTGTGGTTTTGTCTGGTGAAACATCATATAGTTCGACAACATCCTTAAAGGAATTCATCCAGGAACGGAATATTGCATTTTTTTTTCTAAGCCAGCCATTCTCAACCTGTGGGTCCAAACCCCTTGAGGGATTGGATAACCCTTTCAGAGGGGTTGCCTAAGACCCTCTTCATATCAGATATTTACAATTTGACTCATAACTACCAAAATTATGCTCATGAGGTAGCAATGAAATAACGTTATGGTTGGGGGTCACCACAACCTGAGGAACTGTATTAAAGGGTTGCAGCATTAGGAAGATTGAGAACAGCTGCTCCAAGCAAAACCCTATGGTCAATTAATGTACTGTTTAAAACCCTCAACTGCAGCACTGTCCTCCCAAGTCCCTGCCACAGAAGGTTGAATGCCAGGCTTTGACTTAAAGTTACTCGAAGCTGAACATGAGCCATCGGAGGCCGACACGTTCTTCCCGCTTAATGTCACAACAGTTGATTTGGTCCTTCACTATTCAGTGAAACACTGGGAGGTATCTGACCTCAAGAGCTGCGTAAAAGAATAGGCTCCTTCTGACAGCAATGGCTTTGAGGAAAGGACTATGGTCCTTCCTTCCGGGTGAGGTGTTCTAGTATCTCGTCAGTCTATCAGATTCAGATTGGCCTCGACCTTACCTTCAGACGCTGGTGACTTAGGAAACCTTCCATCAGCCTACCTCATCTCTACACATCCTTTTAAAATGAAGAGAATCCTGCAATTGTGTATTTCTTGTTCAATAACACACACAAAGCGGTTGGTGAAAAATTGTAGCTTGGTGCAAAGAACTGGGGCTTCCATTCCTTGCCTTCCCCCACCCCAAACCCAAGTGCTACCCTCTCCTCCCAGGTGATGCTTCTACCAATCGGAGAAGGGATGGGTATCTGACTGGAGGTCCTCTGGGGAGGGGGGTGGAACTGCACTTCTCCACCATCTTGCCTTGTGAGCTTCACCTTTCTGCCCCAGGAGAGGTTGGTCTGAAGCTGCTGTCTTCTTGTCACCGTCCCTTGGTTTAAAGAGTATAAGGAACCCAGCTGTAAGTCTGGGCCCAGGTCTGGGTAAGGGTGGGCTGGGGGGGGAGGGGTTGGGAGGAGACATTCTGTCTAACGCCTGTTCTTTCCCACCAAGTCTGCAGCTGGAGGGTGTGTTGGGTAACCTCTGAGGGAGGCCTGAGGCCTCCTTTTGGGCCATTGCATAGCTCTAGAGAAAATTTCATTTCCAAGAACTGCAACGTAGAAGGAACTGGCCAAAGGTAACAGAGAACGGTTGGCTAGACTAGACCTCCAGCCCTTTCCCCCAACTGGCTCTCTGAGCTGCTGAGAGTTGGCCACCAGGCAAGATGAACTGAGAGGATCCTTCAGAGAGAGTACTGAAATATCTGCCACACAGTGTAGGTCATCTGATCGGTCTCAGCCTCTCCTAACGGACACTTGATTTGAAGGTTCTGGGGTGACTTTGAACTAACTTAATTCAAACTCTCATTCCCATTTACGGGTGCCTGTCTAATTCTAGTAGGATCTGGATTAAGGATGCAGTCTGGGCCAGTTGAGACTTATTAAGGAGACTTACTACCTCCTTAACTTCATGCCACATTCCTTCCTCTCACCTCTCCAGACTGGTCTTTGCTTATGTTTACTCTGCCAGGGGCACTGGGAGAGAGACAGTTCTGAGTGGACACAGTGGCTCCTTCGGCATCTAGACAGTAGGCATCCTGGAGGAGACGCCCAACACAATTGTGCAGACGCTAGGTGTGCCCCAGGGTACCGTACCATGTGGTCCTCTTCACTACCCTCTCGGGGCTCTGCACACTTAAGCTGTTAGGTAAGAGTGTCCCTGTCACCGTACACCTCCTTTCCTTCCTCCTCCACCCTCTCCCCGTCCAGCCCTGAATATGGGTGTAGGCATCTTGTGCTCTTTAACCAAACATTCAGAAGAGGGTGCAGGGGAAGCCAGCTTTAGACCAAACTTTCCTGTAACAGAAAGTTAAGTTGCAAAGGGAAAGGTGGTGTTTGACAAGTACAGGGCCTCCCATCCCTGGAGAAGAGGTTCCAGCGAGACACCTGTCCCTTCCAAGAACCAGAGGGTGGAGAGATGTGCCACAAGAAGCTGTCTTCCAGACATGCTGTAGCCACTGCACTGATGAGATCACTGCAGCTATAACTGTCTATATAAGACTTGTACAAACTTGGACAGTTCGACATTTCATCATGGATGGGGGTGGAACCACGAGGCCCCACCCCTCCCTGAGAGACTATTGGCAACTAATGGTTATTGGAGGAGAGATGTCGTTTTCTTCAGTAGTGTATCCTGTGACACGTCTCCCTCGCTCGAGTAAATTACTTCCCATGCATTTTCTGGGAAAGAAACTCTAATTGACCTCAGGGGGCCACAGATGAAAAGGAGACATGAACGTAGCAGAGCAGAGATTTATGGAGAAGAAGGATTCCAGTAGGGGGTGAGACAAGCATGGGGGAAACTGTCTGAGATTCATTGTACAAATGTATGAAACTATTAAACAAATTATAAAGCGAGTGTCCCTGTCACAAAGGCAAACTCTTCTTCCTTTCAGGATTCCATACATCTTTTCCACACTGAGGTTCCTAACCCAAGGCTCCTGTTTGGGGGAGTCATCTGTTAAGTGTGTGGACTCCGGCAACACATACTGATCTTCCATGCATCAGACAACTACTGAGATAGCAGTATAGTAATGTATACCACTGTGGATACCAACTTCAGATTTCCGACCTGGAGAACTAGATGAACTGGTCCAAATTGAGACATCCCAACCAATCCCAGTGGCCCCTTTGATGAGCAAGCCAGGACTTGTGACTCACCACGAGGTCTGATCCCTTCTCTCAAACCTCCTAGGAAGGGCTATGCACATGATAACCAAGACCCTTTGGCTTTGCCTTCCTTCACATTCATGTTTTCTTTTAAAAGAAATCTTTTACATATAGAAGAAAGAGCACTGGCATTAGAGGTCATCTCCACAGAACGCAGGGGGCCAGGGGTCTTCAATTCTAGGCAGAAGAGAGCTTGAGGTCTCAGGAAGTATTGTCTGTCTAAAACAGAACACTGCCAGTAGGGGTCATATCTAGAAGCAAAGATGGCAGGTGTGGTCTGTCCTGTCGACCACCAATATCTATGAGTAGGGATGCCTTGGTTCTTCTAAAAAAAATGTATATATTAACAAGAAAAAGGCTCTGGTGCATCAAAAGTATCTTTTCTGGGAGTCATAGACTTTCTTTTGTTAGTCCATTTCTGAGGGATAATTGTGTTTGTAACCCTGAGGGGTTTGCCTGAGCCCCCCAGACAAAGAACATTTGACTGGTTGGTGAATTCCCCTGTGCTCCACATTCTTTTGCATGCCCAGCATCAATCTGAGCATACTGCTTATCTGTGGGAAGTGGGACAAGGGGAAGGAACCTGCTGCTGAGTGATTGCTTCTGTGCTACACCTAACAATGCTCTTTGTTTCTGCCCCTGGACTCTATCCACAAAGCAGTAGCAAGCTGGCTTACTAGCTTGTAAGCACAGTAAAGTCAAATACCAACCAGTCTTTAATCTTACTGTAGAAACCAATCTGAAATTATTTTGTATTTCATTCCCCAGACTACCGACAGAGGCAATATGGCTGATGTTTGGGTAGTATATGGGTACTATATCTCTATTTCTAGTTCTACAGAGAGTCTGTGCTGGACAAACTGGTGGGTGTGTCCCTCAGTAAATAGATGGGGAAACCACTGGTATCTAAGCATAAAGCTCTTCAAACATGCAGTTTGAAGGATGAACTGGCCTTTTGCAATGCTATATCCTTGCAGTTAAAATAGCAGCCATCAAATCCATGACAATGTATTGAGTACCTGCAAAAACGGGTCTCTTTGTGATTGGTTTCTAAAGTTATGGCATTGAAATGGTTGACCCACCGTGTTCCAAGTCTCAAAGTACTTGCACATACATCTGGTTGCTCAACAAAACTCTGGGTCATCTAAGACCATGTTGTCACCCCTTATGTCTGGCCATCAGTGAACACGAGTGCCAGCTGTGGTTTATTGAAGACTGTGTTCCAGACACTCTTGCAGGTTCCTTATACAAGTTAACTTGTTCACCACCGTAGCAGCTTTGTGTGTAGGTAATACGATTGTCCTCATTTTATATGACTGATTAAAGGGAAGCACAAAGAGATAAACAGGCTCCCAATCATCCTGCTCCTGGCTGGCAATGTTGGAGTAAGAAAGAGCAGTCAAACTCCAGGGCACAGCACATACTACTAGAATGTACCACCTCAAAGAGGAAAATGAATGGAAGGAGAGAAAGCCGTTGTGTAGAAACTGTCGGGGTAGCGGGGGGGGGGGGGGCAGAGCCATGATCCATGCCTTGCTAGCTTATGAACGTCGTTGGGACTCCAGACCACGACCTACATCCAATAATCACAGTGTGCCCAAAGATGCACCATGAGATGTTCCTGTGGTCTGAAGAACTGTGTAACTCTTCCATCTTGGGTGTCTGGTGACTCTTGACAATGTCCCCTGCCCAGTAGCCACTACTAATGTCACCTTCCGGTAGCCCACAATTTCCAACGAACTAGTTGAAGAGGCCCGGTTCTTACAACCTGAGAGGCCTCCGCTGGTGCCCTCAGCCTTAAGACGTGATTCAGAGGCAGAGAGAGGTTCCGAAGCAAAGGGCAGACTGCTGGGTTCTAGCCCTAGCACCGTGTGACTCAGAGTCAGTCACTTCCCTTCTAGGAACATTTTTATCAGAGGATGGGACCCAGAATCCTCTGAAGTCCCCCTCTCCTCACAGTGTGCCCCCCCACCCCGCACACATCCATGACTGTTTTGGAGACCTCTTCTATATCCCTGAGTGCCTACCCAGAGCCTCTCCTGGGCTTCCCAATAAGTCATTCGTCAGGACCTTTCTGCCCCATGTTTTGTCCTCTCAAGACCCTGTGCTGATCTGTGACTAAGAATGCTTATCTCTTTATCACAGAAGCTAAAATGAGTGTCAATTCTTAATAATTCCCTTCTCCCAGGAGACCTCATGCTTCAACTCTTCTCTTCTCTTCTCTTTTTTTTTTTTTTTTTGTCTTGTCTTTTTTTTCTCAATATAGCATTTTTATTGATTCCCTGGAAGTTTCACACCATGCTCCCCAATCATATTCACTCCCCAGTCCTGTGTTTGCCTTCCCACTTGTGATCTCTCCCCTAAAAATATTTTAAGAATAAAAAAGAGTAAAACATCTAATGTGTGGTATCTGTAGGTACTCACTGGAGCATGGCCAAACTCTCCGTGGCCTGCCCTTTAAATAGAACCGAGTCCTTCCCCTCCCACACTTCCACCAGAATCCATCAATTGTGGAGCGCTATCTCCAGCATCCTCATCATACTCTTGAGGTGTTCTCTTCAGTGGCTTCTGGTCTAGGCTGTTACTTTCGGGGAGAGAGGGGTTGAGAGGGATAAGGGTGTCACCGAAGTTTTCCACACTCCTCCCTCTCAACTGTGTGTCTGCAGTTTTTGATATGACAACCGAAGTAGTCTCCCTGATCTTCGCCGTCAGTGCAAGCATAAATCATGTGCCTCCACACTGTTTCTGGAGACAGTACTGACCACGAGCCTGGTTCCTTCCTGCAGTAGGGGTCTGGGACAAGTAGAACAAGGCCCTTGGAGGCAGCCCAGACCATAGACATTAACACTGCCTCTGGTGGCAGTGCAGGCCACAGATGGGCACATAGCAGAAGAGCCAGCCAGGCTGTTCCTGCCTGGGGCACGTGCTCCCACCAAGGGCCATACAGATGCCCATGGTCTGTGCTGTAGTCTGAGGCCATGCTGACATCCGTGGGCTGTGCTGTCCCTGGAGCCATACAGATAGGAGTGGCCTGAGCTGTCACCTGAGGCCATGCTGATGTTTGGGTCCATGCTGCCACCAAGGGCCATGTCTGGGTCCAAGGCTCTGCTGCAGTCAGGGTCAATATTGATGTTCAACACCCAGGCTACCATTAAAGGCCTTGTGGATTCATGGGCTGTGCTGCTACCTAAAGCCCTGTTGCTGCCCATGGGCTGTGCTGCTACTGGAGCCCATGTCTCAACTCTCTTAAAACACATCTATCAGGAGAAGCTAAGGCTCACCTCTGTCCTTTTAGAAACAAAAGCTGAGCTGGAGAGAAACAACCTTGCAAGTGTTGATCTTTTGTTCCCAGGTTATACAGAAGCCTGAATTTGCTAACATTGGATTTATTGTTAAGTCAGCAAACATTGATTTGTTAGACATTTACTACATTTACCAAAACACCCCAATCCACATAGTAACACTGTAGCATTGCCACACACAGAAGCATGACAAACCACATAGGGACATCCGAGAAGCCTCCCCAGTGGTCAGACGTGAGACTTTCATCCCAAGAGACTTGGTGGTTCTTCCTCGAAGCTCTGGGCAGGTGACAAAGATAGACCAGTCAGACCACTGGTGTGCAGCTGTAGCTTTGTCTTCTTCACTAATCCTGTAGTGACGTATCCTCTGGAGGGAGCCAGAGGACTGTGGAAAGGAACCGACCACGCGGTGACTTCTGCATCTGTGTCCTGCCATGGTCTTCATGCTCTCATCTGGATCAGAGTTGTGGCCAACTTCCTTGATGTAAATTGTAAGTAATCCTAAAAACAAGATTTTCTTTCTTTCCAAGCAGCTCATTTCCCCATATTTAATATAGAAATGGAACATGTATCCACTGATAGATCTTAAGTTTAGGCAATACTTTCCGCCCTTTAAAAACCCATCAGTAGGCCCCTTTAGGCAAAGTGCTATTCCCATTTGAATTCTGGTTCCTGTTGACTGCTGGTTTGAGGCCTGCCTCAGAGTTCTTGGTACTTCGGAGCCCAGTTCTTTTTGTCTCTTCCTTGATGGGGTTCAGAGAAAGGTAGCTTGAAATGGAGAAACTCTGTGACAAATGACACTGAAAAACGAAGCCACCAGAAGAGCACCCCCCTCCCATTTTAGGCTAGTTCCCAGGCTGATGGAAGAGTGACTCTTCAGATGACTAAAACTATGAATGTATCACAGAAAATCCTTCATGAGCCATACCTTTGATGACCCAAATGTGAGATGTGGTTGATTGTCTCAGAGCTCGTGAGAGTAACAAGAAAAGGTGAGGAAGACCTCTCGCTCTTCAAGCTCAGAGGCTGGGTCGGAAATCAACTATCATGGACTGCTGGGCTGTCTAGCCTGCCCCGGTGGCAAGGGCTGTCATGACACACAGCTCCACTAACTCCTTTGGACAGTGATCTGTGTTTTCCCTGTGTTTCTTTATTTACTGGGGTAGCGCACCATAGCGCAGGCGCAAAGGGCAGAGAACAGCTTGCAGAGTGAGGTTCTCGCCTTCCCTCAATCCAGAGATCAAATTTAGGTCACTGGACTTGGAAGCAAGAGCCTGTTACTCTCTGAGCAATCTTGGGCTTTCAGTAAGTCCCGTGAAGGTGACACCTGTCTCTCAGGTGGCTTCTGGCTACTTCGGAGGAGCAGGGTGACATTGTTTGACTAGAACCCTCTCAGATGGTCCACAGACACACTGGGACAGTGTACACTTCTCATGGGCTTGCTGCTGTGGCCATATCTTCCCTCCTGACTTTGACTTCTGTGACTGGCTTCCTTGCTCTTTTCTCAGAAATTCTCCCTCTCCCTCTCCCTCTCCCTCTCCCTCTCCCTCTCCTCCCTCT
>NC_034605.1:34054894-34082129 GCF_900095145.1 Mus pahari
CTCTCCCTCTCCCTCTCCCTCTCCCTCTCTCCCTCTCCTTCCCCAGCCCCCTCCCCCTTGCACCTGTGGTGATCTGAAGAAGCCATCAGATGCCCTGAACTTTTTCAGATCTGCCTTGTGTCCTTGAGACAGGGTCTCTCACTGAACAGGGAGAACACACCAGCAGCCTCATCCATCCTCCTGTCTCCCCTACATCAACCCAGGGATGACACAGCCATGTCTAGCTTTTCACATGGGTCTTGAGGATCCACACCCAGGCCCTCATGCATGTTGTAGCAAGCGCTCTCACCCACTGAGCTTTATCCCCGGTTTTTGATGGCTTCCTATAGATTTTTTCCCCTTGCCGAGGCGTGGAGGCGACAGTGTTCTCTGCCTCAGTAGGGAATGAAGAAAGGCCTGGAGGCTTTACACGAGTGCACACCCAACCTTGTGCCTTGGGGCCCAAGTGCTTTGGGGAGTACTGCATTTCTAAGCTCTACCTGCCCAGGAGTGACCCTCACAGTACTGTCATCATCAAACCCGGAAAACGACTCTCCCTCTATCCCCTGACGAAGGAACAATTCAGGGCGTTTCAATGAGCTTCTCAGAGGGCAAGCATCTGACTATGGTTGTACTGAAGCTCCTATGCAAACATAGTTCAAGAATACACAATGGCCTTCTTGGTTTCTATCAGCAACAGGGAGAACCACTGGCTAAGGATGACTTTGAGGTCAGTGTTAGATATGTGGCTAGATATTCTTCAAAGCATCTCCCAGAAGCCATTTCTATGTAAACAGATCAGAAGCAGACACTACCTTGTAATAATAATAATAATAATAATAATAATAATAATAATAATAATAATACAAATGGGAAGGCATTTTCAAATTCCCCAAAGAAGGCAGAGCTCTGACCTCTTTCAGATCATGCTGGAAGCCCTGGACTCGGTGAAGATATAGAAAAACTATGTAGAGCCTGTGGGTTCTAAGCCTTAGACAGCAGGAAGGAAAAATAAGGCTGTTTGTTTCCCCTTGTTTCTCTGCCACTGTGATAAAACACCAACTCAAAGCAACTCAGGGGAGGGAAGGGCTTATTTTAGCTTATAGGTTCCAAGTCTATCCAAGGGAAGCCAGAGGAAGAATTCAAGGCAGGACTTGGAAGCAGAGACCAGAGAAATGCTGCTTTATTGCCTTGCCCCTCTGGCTCTTGCTCAGCCAGCATTTTTATGCAACTCAGGACCACACCCCAGGGCCGGTGCTGCTCACATTAGGATGGGCAATCCCGAATCTGTTATTAAGAAAATGCCCCACAGACACAGCCCCAGGCCAATCTGATTGTGACAATCCAACCGAGAATCCCTCAGATAACTGGGCTGCTGTGTCAACCGACTAAGGCCAACTAAGAGAGCTTTTTCATTTTTCATTTTTAGAGGTCTGAGTCTGTGTTAGGAATGGAGCTGGCAAAGGCCATAGTTTCACATCAGCAGAATAAAGACCAGGGCAGGCTAGCCTCCAAATGGTACTCTCCCGCAAAGGCAAGCTTGACCAGCAAACCAGTTGGTGGAGGGAGGTAGGTGTCTAGCACAAAATGGAGATGAGGAAGTCTTGTCTAAAATGGATTAGGATTACCAAGATGGTATCAGCAAGGCAGTAATGGACTAAACAAAGCATGGTCCTTTGTAGGCGTGTCCCAGACCCAGCTTGTGAAGAAGGGCACAGTTCATCTAAGCTGTTCCATGTGGACTGGTCACATGCAGGCCTTTCTGCCAAGACCCCTGTGCACTGCAGATCCCAGCAAAAAACCTGTAACCTCTTCCACACGGTGTCCGTCTGCCCTCCTGCAGCGGTAGTTTGGCTCTCTACTCTTGGTATGGATTCAGTGAACTTTTTTTTTGATCTGGGTTCGGAATCTTATTACATGTTAAGATTAAAAAAATTTTTTTTTCTTCGTGATGATCTTTGGCTTCAGAGCTCAGTTATTGTTCCCAACAAGTGGCTTGTAATTCAATATGAATCTCATCTGGGGAAGGAAGGGACCATGTCACACCTCAGTATAGGGTGCTGAAAAGGAAAGATGCTGACCTGAGAAAAGCAGGGCTTGGACAGGAGGGAGAAGGAAAGACAAAGCCGGAGGCCTCAAGATGAAGACAAACGTGTGCTTGAATAGCGTCAGTGGGACCTGTCTGATGGGGTGATGCTGTCATCCCTGGACCCCTGTGAATGTGTGCATACTGGACCTGTGTGTGGCTGGGCTTTAAAAAACAAAGTGTTAGGTGTCACAATGGCATTTGTTTTAGTTGATTCCTGTCCCCAGCTCGTACCCCCTCCTTCCTCTCTGTGTCCTCCCCTCCCCAGCCTCCTTCCCACCTTCATATCACACGGGTCCCTCCACCACTCTTTCCCTTCTTTGGCATCTCTTTTGATTTCCATCTCCTTTCTAGTTTTTAGACTATGTGATCTTCATGTGAGAGAGGGACTGTTTTTGTTTTTGCTAGGTTTGACAACATTGCTAATATAATTCTCTCTCAGGCGATTCATTATTTTTTTCCTTACAGATTTCTTCATTTCATTTTTCTTTAACCTGAGTTTAAATCCCACGGTGTTTATGTTTCACATTTGTGTTATCCACGCAACTATTGATTAGTGTCGAGGCTTCTTTTTAAAAATTCAGTTCAAGAAGGAGCTGAAGGGGTTGGCAACCCCATAAGAAGAACAGCAATATCAACCAACCAGACCTCCCCAGAGCTCCCAGGGACTAAACCACCAACCAAAGAATACACATGGAGGGACCCATGGCTCCAGCCACATAGGTAGCAGAGGGTGGCCTTGTCGGTCATCAATGGGAGGGGAGGCCCTTGTTCCTATGAAGGCTTGATAACCCATGGTAGGGGAACGCTAAGGTGGTGAGGTGGGAGTGGGTGGGTGGGTGGGGGAGAACCTTCATAGAAGCAGGGGGAGGGGTGGGATAAGGGGGTTTGCTGAGGGGAAACTGGGAAGAGGGATAACATTTGGAATGAAAATAAATCAAATAACCAATATTTTTTTTAAAATTTTCAATTTAAAGTATCAGTGTTAAACTAAGAATAATCCCACTACTCAAGAGCCTGAAGTAGGAGGACTGAGAATTTAAGACTCTGTCTAAAACTACCACCACCACCAGCAAAAACAATAACAAGATTCTGGGCCTTAGTTTTCCAGTCATAAAACGGGAATAGTAGTCTTGTACCCACCTTTTAAAGATGTCTATGGGAAAATTAAATAAATAGATACATATATTGTGCTAGAAGAATAGCAATCTACCTTGTGAATTTTAAATGCAGATTTTGGGGCATCCCCCCAGAGGAAGGACTCCTACACACAGATAGAGTCAATTCCCTAAAACAGGGAAGCAGTCTTCAAGATGCCTGAGCAGTAAGAGCTGCACCCTGCAGGTTTCACAGGGTAAGGTCCCTGTCGCACAGCTGCTGGGGTTACACAGCTCCTGGGGTTTCCATCCCCTTGTCTGTTCTGATACTCCCTTTCTCGGCTGACTTTCAAGCCCCTCAGCATATTAATGAGGCTGAGAAAATCTCCCCAGCCCTTTCCATCTGTAACATGAATCAGCAGATGAACGCTCGTTCTTTTTATTCCAGACACCTGGACTTTCTTGACATTTGCAGAGACCTGGTTCTATGTGTGTGTCTCATGCGATGGCTTGTGGCTCCTGCAATAGATTCATCAGTTCTTTGTAGGGCTACATTTTCTTCCTTATTTTGTTTTTCTTCCTGAAACCATAGGCACTTTAAGGGGTATTTGTTAGTTATTTTTTTCTCTTGCCTTTCATGGTTATTTTTATTTATTTATCACTTTATATCCAGATTGCAGCCCCCTCCTTCCAGTTTTCCTCATATATAAATATATATATGTATATATATATATGTATATATAAAATATGTAATATATATATGTATATGTATATGTATATATATACATATATACACACACACACACACACACACACACACACAAACCTGCAAGGTGCAGCTCTTACTGCTCAGGTATCTAGAAGACTGCTTCCCTGTTTTAGGGAATTGACTCTATCTGTGTGTAGGAGTCCTTCCTCTGGGGGGATGCCCCAAGATCTGCATTTAAAATTCACAAGGTAGATTGCTATTCTTCTAGCAGAGATCTCAGACAGCAAATTGATTTAGGCATTGTGCTCAGGAGTGATTATGATTTAACCCAAATAACAGGAAACAACATTTATAGACGATTTATAGTATGTTTCAGACAGCTAAGCATAATATATGTATATACATATATACACATAAAAACCATATATATGGTTTTTCGAGACAGGGTTTCTCTGAGTAGCCTGGAACTGGCTAGCCTGGAACTCACTCTGTAGACCACGCTGGGCTCGAACTCAGAAATCCTCCTGCCTCTGCCTCCCAAGTGCAGGGATTAAAGGCGTGAGCCACCACTGCCCAGCCTCCCTATAATCTTTAAGGTACTTTTTCCTTTTCTTTTCTTTTTTTTCTCTTCTCTTTCTTTCCATTCTCTTCTTTCTTTTCTTTTTCCTTTCTTTCTTTCTTTCTTTCTTTCTTTCTTTCTTTCTTTCTTTTCTTTTTCTTTTTTTTTTTTTTTTGCTGCCTATTAATTAAGAGCCAGGACCCAGAGGAACTTTAACTCTCTTTAGAACATTTAATTGCCCAATGTTACAAAGCAATTAGGGGATAAAACTGAGGTAATTGATCTCCAAAATTCTGTTGATTTTCATGTAAAAAAATAAAATATCAGTGAATACAGGCTGCCCAGCTGAGCTGCTTCACTGATTGTGGAACATCTAGGGCAGACTCCACCCTGAACCTCTGCGAGGACACGTAAACCAGGCACCTCGAGTGACAGTCACTGTTCATTGTATTGTTTTCCTCAGTGAAAACGACAGGGGTTTTGATGGGACAAGTACATGGACGGTCTAAGACAGCTGCTCCTAGAACTGGGAAGAAGGCATGAGAGCCCCAGGATGATGGAATTCCCGCTAGTGCTGCTAAGGACCACATCGGTGCATGTGTGATGAGACACCAGGAGGAGATGTCATAGCACCTCCAAGTACCTAGTATCTGAAATGTTCCAGAACATCTAAATCAATGAGGGGGTTACTTTTAAGGATGTACAAATGTGTTTTAGAATTATTGTGCACAAAGTTACTAAAAAGAATGATGTTTGACTGAAGGCAGACAAATGGGTGTTTGTTTGTTTGTTTAAGTCTCTAGCTGGGTGGTGGTGGCACAACTTGGAAGGCAGATCTCTAAGTCTTAGGCCAGCCTGGTCTACAGACTGAGTCCCAGGACAGCCGGGGCTACACAGAGAAGTCTTGTCTTAAAAAGCAAACAAAACAAGAAACCAGAAACACCGGCCCCCCAAAAATCCCCAGAAGCAGATTATCTCAAATAGAATCAATTTGCTTTTGTTCATGAACAAAAGAGCCTTAACAATAAAATAGTATATATCCATTTTCACGCTCAGGACCCAACCTAGGTTAGACCTAGTGTTCAACCTAGTGTTCTACCACTGAGCTATCTCCCCTCAGCCTTTTGTCACATATTCACATACAGAGATGAATGTCTGTAGCACCTCATGCCTGAAAGCAAACATGACTCCTAATGTGTCAGGCGTAGTGGTGAGTATAAACTACAAAGCTTCCAGAAGAAAGTATATTGTCTATAAACATTCTGGTATATGTCTTTGTCGTATTCTGTTGACATAAATTGTTTCAGACTGTCTGTCCATGCTTATAAGCAGCTGTGTGTCATTAACATTATTTAACATTTTTCTATGCCATAAAAGGTTCCTGCTGAATGTAGACTCTACAGGCCATCCTATGGAATCTAGTAGAGAATACAGCTATAAGGCAGGGTATGTACCACAAATTTGGGCTTTTTCAGTGGGACTCGATCATCAAGTTTGGTGGCCCAGCTCATGTGTTCCCTGAGGGTGGCCATAGCATGAATAATATTGGCCCTTCTGCATTGAAAAACCTCCGAAGTGTGCTGGAAACTCACAAATCTTAAGACTCTTGAAAAGAAAACAGAAAGCTTACACTTCAAGCGTCCCCCACTGCCGCATGGGGACAGAACCTTTCTGTATCGAGAGAACTTGTCTTTTCTTTCAGCCTCAACATGTGTGTTTTCTTGAACCACAGTGCCTTGCAACATCACAGTGTAGAGTTGTTGCTGTCCTGCTCAAGAAAACCCCAAACCACATAAGCTGCAATGAGCAAAGTATGTTGAGTTCCACCATTTAAATCTATTATCACTTAGAAGAACCATGTCCTGGGTGTAGGTGGGGCAGACACTGGTAAATTCATTATAGAAAACTATCGTGTGACTTGCCTTCCAGAACAGAGGCCTGTGAGAAAGGGAAATTTTAATTCAAGTTCAAGGAACACTTAAATACATTTAACTTCTCATAGCTTGAAATTCTTGAGATTGTATTGGACCAATCCTACTCTTCCGTGTGGTCCTAAGGCCCCTTTTGAGCAAATGACTAGATTCTACTATCTGGCTCAGTTTCTGAATCTGCAGAGAAGATTGCCTCTAAGAGAGATTGCCTCTAAGAGATCAGATCTAGGCAAAATTGGTATTATTTGATTTTATGAGATTTAAAAATGTATGAGGGAAATACCTGAATTGATAGGTGTGTGTGTGTGTGTGTGTGTGTGTGTGTGTGTGTGTGTGTGTGTGTATGGTGTGTATGGAATGGAGAGATAAGTTGAACAATGGGTGGGAGGAGGAATGGGTAGTGGATGTGTGGGTAGATTATTAGGATAATAGTCTTACCCAGGAAAGAGCACACTGATTGGTAGTTATCCAATACCAAATGGTTAGTGCAGAAAACATAACTACAAATAACATTCTATTTGACTGAGCAGTTTATAACTATGTATTAGGAGTATATATGTATATGCATGTACATATATGTATATAACAACAATTAATGAAAAAAGATGCCGTGATTTTGAAAGAAGGTGAGAAGAGGAATTTGGAAGGGTTTGGGGGAGGGGGAGGGAAGGGGAAATATAACTATACTTATATTATATTGTATAATTATATTATATATTATCATCTCAAATATATAATCATATTTTAATATATTATAATCTCAAAAATAAAATAAATAAAAAGAAGACTTTCGTCAGTGCCCTACCTCTGTTTTGGGTGCTTTGTTGAAATGATAGGCCTAGGTTTTGTTTTCACAAAACCCAAACATCCGTCTCTGGACAGTATTCGTTCTTACTAATGGAAAGAGTCAGGTAGAGAGTGTTCTGCTTTCTCTCCCTTCCTAGTATAACCTCAAAGTTGCTCATGAATAATAGCACTGGACAAGCCCTTTCAGAGCCTCTAACTTGCCAGGAGTCAGAGATCAAGCAATTTGTACAACACCTCAGTGAAATAAAAAATCTCATCAAAGAAAGTTCATGACAAACCCAGAGCTATAGAAAGCTACCTCCTGGTGCTGCCATGTTGACTGGCTACACAGGCTCTCTTCCTGTCTGCCCATCACTCCATTGCTCCTGCATCTGTCAGCTCTCTATTTCCAGTCTCCAACCTCGCCCCAGGGTCCTGATGAATATTTTTCTGCTATCATCTGAATCCCTCCCACTCAACGTGTTGAAATCCAAAACCATTGTCCTCCTACCCACAATGCCCTTCCTTTTTCTGTCTCCGACCACACCCAGTACTGCCTCTAGTCTTCCTGGTTTCCTTCACCATATGTGGTTTGTCACTAAGTCATAGCAATGATGAGAGCCTTCTTTCCCTGTACTTCTCAGATTAGCTTTTTTCTCTCCTACTTCCTCCCCCTCTCTTGGCACATGCTGTCTGCCAATACTACTAGAAGACACAGTTGTAATGACACCTCCAGAATATATCTGTGGTCCTGTGACCTGCCGGTTCACATTTAATCCATACATGACTATTTTATTGTCTAATATCTCTCAATATTTGGAAGGTGATATGAGCTTCAGGATCCTTCCTCAGGAAGATGAGTCACTTAACATAATTTTAACAACCATGTGAAGACTCTGAACCTCAGGAAGCTATCTACAATCTGTAGTAGGTCAGGAAGTCTATTTGGGGAACACTTGATGGATATGCCATTGTCAAATTGATCTTTCTGAAATGAACATCAGGAATGTACTAGTGAGCAGGAAAAGAAATCCAAATCCTTTGTCTTGACACTCACGGCTCTCTACTGATTGATTATATTTATACCCAGCTATACATACCTTTTACTGTCTGCAATATATAGTCAGACTTTTAGAGCTGCCCGCTTTTGAGCAGATGGCCACCAGCTGTGCCTTTTTTTGTCAGCATGCACTGCTCCCAGGAACATACAGCCATAGGTACTCTAGTGTATCACTTGTCAAAACGTTGGCCTGAAGCCTGTGGGGAGGCCACGTGACTTTCCCTTTGATATAAATTTTCTTTTTCTTTTCCACATATATGTGGCAATATCTGGACACATTTTTGGCTATCATGCTGGGGAGGGGATTTACTATCTCCTAATGGTGGAGACTGAGGTGCTGGTAGCTATCCTATAAATTCACAGACTGCTCTATAGCAATGACCTTCCTAGTCCCCAAATGCCACCTGCCCTCATTCAACTTTGCAGCTGAGAAACTTACTCTTCCCATAGACTGGCAGGTGAGAAGTTCAGGAGCCTCTCCATCAAAGGTATCCCAGAAACTCTTCAGGGTTACCCACTTTCTCCATCAATCTTTCTTAGGATCCATCCAATCTGCCAGAATCTTGATCCTTCTCCTCCTCCTCTTCCTCTTCCTCCTCCTCTTCCTCCTCCTCTTCCTCTTTCTCCTCTCCTCCTCCTCTTCCTCTTCCTCCTCCTCTTCCTCCTCCTCTTCCTCTTTCTCCTCCTCCTTCTCCTCCTCTTCCTCCCCTCTTCTTCCTCTTTGCCTTCAGCTCCTCCTTCTCTTTCCATCTCTGTCCTCCTTTCTTCTTTCTTCTTTCTTCTTTCTCTTACTTTTCCCCTCTAACCTTTAGTTAACTAAAGTTTCCAGTGTCAGTGCAAAACCACAGCTCTCACCTCAAAAGGGGTAAGAGATTGTCTGTTCTGGAGCCAAATATGAGTTCCCGTGGCCCAGGAACACAGATTTAGGTTATTTGAATGCCATATACTTACATGGTAATACTTTGGGTTAAGTTTTTAATAGTGACAAAATAAAGAAAGTCATAAATAAAGGTTGCTTTCAATTACATTGGCGGAAGCATTAGGTAGGTGGGTTTCAGCTAAATGTACGTGTGAGGATTTCAGCTACAGTCCTCGGAAGCTGTCTGCTGACACTTCGAGCCTTTTGGTTGGTGAAAGCTGGGTTTTAGTAAATCAATGTACCCCAAAATGTTTTATCTGTTTTTCTCATCTTGCTAGTTTCACCTTTTAGTTATTATATTGAATAAGACATGTAAATAGTCTAGGAATAAATATATGGGGCTAAAGATAGCTCAAGATAAATTGTAATTAGTTTCTGGACTCTCAACATTCCAATATCTTCATAATTATTGAAGTTCTAATCATTTAATCATCCTCATAGAAGGTTCAATTTTTTTTTTTCTAGAAACTTTCATTCAAATTAGAAAAAACCCACCCATATTAAATATGTCCAACTGCCTGGGTAAAATATTATAGGTCCAGAGCCTAATTATTTGGGATTATATCAGCTCTCCAATTAGTAATGCATTGCCCATTTCTTTGTGTGACCTAACACTCTTGTGGTTGTTGGGTAAATCCTTTTGAAGTGTACAAAGCAACCCCTAGCTTCCACCAACTCAAA
The DNA here is from genome assembly GCF_900095145.1 of Mus pahari. Taxonomy (NCBI): domain Eukaryota; kingdom Metazoa; phylum Chordata; class Mammalia; order Rodentia; family Muridae; genus Mus; species Mus pahari. The sequence goes on from NC_034605.1 coordinate 34,064,702, forward strand.
GCTAAGAATGTCATCAGATAACATCTGTGGCCCACAGCAGAGATTTCACAACTTTGAGGCAACAGCTTACTGATGTTTCCAATGGTGTATTTAAAAAAGTGTTCTGATTTCAACAAGCTCTTCATGAAACAGTGGCAACCTTGGAACATGGGGTGCATTTGGGGTACATCTGTGTCCTGTGGCCATGGTCCCTCATCTTTGCTCTCCAATGAATTTCCTTTCCCCCACTGATGTGAGAGCAACCCCTATCTCCACAGAGCACTTGGCACTTGCTCAGACATCCTATCTTTGTCCGAATGCCTGTCACTTAGATTTATTTCCCCATGTACTGTGTGATGTGACTTTACCAAGCAGCATAGTTCCCCGTGGCAAGGAATAAAAAGAAAAGCTGTCTAAAAGCATTGCCTCTTCCGAAGCATGCCAGGGTGTGGGAGCAGAAGAGTGTTTTTAACTGTAAAAGGGAAGTCCTACAATTTCTACGGAATTTACATTCCTGGTATGAGGAATTTGCTTGGTACCATGGCTCAAATATCAGATTGGGGCACTCTGCCTTTCAAAACTCAGGCAAAATTTCCCTCACTCCTTATCTTGCATACTAGGGGAAACCTTCACTCCCCCAGAGACCGTTTGGGAAGTCACGCGTTGAGATGTGGTCTCTGCCTCGGGTGTTTGGTTTCACTCCTGCATCCCTTACACCTGGCTCTCACAGTGATCCTGCCAGTGGCTCCTGGCCCATCTTCCTGGACTCTCTGAGCCCCAAGGCAGTGATGTGTGTAGGAGTCAGTACAGGTTGTTAGGACAAAGTACATAACAGATATTTTCAGTCTTATTTTTAGAAGTCACTCAATAACCTCAGCCTGGAATATTCTCATTCCAAACTTTGGTTCCTTGCGAAGTAACTCTACACTTTCCATCCGTAGATCTTTGTGCCTGTTCTCAACTACTCTGATCTCTGAAAGGGCAAGCAACCCATCTTCTAGCTTTACCTGCCTCATCCAAACAGCACGTGATCCAACCTTAAACAAAGACAGTCAGTCCTCTCTCAAAGATTCTCTGGTGTCCTTTTATTTGTGGTACTCCATATGATCAGAGTTCTGCATGTTAGAGAACAGAGAGGTCCAGCTAGTTGCCCTGTCAGCCGAGATAGGAGCAGCCTGATGCTAGAAGGGCTTGCTGCATGGATACAGGTGCCTGAGGAGGGAGGGTGGACCTGAGTCTGCTTCCAGATGGGTCCCAAAGGCTTGGCTCTATACTGATTAAAGCCACATACACAGACAAGGCTGGCCATCCAGGCTCTGGGAGACCTGTGAGACTTAGCAGCAAGCTCCTGCAGGCATCTAAGGATGCTGGGAAGTGTTCATCCCTGCACTGAAGGGATGACAATCACAGCAGTTGCTTTGGCCAGGGCTTGCTGTTGCTGCTGCATAGAAACCACTATAAAGTGGCTAGTCATTTCTGTGTAAGACAAGCTCATTCCTTAAAAATGAGGAAGAGTGTTTTCTACAGACAAAATAACCTGTCAGTATTTGATGACACCTGTTTAGAGATCACAGTTTAGAGGTCAGCACAAAGTGGAAGTTTTATAAAGTGAACCCACCCCTGTGTCAGATGGAGACAACACAAGTATCATTGATCCTGAAGTCATGCCCTCTCCCAGGCCCGTAGATACAGACAACCACTCTCCTGAATTTTACCAAAACAGATTTGTACGGCCTGTATTTGATCTTTATGCGAATTGAATCACAAAGAAAATGTTTAATGACTATCTTGTTTCCTCCTTATTTTTTGAGATTTACTTATTTTATGTATATGACAGTTTTCCCTGCATGTAAGTCTGTGTTTCATGTCTGTGCCTAGTGATCACAGAGGTCAGGTGAGAGTGTTGGGTCCCCTAGAGCTAGAGTTACAGATGGTTGTGAGCCACCATGTGCTTGCTGGGAGTCAAACCTGGTTTCTCTGCAAGAGCAAGTGCTTTTAAATACTGAGTCATCTCTCCAGCCCCTATTTATTTTTTTGAGTATTGTTAATATGGTTACATATGATTATATATATATATATATATATATATATATATATATAATCTCACTGTTATATGGTATTCTGCTATTTGAATAAAGCATAGCTACCTCTTTTATTTTACTGTTTTACATCTAGGTGGTTCCTAAACATTAGCTATTACTTATAGACACATTTCTTCTAACCAATAGACAGTATCAGTTTTCAAAAACTGCCCTACTATTATATTCCACAGAGTAGTAACCATGTGTTCCAGTCGTCCAGTAACTTACTCCCTTTTCACATTTTCTGCATTTTCAACTTAGCCATTTTGTTAAATATGTAATGAATGTAACTTTAGGGAAAAAAATATTTTTAAGGGGAACAAAACGTGTGATCGCCCTGTGAGAAATGACCCAGTGAGTATTTCAGGGCATTTTCTACCATTCAGAGATGAGCCTTTGAAAAATGAGGGTAGGCTGGAGAAATGGCTCAGCAATTAAGATACTTAGATGCTCTTTCAAAGGACCCAGATTCAATTCCCAGCACTCAGGAGATGCTTTAGAAATGTCCTTAATCGAGTTCCAGGGGATCTGATACCCTATTCTGGCTTTCAAGAGCACTGTATGAACATGATGCACAGACAAATGGGTAGAAAAAAACCACACCTATCTACATAAAATAAATTAGTAATACTTTAAAAAGAAAAGAGGGATGTTTTTCCTCTCTACAGTCATTTGGATCAGCTTTTCCCTGGAGCCAGACCCTTACCATGTATGTCCAAACCATCCAAGCCATCTTCCCTTGCCTTCAGAGTGTCCTGTCTGGTCCTCTGAGTTCTTATGAACACCTCTGAGGCAAACAGAACCTGCCTTAGTTGTCTTGCTTCTGACAATGGGAGGTGAGGTGAAACTCACTGGTAAAGCACTCTCCTAGCATGTATGAGGTTCTGGGTTCGAATCCCAGCCTCCATACAAAATCCTGGGACTGTTTAAACAGTACTTACTGAGTGCTGTCAACCGCTGTCCTGGGGAGGAACACAGAACAACACACTGGGCTTGCCACTCACAGGTAGGAGGAGCTAACCGGTCCTCTCCATAAGCCCATTTTTTTTCAACTGCCTGTGTCTGAAGCAACAGAGACAGGTCTTTGAGGTCCTTTTTATCTTTCCAAATTCCAAGGAGCTCTGCATTTTACTTCTTGAGGTGCCCTCGAAGCTCTCAGGTAGAAAAGAATCTGGAATGATTTGTCATGAAGTGAAAAAGGAGCTTTGGGCAAACAACCCTCAGCCACCCATAGATGACAGTGCTGCATCACTACAGCGGAAGACGAACTTATTGATAGCGCAAGGGAGCAAAGTGGACCGGTGCTTTCTTGGTGGACACAGCAGCAGGCAAAAAAAAAAAAAAAAAAAAAATCTAGCCACATAGTGCATGTAGTGGGCAGGAGAAGCCACAGAGTGGGAGACAGTTTCCAGAAAAGGGAAGCTGGAGTTGCATTTTCAAGCCATGTTGCAGACAGGCCCTGTGGGTTGAGCACCCATCCTGGGAAGATGAACTTGTTTCATGCCTGATTTCCAGCTCCTGGGTGCTTTTCGCTATCATACTGTGCTCCTCAGGGCACCTCCCCCCCCCTCCCCCCCGAGGGAGCTGCATAGCATGCATGCTTTCTGTTTTATAGGCACTAGTGAAGGTATCTCTGAGTGTGGTAGCAGTGGCTATGATCCTATCGTGCAGGAGGCAGAAGTAGGAGGGTTTCAGCTCACTAGTCCCCTTCCAGTCGCAGACGCTTTACCCTTTATGTAAAAACTCCCTCTTTATTATTCTCCTTTCACAATGAAGGTTCAGGCGCTGGGGAGGTGCTCGGGGGAAATGGGTTACCCAAATAGAAGGGGCTATGGATTTGATCCTCTGTACTGGGGTCAGGGGGCCAGGCAAGGAAGTTCCTTTGCCTGTTTGAGGCTCCATCTCTGGCACCCAACATTCCTTAAAAGTACAAGCATGCCAAAAGAGCGACAGACAGTTGCTAAGTTGGTCATCAGGAAAGTAAGTGATGCCGTCAAGGGAAAGCCAAGTTCCAGCTGGGATCCGTGTGCCTGGGACCTTGTACCAGTCTTTGGCTAGTTAAATGCCACCAGCTGGACAACGGGAATCTGCTGATTGTCACTTACAGAGTTTCTCCTGTGCAGAGGGATTGCCCTTCCCACATCCCCAGTGTCCCCGAAGCTTGTGCAGGTTCTGGTTACTGGTTCCTTTTCAAAGTAGCCGGGGCATGGGGTGTGGGGTGTGGGGTGTGGGGTGTGGGGTGTGGGGTGTGGGCTAGGAGTTCCCCCAGGAGGAAGAGAAGGGAAGATCTGCTGTTCTGAAGAATGAGTGGAGCCTCCACATAAAGGCTCCTCTTCTCTGGGGAGCCTTCACTCTGCTGGAGCTGTGGGAGGCACTTCACAGGTCCATATCTTTCCTTTCTATCAGTCATTAATTCTATCCTTGTCCTGGACTGAAGGGTGGTGAGTCTCCAAGTCTTCCATTTATCAGTAAATGGAAATAATAAACAGCTCAGTGGTGTTTTCCTTTGCATTTTGAGAACAGAGCCTTGACTAACTTTAGCTCTGTTCTCCCGTGCATCCCAGTTTGAACCCTGAATCAACAGCTACATTTCAGGTTGGGGCCTGTGTTGAGCACAGGGACCACGCTTCAGCAGAAAGGTCAGTGATGTTCCAGATGTAAGAAGGAAGGTATCTAGAGATGTGAGTGCCCAGGCCTAATGGAGGCAAGGGAGTGTCTGTGACTTTTCCATTGGTGAAGTCCTGGACCATTTGGGAGAAACTTAGGAGACCACAGGAAAACCCCACAAGGGCGCCTCTCTCTGTGGAGAGGAAATCACCAAGTTGACCACCACTTAAACAGCTACATGACACATTGATCTTCAAAATAATATTGAGAGAGAGAGAGAGAAAGAGAGAGAGAGAGAGAGAGAGAGAGAGAGAGAGAGAGAGAGAGAGAGAGAGAAGGGAAAAGGATAGTACATACCAGGAAACCCAGTCATAAATAATGAAAGTATCAGTTACTCCCTGAGAGCCCCTGTTTTTAACTGACTTCTGTTGGTGGGGGAAGGGAATAATCTATGTCTATCAGGACTTTGGGTAGTAACTGCAAATAGCAAGGCAGTTCTTTATTAATGTATAGGAAGAGCCAAGCTCTGCCTGCAATCCCTTGAAGCTGAATTAATCGTCTTGTCTTTTATTCTTCACTCCTGGGGGGAAGTCTGATTTCTCTCAGGTATCTGTGGATCTCCCAGAAGGTGGGGCTCTCCCAGGCACAGTGACTTCCATAATAGACTCCCTGGTGCCACTCTTCTCCCTCTGGTCTACATATGTCATCTTGTGTGAATCCCATAGCCCAAAACCTTTACCTGAAAATTGAGATGTTTTGCCACGTAGTTTAGGGCACGAGTGCTCCCTGCTTCGCCCCAGGATCAATGAAAGGGTACCTCAAATGTGTTCTTTCTCTTTCCCACTACCCATCTCTGGGTCTATGCCGCCATCCTGTGCAAACTCCACCCTCCCCTCCCCCGTCAGCTCCACTCACTTCCTTCCTTCTTTTTTTTTGAATATTATAATTTGAAAAAATTATTGCTTAATTATGTGAATTTTAGCCTATATGCATATCTGTGCACCATGTGTGTTCCCTGGTACCTGCAGAGGCCAGAAGAGGGTGTCAGATCCCCTGGAACTGGAGTTACAGATGGTTGTAAGTGACTATGTGGGTATTGGGAATATATGTATAGATAGATAGATAGATAGATAGATAGATAGATAGATAGATAGATAGGCTTGAATTGTGGCTCAGTGGCATAACATGTACTTGGAACGTTCCTAGGTTTCATCCCCAAATCATCAAATAACTCCTGTGGTGAGTTTAGCACATACTAAAATGAGATACACTCAGCATTTTATTCCTCTAAGCTGATAGTTCTCCCAAGTACTAACCAGGACTGACTCTGCTTAGCTTCTGAGATCAGATGAGATCGGACGCGTTCAGGGTGGTATGGCCGTAGATCCTGGTAGTTGTCAGTCTTGCTAATGCTTCAGTCCTTTAATACAGTTCCTCACCTGGCAGTGATCCCAATCATATATATTTCATTAGCACTTCATAACTGTACTTTTTTCTACTATTACAAATCATAATGTAAATATCCAGTGTACAGAATTTCTGATATGTAAACCTGTGTGAAAGGGTTGTTTGATCCCCAAAGTTATCTCGTCACACAGGTTGAGAGTCAGTGCTCTAAGCTAAGCACAGTGGTGACTGGACACAGCAGGGGAACCTGTACAATTCAGGAGGCCAAGGCCAGAAGATCACTTGAGCCCAGAGGCCAGCCACAGTGGCATCATGAGACCTTAAAACAAGCAAATGGGACTGGAGAGATGGCTCAATGGTTAGGAGCTTAGACTGCTCTTCCAGAGGTCCTGAGTTCAATTCCCAGCAACCTTAATGGAATCTGATGCCCTCTTCTGGTGTGTCTGAAGACAGTAACAGGGTACTCATATACATAGAATAAATAAATCATTTTTTATTTAAAAAGGCGAATGATGAAGTGATTTAAGCACATATTTCTGTAAACATGTGATGGCCTGTCTCATATCATCCACCAATATCTGCATGAATGAAGGTGTCTTCAAAGACGAGAAGCAGTTTCCTGTATAGAAAAAAAAAAAAAGAATATGGGCAAAAATCCTCTGTCTAGCACACAAGCTACCCAGCTTCTCTGAGGCCGTGTCTTCCGTCTGGAATGGCACCTTGGGGCTTTTATATTTGTTTATGTGCTTATCCTCTTACTCGGGCTAGACGTATCTTTTTCTAATGAAGCAAACTATCCAACCACATCTGGTGAAATGAGTCAAAACCATCATCTTCCATGGTCCTCAGGCAAAAGCCCCTTGGTCCTCAGGCAAAGCCCCTAGTGGCAGAGCGCCTCAAGCTTTCACACCTCAGACAAGACACTCCCTTCTGTGCTAACAGCTCAAAGGTCACCTTGAATGCCACGGGGTGAACACAGTGGTTGGTTGCCTCTCTAGCTCTCAAGCAGTGTTTAGATGTAGGAACTAGGAAGCCAAGGAGCATGGGGGAAAAATGATGAAGAGGGATGCTGCTCTGGACCAGACACTGGGGAGAGAGTACCCAGGGATACCCATGGCAGGACCAAGTGGTGGAATTTAACTCACAGTCAGAGTCATCGTCCTCTCTGCAGTCTTTAAGTTCTGCACCCTCCACATTTGAGACTCGTGTTAGTCATGTGAGGCCAGTTCGAATTGTGCTGAGGAAGCTAAGAGAAATCTGACTGGGCTCTCACCAGTGGTAACATGAGTCAACATGCCAAGGAAGAGTGAGACTGTCTGGCAGCCAGGAGATGGGACAGACTCATCAGGTGGATATGAGAAAGAGATGCTGTGGGTCTGGTGGGATAGTGTCTTGAAAGGCTCAGAAGTGGAAGACAACTCATTTTCAAGAATTTTAATGATTCAAGTTACTTCCAAGCAGTTGTGGTATGCCCTTAGGAAATGGTGTTAGATCCAAAGGTCAACGTGTGTGTGTGTGTGTGTGTGTGTGTGTGTGTGTGTGTGTGTGTGTGTGTTGAGCACAGTATCTCCTTCCTCGATGATTCCAGGGGTATTGAATGGGATTGTGTTTTATAGAGCCACACAGTGCTGTTATGTAGGAAGTTCTCAGGACACATTAACTTTTATTATGGTCAACAGGGAGACTTGGATCACGTAAAGAAGACAAGTCAATTAGGGTATTTGTATCAGTCAAGGCTAGTTGAAATAAGGAAGAGCAGAAAGCAACCTCACAGCTTGACTTTGCCTTGTTAGCCTGTCACAGCATGTTCGGCACACCCTGGGGTCCATGGGGAGATTGTTTCTCCATTAGAGAACACGGTGAACTGCCAAGATCCCTTGGTAATGAGAATGGGAAATGACTGTGTCAGCCAGTTCCTCAGCCCTGTAGCAGAATACCTGAGCTGGGGAACATACTGAAGGAGAGGCTTGTTTCTCCTTAGACAGTTGGCCTATGTCCATGTGGTCCCCTTGCATTGGGCCTTTGGTGCACAAAGCATTATGGAGGAGGGATAGAGAAGGGGCCCTGTTCATCCATGGCATTTGGAAAGCAAAGGAAGAGGAAGGTGCTGGGTCTTCCTCTAAGGACATGCCTCCAGGGACCAGCCTTCCTCTTAATAGACCTATCATGCCCATTAAAGGTTCTACCACTATCCAACAGAGCTCAAAACCTATCTTCTCACACATGGATTTAGGGGAAAACAGCCAAACCGCAATTGTCCTGTTCACTGGCCAAGTGGCCAGACATGTGGAAAGAAGCCTTTGCTTACCAAACATGTGTGGGGTTTAGGGCATTACTATGAATTTCTGTCACAGTCATAGGCTGGTATATGGCTCCTGTACTGACTCATGGAACTGCCTGTGACCTATCCATTCACTCATAGTACAATGAGCCTTCCTGTACAATGGGCTCCTGTTCCCCAAGCACTAAATAACAATCAAGGTTAAAACCAGTAGTCATTACATGTACCCTGGGTGTAAAGTATCTACTAAACGTTGACTGCCTTGTTATGAGATAATGTCATCACCAATGAAGTATTTAGAAAAATGAAATGTTTTAGTTAGGGTTTCTATTGCCTTGAAGAGACATCATGACCATGGCAGCTCTTATAAAAGAAAACATTTCATTGGGCTTGGCTTACAGGTTCCGAAGTCTAGTCCATTATCATCAAGGCAGGAGCATGGCAGAGTCCAGGCAGTCATGGTGCAGGAGAAGCTGAGAGTTGTACATCTTCATCTGAAGGCTGCTAGCAGAATACTGACATCCAGGCAGCTAAGATGAGGTCTTAAAGCCCACACCCACAGTGACACACCTACTCCAACAGAGCCACACCTTTAAATCATGCCACTACCTGGGTCAAACCTATACAAACCATCACACAAAACTTATATTGATTTAGGAAAACTTCAGTACTTGGTTCTCTTCTGGGGTCTATGTAGCTATCAATCACTGGCAGTTGGGCAGTTTCACCATACCAGGCACAAATACTTTCCCACTGAGCAGACCTTAAGTCCAATTAGATAGATATTGCTTCCCTCCAAGATAGAAGTGCCACTATTGTTAGAGATATCTTGCTAAACCCATTATTGCTGTGGTTTATAGGTATTACAGTGAGGTAGGACTGTGGTCTGCTTTTCCTCCTTAGCAGTTTGCATAGCACTTTCTGAAGCAATAAGAGGGGTGCTCAGGGAGATTTCCAGGTTACTTTCAGCTTGATTTCTCTAAGCCTTGTCTCTGAAGTATGGGTCATCTTCAGAAATAGAGTCTTGAAGTTTTGGGGACAACCAAGGGCAGTGTCATAGTCTATTATTGTTTAGGGAGCCATTCAGACTCTCCTCATCAAGAAATTGAATGGAGGTCTCCCCATGACTAGTGTTGGGGTTTTTGTTTGTTTGTTTGTTTGTTTGTTGTTGTTTTATAGTCTATGGCTCTTGGGGAAGGCATTATGACTCTGTGTGGTATAGCTCTGTTATATATGTATATAAATGTGTATACATATAAGTATATACATGCATATAATATATACATATAATGTGTCTTATTTTAAAGTAAATTTATACATTAATACACTTTTTTATGGGTTTCCCAAACAAATTTAATGTTACATATTGCTCCTTTCCTCCTCTCCCTGGGTATTTGGGTCGTTACCAAGCTATTGTTAACAGGATGGCCATGAGCATGGGTGAGGAAGTATCAGTGGGCCAAGAACATATCAGTGGAGGAGGATGTAACATCTCTTGGGTATCAGCCAAGGGATTATAGAGCTGGGCCATATGGTAGATTTAACTCGCAGTTTCTTAACTACTAAGGGTGTTAAACACTTTCAAAGATATTTAATAGGCATTTTTATTTGTTCTTTTAAGAACTCCTTTTTCAGATCCATAGCTCATGTTTTAGATTGGGTCATTCATTTCCATGATTCCTTGGTTTGAGGTGATATGCGTATTCTGGCTATTAATCTTCCATCAGATATATGGCTGGCAGTGATTTTCCCACACCATGGGCTTCTACTTCCCTAGGGTGACAATTCTCTTTGTCGTTCAAAAGATTTTGAGTTCTATAAAGTTCCATCTATCGACTCTTGGCTTTAACTCCTCAACAAATGAAGACCTATTCAAAAAGTCCTTTCCTAAACTTGTATCCTGGAGGCACTGCCTATGTTTTTATCAAGTAATTTTGGAATTTGAGGTATCACATTAAGGTCTCTAATCCACTTAAAGCTAATTTTTGTGCAGGATGACCGGGGGTCTTGGTATGTATTCTTTTATATGTTGATGTTAACTTTTAAGACTTTAATAGGCAAACTTTAATCCATATAATCACAGGGGATAGGTAAGGGATAGGGGAGGGGAGGGTCTCACAAGAAAAGGAAAATAGAATGTATAGTTATGAAAAGAAGGGGAAACTAGAACAGGAAGATTAATAGGGAAGGGGAGGGGAAAGTGGGTAAGGGGTGGGATACAGAGAGAAACAGCTGGCACTCAAGGGTCATTGGAAGGGACATCTGAAAACCTACTATCATAGAAGCCTCTTAAAATGCAAACACATATGAAGTAAATCCAAATGGAGTCACCAAATAACAGGGCAAAGTACCAACTAGACATCTTTCATCACTAAGTGAAACTTCCAGTGGTAGGAATGGGTTACATCCGATTGAGTTGTTGGCCAAAGGGGCCCCCATGGAAACCCCCCAAACAACTTAGGCTGTTGCAAAGGCTATTAGTTGCTCTCTCGAATCTGGTGGTAAGTCCCTAGTGTCTTGTGTAAGTGAAGACAACACTTGTCATTGAACATGGAGAAGTTGAGAATGTGCCTAACTAAAGCACTAGACTGACTAGAGTCCACGGTCCTGGAAAGTACTCTGCATGCGACCACAGGAGAAAGGTAACCACCAACCTAGTTACAAGCCCTGTGGCCTTCAACAGTGAGTCCCTGCATGATATGCCAGTGGCATAAATGTTGTGGGAGTTACTAAACACTATCTATTGGATTCAAGACCCACTCCTTAAAAAGGAACCCAAGTCTGACATTGCTCTGGTTTTCAAGAACCTGAGAACAGATAGATTAAAGGCATAGAAAGAAACCATTGTTCTGCTAAAGGAATATAGCAATAAAATGATTCCTAGAAATATTGTGCTACACACACACACACACACACACACACACACACACACACACAAATGCACAAATTGAAACCACAGAAAGTCCCAACACTGATAGAAGTAGACATTATCTCCCATCCCTAATCAAGAAGCTATTGACAATTATTTGCAAAAGAAAAACTAATTTTCTCCAGTGGTCTCACTGGGTATATAAATCACATGTAAGCTTAAGGTCTATGTCCAGCATTAGGTAGCCACCACAAACAAGACAAATTCAATGGTCTTTATGTAAATGATTTTTGCCTTTTAATGTTTTGCTTTGTCATTGTTTATACTGGTAATTTTTTGCTTGTATACTTTGGCTTATGATTTTGTGTTCTGTGGGGGGGGTGTGTGCGTGTGTGTATTTCTTGTGCTTTTTGATTTGTTTGTTTTATTTGCCTATGTGTGTGTGTGTGTGTGTGTGTGTGTGTGTGTGTGAGAGAGAGAGAGAGAGAGAGAGAGAGAGAGAGAGAGAGAGAGAGAGGTTGGATGGGAGGGAAGTAGAGAGGATCTGGGAGAAAATGGATGAGGAAGCCATGATCAAATCATACTGTATACATTTTAAATTGAGAAAAGAAAGATACAGATCTAATCTTATTCTTCAAATTGTAACATTTAAAACTAAGTGTTGCAGGACTATTTGTTGTAGATGTGGGCTTTTCTCCAGTGTGTACTTCTGGCTTCTCTGGCAAATATAAGATGGTTGCAATTACAGCACTCACATTTGTTTGTGCAACTTTTAGCTTGTTCCATTGATTTGCACATCTTTCTGTGCTGGTACCACGTTACTTTTATTATTATTGCTCTATGATGGAGCGAGTAGCAAACGCATGTGTATTTAAAACAAACAAGGAACTGCTAGACCACCACTCAAAGTCTTCAGATCTTAGGATGTGTGGAAGTGTTTTCTTCTAGAGTCATGGTTCTCAACCTGTGGGTCAAGACCTATTTGGGGGTAGCATATCAGATATTTACATTACAATTCATGACAGTAGCAAAATGACATCTACACAGTAGCAACAAAATAGTTCTATGGTTGTGGGGTCACCACACCACGGGTAATTGCAGTAAAGGGTCACAGCATTGGGAAGGTTGAGAACCACTGAGAAAGAAACAATATGTATTAAATAAGTACTGGATGCCAGCTAGCTGAGCTCCCCGCTTCCTGAGCACCGTTTTAGAGAACCTATGTTCTAGGGAGAAGCTGTATTCTTTCTGCTCTTCTCTTTTCTGAGCTCAGCACTCAATATTTGTGAAGTTTGATATAATCTTCTGCCTTATATGTTGCAGGCAACCTCAGCACAAACCTAGGCAACTGCTCATCATACTGCCCTATTTCACTCAGTGTTGATGCCATTTTTTTCTCATTGCCATGGCTGGAAAACTCAAGTATGCTGTATTTCCCCACCAACTTCTGTCTCCCTCGTGAACCCATCAGGTCCTATGGTTTCCTTCTCTGCAGAGTCCCTCAAAGCAGCTTCCCCACTCGTTCCATTCTCTAGGTTTTTAACCTCATTCTAGTGATCATTACACTGCAGTCACTACCCACCATCCCTGTCCCTGCCGCGGGTTCAGCCACCATCCTGTGTTAACAGATCCTGTTAGATTATCCAGTCTCTCTCCATCTCCACCTCTACACAGCACCACTTCAGCTCCAACCTCATCCTGCCCAGAACCATGGCCTGACATGTACTTTCCTACCCACCAGTGCCATTCCCAACCAGGTGTCCCTTTCTGCACGAGCTGTGCCTCTTCCCAATCCTCTGGGAAGCCCTAACACTTAGCTCCTGCAAAGTGTTTCTCTTCCTTATTTTTTTTCTCCAGGACACTAACTATATCAGTGGCACATTTTCACCAGGACCTTGGTGAGTTTCTATGGTCAGACCTGGACCAGAGTGAAGTGCAGACTTAGGACAGGAGACTAAGAATGAATCTAAACCCTCTACATCGCAGCTCTAAGAGGAGGATAGAATAGTGGTCTGGAATAATGGAAATTGGATTGATGAGAGAGCCAGACAAACACGTGACTAGATTTCAGATCTGCCTATTGCCAGCTCTATGCGCACCATCAAATTATTTGATTTATTTCTTTATTTGATAAAAATAGACACTTCTGGGGCCTGGAGAGATGGATCAATGGTTAAGAGCACTGGCTGCTCTTCCAGAGGACCTGGGTTCAATTCCCATCACCTACATGGTAGCTCACACCTGTCTGTAACTCCAGTTCTAGGGCTTTGAATACCCTCGCATAGATGTACATGCTGTCAAAAAGAAAAAAAAAATGAATGAAAAATAAAATTAAACTTAAAAAATAAATATCTTTGGAAGGCCGTTATAAGCATCAGAATTTACAAGTCTGAAATCATTCACTGGTGTGTCTTTTAATAGTGTTCTTCACCCTACAAAGTACCACGCATACTGTTGTGATAATCTTGCCAGACTTGGCCCCTTAAAGAGCTTGAAGACATTTTCCACATGTCTTAAGGCTATCTTCTCCCACAGTGAAGTTGCAAGCTCTGTGACTAGGGGATATTCCTTTTTTTTTTTTTTTACTCAAACATTTTTTTAAATTATTTTATTAGATATTATCTTCATTTATATTTCAAATGCTATCCCGAAAGTCCCCTATACCCCACCCTGCTCTGCTCCCCTACCCACTTACTCCCACTTCTTGGCCCTGGCGTTCCCCTGTACTGGGGCATATAAAGTTTGCAAGACCATGGGGCCCCTCTTCCCAATGATGGCCGACTAGGCCATCTTCTGAAATATGCAGCTAGAAACATGAACTCTGGGGGTACTGATTAGTTCATATTGTTGTTCCACCTATAGGGTTGCAGACCCCTTCTGCTCCTTGGGTAATTTCTCTAGCTCCTCCATTGGGGGCCCTGTGTTCCATCCTATAGATGACTGTGGGCATCCACTTCTGTATTTGCCAGGCCCTGCCATAGCTGCACAAGAGACAGCTCTATCAGGGTCCTTTCAGCAAAATCTTGCTGGCATATGCAATAGTGTCTGTGTTTGGTGGCTGATTATGGGATGGATCCAGGGGATATTCCTAGTGGATCTTTCTTGAAGAATCTAGCACCATGTCCAGCAAAGGAAAACTTCTCATAGTTTAGTTGGTTAAGTTAACAGAAGCAGTAGAAATCTCTGGAAAGCAGTCAACAACAAAAAAGGGATTTCCTTTCAGGCCTTACCCTGGAAGTCCCCAGTAGCTAGGGTGACAACAGAATAGGACCCTGATGGATACAGCTTTGTCAGTGATCAAGAATTTTCAGAATCTGCCAGCTTTGTAATGAGCCTGCAGCAGGTAGAGGATGAAGGCTTGTGTGTTGTATATACTCTGATGTCCTCAAAGAACAGAGCCTGCAGTCTCAAGTTCAACCTCAGGTTCTGTCCTTCACTCGATCCCTAAGACCAGCTCAGTCACGCCTGAAGCCAAATAAGAACATTATTACTAACTCCCCAGGGCTCACGAGATTAACTCTGCGAAGTGCTAGAATAGCCTTGTGATGTCATATTTAAGATGAAGAGAGGGAAGGAGTGGGTTTTCTAATTCCATAGAAAGCCCCTCCATGTTGCACCATCTTTTGGTTATAGGAAACTCCCCCCTCCCCAAGTCCCTGACCTCTGTGGGCTGTTGATGCAGATACAAATTCCCGGAAGCAACGCTCGCTCTAAAAATCATGTTAGAACCACCTACATTCAAATCTCCGGGGGCTCAAGGGAGACCCCCTGTGGGGCAGTGGCTACCACCCATGCATCTTAACAGCCAGATGACCCGCCAGTGAATCTCAACAGCAGCTGTATCATCATTCAAGTGAAGGGAGGAAGGAAGTCTCAAATCCAGGGCTCTCAGACTCCAAAACTCATTCATTGTCTCCTTGGGGGTATGTTAACTCACAATTCTATCCTTTGGAGAAGAGTGAATTAATAGATTATGGAAAGAACCATCTTGTGCTCCGAAGGACCAAAATTAAACCAACGAAGAGTCCTGAAAGACTTCCTCCTGCTGTCCCTCTCTGTAGATAGCACCCCACCCCCTGCCCTTTTTACCTCTGGGAAAAGAGTAACAGAAAAAAGGAAGGACTAAAAGTGCCCTTACCTCCATCCCTCTGGGGCCATGCTTGGGATAAAGAGGAGAAATGGTCCATGAAGGATTTTACTTTCTAAATGAGGCTTGAATGGCTTTGCAGAAATCAGAACTATGGGTTCTAAGGGAACTGCAAGGAGGCTTCCAAAACACACGGGGAGTGTGCATGCTGCTTTAGAGCAGGGGATTTAGCCTTACAAGAAAAGGCCCTGTAGGCACCAGCACACATGGTAACGTGACCATTCAGGGTCCACCCATTCCGAGAGTCTGTAGAGATTCAGACATGAGGGAGCACCTGTCACACAAGCATAAGGTTCATAGTGTCAGCACTCACACAAAACCAGGAGCATTGGCACACATTGGCAAGCCCAGGATTGCAGGAGCAGAGACAGGTAGATCCCCGGAGCTCACTAACCAGCTCGCCTAGTCCATCGATAATATCCAGGTTCAATATGAGACCCTGTCTCAGCAAGTAAGGTGAAGAGCAGCGGAAGAAGACACCCAGGGTGGGCATCTATCATCCATGCATGAGTACCTATGTTCACATCTCTACACATGAGCATGTAAATATAGCACACACAGAAAGAGACACCGAAGTGTCCAGGGTAGGTGGCATGTCTTCTCCTCAACTAACATACCTGTAAGTTGGTATAGGTCTATTGACTTTGGAGGGAGAGTTGTGTAATCTTGTTTATTTAATTTAATCTTATTTATTTATTCATTTATTGAAGAGCTCGAGTTCCTTACGTCAGCACCTGGTACATTGTTATGGGTTCATTCTGAGCAAAAGGACCAGAATGGAAGAAACAGGGACCTCCACAAGCTTATTAAGGTTTCACAAATAGAATATTAGAATTGGGTGCAATCTTGGGTCAAAGAGATGGGTGGCTCAGTGGTTAGAAAGGCTTGTTGTTTCTACAGAGGACCTGGGTTGGGCTCTCAGTGGCTACATAGCAACTAAGAACCTCCTGAAAACTCTCATTTCAGGGGATCTGGCCCCTTCTTTTGACTTCTGCGGGCACTGAAATGCATACGATGCACACACACATGCAGGCAAAACACACATACACATAAAATAAAAAACAACTCTAAGCCCTGCGAACTTGAAGATTTCGTTAACTCATCTCTCTCTACTGCTCAGGAAAGGTGACTGAGGTGACCTTACACGGAAGGACGTGTAAAATAACCTTTCTAGTGTTTATATTTCAAAATTATCTTTTCACATGCAAATATGAACACATATTAATTTAAAAGCTTTCACGCACTTCTTACCAACCCGAGGCAAGAAATGGATCAATGTACGTACTTGGGATTCGAACCTTTTTGAAGTAATTTGTGAATAGGGAAAGAAAAGTGATTTGATTTAGAGACGTCTCCTGCAGTCATGTCCCACAACTATGTTAGGGAACTCAGGACATCAGTTTTAAACCTACTCATTTGAAAGTACACTGTGGTTTTAAACAATTATAAAATTTCCCCCAAACCCCTCTGGAATCCAAAGCTCATGGACTGAAGGAAATTTAAACTAGAACCCATTGGTGTGAATGAACCGAATTGCATTTTAAAAGTTTAGAAAAACTTGATTTGAAATGAGTTTAAAATGTCAAGCTTAGAAGCTGATACTTAAGAAAACTGCAAGAATTATTTCTGCTTTTTAGTTTTTTCCTTTTTTTAGATAAAGGGGTCTTTTTAACAATAATGAAAGAATGAGAGGGGAATATCTGTTCTGTTTACCTGCCAGATTAGATTGGTCACTTGTGAGCATCTGCCATATTTGTGCTTCCTGTTTCTGTCTTCTGACTCTGTCTTTCTGTCTCTGTCTCTGTCTTTCTCTGTCTCTGTCTCTGTCTCTCTGTCTCTCTGTCTCTGTCTCTCTCTGTCTCTCTGTCTCTTTGTCTCTGTCTCTCTGTCTCTCTCTCTCTGTCCCTCTCTTTCTCTGTCTCTGTCTTACAACCTTGAAAGTAAGTTGTGTACGCCCTGTCATACATTCCATGCTACAGGCTGGTATTTGTTCTTCTTCCTTTTTCTTTCTTTCTCTTTCTTTCTTTTTCTTTCTTTCTTTCTTTCTTTCTTTCTTT
>NC_034605.1:34082154-34100593 GCF_900095145.1 Mus pahari
TTTCTTTCTTTCTTTCTTTCTTTCTTTCTTTCTTTCTTTCTTTCTTTCTTTCTTTCTTTCTTTCTTTCTTTCTTTGAGACAGGGTTTTTCTGTGTAACCCTGGCTGTCCTGGAACTCACTCTGTAGACCAGGCTGGCCTCGAACTCAGAAATCCACCTGGCTGTGCGCCACCACTGCCCGGATGGTGTTGTTCTTCTTAATCACAGGGCATCTTCCTGTACAACCACAGTATCACCATCGCGTCCTAGACATTTCATATATATTTAAGATATAATTAAATTCAGAGAGGAGTGTCCTGGAAGAGAGCTGCACCTTCACAGCCTGCTTCCAGTTAGCTTCTGGGGCGTTCAGCCTTCTGTGCCTCCACATGGCTGACTTGAATCAGGTGCCCCCTGGGTTCTGTTTCCATGCAAGCCGGTGCTTCTGGGACCCCATGGCTTCACTTCACTGTTGGAGTCGAACTTTCCACCGCTTAGGCTCACGGACTCTGAAGAAACAAATTCAAGCTAGACTTCACGCTGCCTCATTCTTTGTGCTTCTTGATGAGGTGTTAACAGAAGACTGGCTTTGGGTATATCTGCTGTCAGGGAAGGAAGATAATTATTATTGGTTACAAAAGCATATGGCCTTCTATCTGGAGCTCAAAAGCGAGAGCTGAGCAGATGTGTTTTTCCTGTAGTGCTGCGTGTTCCACCTTCCCCAGGGCCACGTGTAACTTCTAGGGTTCTGGTCAGGCCCCGAGTTTCCAGTAAATGCCCCCACGAGTGCCACTCAGCTCATTGGGTGAAACCAAAGCTGACCAAGAAGGACAGGCAGAGTGATACCAAAGAAAGAAAGAGAGCAAATAACCTCCAGTGGCTGCATCTTAAAATGGCCAAACCGTGCCTCGGGATCACTCAGTAGGAGAAAGGGGTTCTTTGGTTCTTTGGTTGGTTGGTCGGTCTTTTTGATGTTGTTTTTGTTATGAAACACTCCTGTCTCTGGTTTCCCTGAGAAGAGAGTCATTTGATGTTCATGTGAACATGATTTCAGGGCTGACCACTTAGTATTGGATAAGCAATTATGGACTCAGCAGGTTACGTTTACATATCTATGCACCTATCCATTTATGTGGGTAACAATAAGAAGCAAAGAAAAGGAAACCATCAATTTGTGAGGAAGGGAGAAGGGGGCCTGAGAATGGTTAAAAGGAGACCAAGGAGAGGCTAGAGGGAGAAAGGGAAAAGAATACGTAATAAAATTATATTTTAATTGAAAATATGTTTTAAAAAGAAGATAGCCATGGCCACCGTGATCAGTTGGAAGTGAGTCCTATCCTGTCTTCAGGATAGAGATGCTCGCAGTGACCGAGAAAGCCACAGGTCAGTAGCTAACTGTGACAGTATTTGCCGAATCAACTCACCCAGTTTTAATTGTGTAAGTGTAAACAGTGGTATGGAGGAGAGAATACGCGTTGTGATGAAAATAGAACATATTTTCTCTCCCTGAAACTTAAAACTGCGAAGTCTTTGTAATTCCCCAAACTGAAAGCTATTCTGCCAAAAGAAGGGAATATTTTATTTTCTGTGTGTGCAAGATGACTAACAAGAATGAGAGAAAGACAAAACTGAATGCGTGTCAATCTGATGGACTCTGATACACATGAAGATTTCACTTCAGCTCTCTAGCAATTATCTGCGTCTCCACTTGTTCCACAGAGAAAACAAGCTCAAGAGAAACACCAGGCATCCCTGAGGAAGAGATCATCACTGCCAAGGGGATTTTGTGATGGCCAAAAGGGAAATACTCCATTTGGAAGTCAGAAAACTGGAGACTTTTGGTATGTTATTATAAAACACCATAGACCAAATTTAACCAGATCTAAAATCCATACAGCTCAACGAACTGCTTCTCTGCAGTTAAGTAAGATGTATGGGACAGACGTTGTGGCTTTTAAGATGGAATGACTTTGCTAAACATGCAAACCCTGATAGTTTTTATCTAATCTCCATAAGATATGCTCACAGACCGCAGACAGAATGTTTTTTATGAGATTCGCTCAGTGCATATGAACAGTCAATATCCTTTCCGTTCTGGATGGAAAATGTCATAATGATATCCAACTGGAAACAGTCTCCCTTCCTGTATTTGTCTCAAACCTCACATTTGAATTTCCATGCCCTATGTGGTCCTGGGAATAAAAGTTCTGAGAAAACATCACATGGGGAGTTCCCTTTCTTCCATCCTGCCACAGACAACCAGTCTTCTCCCTTGTAGCCTTTTGTTTTATGAATTTCCTTTTAAAAGGATGAGATACAGTTTACATTAGATGAAAAGCTGAAGCGTGTTTCAGGAGAAAACTCACTGGAATCGAGAGACAATTGTTTTTAATAAACTTAGAGTTGTCATAACGAGGGAAGATGCCTTTGCAATGATGATAGTAACCTTTCTCTGAGGTTTCAAGAAAAAGACACGAGTGCCTTCCTACTCCTCCCTCTGCTGCCTCTTTATATCAGAACGAGCCACCCAGATCACAGGACAAATCCACAGAGCCACTCATCTCATCTGACTGCTGAAGTCCTCTTTGGTGGTGGTCACTTTTTAAGGAGCATTTGCAAGAGGCATGAGTGTCTACACAACTTTTGTCAATTTGGAGAAATCTTCCCATACGTTTGTTCCCTGGGTGTCTTTCTCTCCAGTTTTCTAATCTTGCTGCTTCCGAGTCTCCAACTATTCAGCTAAATGAGTTATAGCCTATGGATCAATAGATAATGACCAGTGGCCATTTGTCTTTGAAGAAAAATACATAACCATACACAGTCTAAAGTTCTGCCCAGTGAAAGGGTTTCCCTTCACCAACCTACTTCAGAGTTGTTCCCCAAAAGGAGCCATAATGTCACAGCTGCTGTCTCCCTCTGGGTTGTGCCTGAGTAGTGTGTGGAGCCATGTAAAGCCAGACACGTCTTCCCACTCACCTGCTCATAGGGCACATGTGATCTTTCAATTACTTTTCAGATGTCAATGCCACACAGCTCGGAGCTGTAAGAGAGAACCCCCGGAGCTGTAAGAGAGAACCCCACTTGAAGAATTGCCTTGATCGGATTTTGATTGGTAATTGAGAGGAGGGAAAACCCCACTGTGGGTGGAAGTACCCCTGGACAGGTGGTTCTGAGTTGTGTAAGAAAGCCGTCTGAACATGGGTGGGAGAGGTAAGTTGGTAAGCAGCATTGTCCATGGTTTCTGCTTCCAGGATCCTGCCTTGGGTTCCTGACCTGACCTCTCTCAGTAATGCCCTTTAGTTGGAAGTATAAAATGAACGAAACCCTTTCCTCTCCAACTTGCTTCTTGGTCATGGCTCTTAGTCACAGCAACAAAAAAAGAAAACAAGAACACTCCATGGGACCACAGGTGCATGCTTGGATAGAGAAAGCAATATAGGGGGAGACCAGAGACATTTGGATCACTTCTTCATGTAACTTATTTGTGCCTATAGGATCTGCTCATGCCTGATCATGTGAGAGATTTACTCCTAGACATGCCCAGATATAAATTACAGCAGGTCAGAGAACACCCAGCTTATGATGGGCAGTTCAGGTTGCATAGTAGCATAATGAAGAGTCGCTAACTGAAAACAAAAACTCCCAGCCACTTTAACATCCCTGCCTCCTTCAAACATGTTTAAGCCAGTTGGGAGTGAACACATTTTCTAGGCACAGCTGTTAACAAAACTCTTCTTATGAAAATGTAAGAACAGATCTCTCCAGACTAAATCCAAGGTAGCCACCAGAAGAGGCTGCTGTAGTCTACATCAGCAGCCCCGATCCCACCAACCAGACTCTTGATACCCTCCCCCCAGCAGATGTGGGAACAAGCTGGCAAGGTCTATCAGAATGTGGACCCTGAGCCACTTACCCTTTTCACTGATTTAGTGGTGTTCATACTTTGTTCTTGGATATGCTGCAGAAAGCGAATCCAGTTACACTGGATACTTGCACTGGAATAACCCTGAGAAGAAAAGATATTATAGAGCAGGTGACTACTTGAGGAATGCACAGTCTTCTTGTCATACAATAATAAATGTAAGAACCACTGCTCTAGAACATTCACAGTCATGAGGATACACACAACTCTACCTTAGCCTCTGAGTCATGAGGCAAAGACTTTGAGAAGCTCGAGGAGCCCACCCTTCCTAAGTACACTGAGTACCTTCTCAGTCTTGAGTGGATACAACACCTGAGAGATCTGCTGTCTCGAAGATCCTAGAATTTTAAGAGTTCAGGCATGAGACCATAACTCGGTATATAGTGTTTGGTCCTTGCAAAGCCTCTGGGACTGTGAGAAGTCATAATTAAACTTCATTACTCACACCAGTTTGACAGTTGGCTGTGAGTCATTTGTAATGAAAAACTTTTTGAGAAATTCCTAGAGGAAGAACATAGAAACCAAGTTCCTAGTTCAGGCATACACTTTCCCTTAAACAGACAAATTCACCTATCCTCCGCTTGCAGAGCAGGACAACAGCTTCACCAAGGTTCATGTGCTAGATGCTTCTAGAGCCCTCCTGCTGCTGGGGCTGGGTGCTGAGAAGAAGAGCAGCACTCCCCTCCCTGTGGAGCTGGCCAGTTGACCCCCTGTGGTACAACCTGACTATATCTCAGGTTCTGAATTAGACTCTTTGGGTAACCTGTGCTCGTAAGTCTTCAACACAACAACTCTAAGGAAGATGGCCTTCTTCATTCCACGCTCAGAAGAGGAAGGAGAGGTTCAGAGAGGATGTATTTGAGATGAAGCAAGAGTTGGTGTTATTTTAAGTGTGGCACAACTGGGCATCCGCTGGATGCGGACAAGGTGCCCAGCAAGTGTAAACACCCTAGAAGTGCATGTGAAGCCATGGGATGCACAGAGGGGAAAGGCACTTCCAGAAAATCTTCCCCATGTTTATTGTGCAAAAGCAATTGGTGCTTGGCAAAGTACAAGGGTCTTTATCTCTCTACGGGGCAAAAAGATACTGCCCCAGTGTGGGCATGCCTCAACCTAAGAGGCAAGGAAAGCAAAGATAACGATGCTGTCGACATCAGCCGGAAGCCACTGGGGTCTGATTCTCCGGAGTCTGAGCAGATAAAGGCTTCGGTTCCTTCCTCACTTGGCTGCTCCACTCAGAAGGGACACCTTGGCCAGCCTGACTTCAGATTGCTTCCTAAATGGCGCAGGCTGTTTGGATGCACTCTCTCATGGTTCGGCAAGGCCTGCCATGTGAGAAGCACCGTTGGCTGATGGCTTTGTTATCGGTGACTCAGGCTGTCACAAATTGTTGAATCTGTGAAGTGTCAGCATCTCACCAGCGGAGCTATTTCCAGAAATCACTCAGACCCTTCATCGCCGCTGTCTTGCATGTGAACATCTTGACAGCGCCTTTGCGAAAATAGGCTCAGGGAAGGAGGGCTGAGTCATACTGGAAGCCTGATTCAGACCTTGCTGTCAGGGTCAGCAGACCACTGCCTTCCTCGTGCACCCAGGAGGTGGCAGAGTGGCCACTGTTACTCAGGACTTGCTACTGACTGCGTTCCCACCCCATATCTCAGAGGCTGAAAACAAATTGGTTCTCTGAAAAGTGTCACACGGAAACACCCCCCCCCCCCGCACTGATTCTTAGCTCTGCTGACCACCTGGTGGAACCTGATCAGACACTGAATGGCGCTGATTGAGTGGCACTGATTTCTGGGGTTTGAAAGTGTGGCATCCCGAATATCCAGTACACACTTGGGTAATAAGAATACTGAACTCTCTCACTGTGAAACTCCTTGGAGTGTGTGGTGTTCTTCACAACCCTTTGCTAACATTTTTTTTCAACTATGTGCTAGATTATTTAAAATATTCTGTGAATGCTTGTTTTGTCCTGAGTACTGTATTATGTTCACAGTCACTCTTAGTGCCAGCTTAAATATCAATGCCATTGGGCGGTCTTACCATCTCTGCTGTAGAGATTAACAAACAAACAGGAGATAGAAACAAGAAGACACACTCCAAAGCTGAGTACACTTTAATCCAGGAATCTCTGAGATAGTATATTTCAGTCTTTAAATTTTTTTAAGCATAGGTCAATTATACATGATAATGGTGTTTATTATGGAATTTTCATGTGTTTATTCTTATCTTACTCATTCTAGTACTTTATCTGCAGTTTTACTTTTAAAAAGTTTCAGCTGCTGTGGCCTATGAATACTAAGTAGAAAATTCTAGAAGTAAGCAATTGACTTAAACAAGTTTTGCTAGAGTATGTTATTATTTTCCTGTTTCTCTATTCATATTATCACTCCCTTGTAGCTAATGTGTAAGTTAAAATTTTGTAGCTGTATATATATATATAGGATCCTGTGCCATCTGTGACTTCAGGCATCCACTAGGGGTCTTAAGATGTACTTCCACAAATAAGGGAGGACCCTGTATACCCTAACAGGCCCACTTGATCTTGGCTTCTCCTTCCATGGCTGCATCACCTTCCCCTCCCCTGCCCCCACTTAGGCAAAAAACAAAAACAAAAACAAAAAAAACCCAAAACATCAAACCTAGTCCCTACATCCCTGCTTCAGGTGCTGGCCACAAACGTCTGCACAAGTTCCTTTAAGTCTGCAGACAGCTCGTGTTCTCTCAGGCCAGAGCAAAAGCACCTAGTCTGGAGAGGGCACCCATTCTACCCCTCTGGGATCCATTTCATCACATGCTGGTGAAAAGGACCCAGACTTTTGCGTGTTTCCTGGCTCTTTCCTCATCCTCCAAGGCATAGTGTCATGATGCTGAGTGCCCTGGCCATGCAATGCCCACCCCAGGAAACACAGCTTCCATAGGAAAGTAGTAACTTGGGAGAAAGTCAGGAGGCAGAGAAAGCAGAGAGGTGAGTGGAATGCTCACCAGGTATTGCAGCCTCTGTGGCTCATTACAAAGCCCCATAGCTGGGACATAACTTCCTCTGTGGGCATTTCAGGATGAGACAACTCAGTTGTGTGGTACTCAGAGCCTGGTACTGCTGACATGCAGGGCTAGAGTCTCAGAAAAGCTCCAAAAGGGATGGATGCCTGACTTACCGTGGCATGACTCTCAAAGAGGAAAGCATCTCCAAGAAAATCATCATCAAGATGAACTCCCGTCCCCTACAAGGGTTTGTTTTTCTTTGTTTTTTTTTTTTTTGGGGGGGGCACTTTTTTGTTCTTGATGTTCATTAGATAATAGTTGCTATTTACTTTTAAACAATAAATTTGACCATGGGAGGAATGTTTGTGCTCGTGTGCATTGTGAGGAGGCTTCCTGGGGTAAAGGGGAGTTACCTTCAAGGGCAACACACAGGATGGTATTGATGTACCTTTTTCTCAGATTTCTTCACTTTCATACTTTATGTCCCTTGTAACTAAATATTGAGTGGTTTGTTTGTCTGTCTGTTTGTTTGAAGCAGCAGTCAATCTACAGACTTGTGCTGTAGGAATGCCCATCTGTCACAGGGTTTGAGATTCTACAACCCAGATTCTTTGACGTTTTTCTCTAGCCTTGAAGCATCCTGTGTCCTCAAGATGTGTGTGTCACCTGCTACTACAACATCTATCTTTCTTTTTTTTTTTTAAAAGATTTATTTATTTATTATATGTAAATACACTGTAGCTGTTCTCAAATGCCCCAGAAGAGGGCGTCAGATCTTGTTAAGGATGATTGTGAGCCACCATGTGGTTGCTGGGATTTGAACTCTGCACCTTTGGAAGAGCAGTCGGGTGCTCTTACCCGCTGAGCCATCTCACCAGCAACATCTATCTTTCTATGATATATTCTCTCTCTCTCTCTCTCTCTCTCTCTCTCTCTCTCTCTCTCTCTCTCTCTCTCTCCTCCTCCCTCCTCCCTCCCTCCCTCCCTCCCTCCTTTCCTCCCTCCCTTCCTTCCTTCCTGGCTAGAAGTAACATTTAAAACCATGGCTCAAAATACAGGGGTGTTCTATTTACTTAATAAGTCCTGAGAAAGCCAGACATCATATTTCACAGAGACAGTGAGAACTGACTCTTTCTGCCGTGGTTTAATGTGGAAGTCAGTGGCTCTGATCTGGCCTTTCTCCTTTGGTATCTGTCTCCCCTTTTAGGGAGGAGAGTATTTCTGAGTCACTTCAAGAGAACTTCCTTTTGTATCATCGGTCAGCACAAGATTACACATTCTCTCCTAGACCAGCCCCTGGGAAAAGAATGGCTTTTATGTTTTGTTTTAGCCAACGATACCTGGACATAATCAGGTTCCTTGGGGAAGAAAGATGGCGGGAAACCCAGCCCAAGAGTCTGAGCAGTGAAGAAGGGATGGAAAAGGAAAGGAGGTAATCAGGAATGGCAGGAAGAAGCAAGGAAAGCAAGAAAGAACACAAACCAAACAGCAACAGCAGACTACAGCTTGTAAATATTTTAAAATTCAATATGCTTTACAACAAACCTCGTGTAAGTTCATGCTCATTTATCATGACCTATTCTAGCTTAATAGTGGTCAAATTTTTTTGAGGTAAAATTTGATTTAAAAATAATCTTGTGTTTTTTCATTCTTTTTGTTTGTTTGTTTTGGCTCATCTATTAATCCTTTTTGGTCTCTGTTGGAAAATGGTCTTTGCCCTTTTGGACTGAGGAGACATACTTTCTTTAGCCATTCATATAAGCCAGAATAGAATTAAAATAAAGTGCTCCTGGAAACTTTGATTTTTTTTTTCAAAGGAGTGGTTTCTCTTTCCCTCAATGCGTGAAGACCTTGGTGAACCCCAGGGTCGGGCCATTTAGCATCCTTACTCTGGAAAACCCTCTTTTGGAAGGGGAACAAGTGGAAGGTACAGAATTCTGCCAGAGAAACAAGGGGGGCCAAGTTTCAGGATCATACCCCTCCCTTAATATCTAAATGTGGACAGAGGCTCTGACAGGGGTGTGGGAGGGGTGTGTGGATCCAAACCAGTTTCAATGGTTTTAACAATGAAACTCACCTGTGTGTGTGTGGCTGGTGTTGTCCCTCAGGTTTAAAAGTCAAATTGAAACCCCCTCAGCATGTGTGGTACATGGGGCTGACCCTTCAGTACTTTGTGCTTCAGGCCATGTGAACTGAAACCTGTAAACTTCTCACAACCTGGCAGGACCCACCTTTGAGGTTGATAGCTCTGGGAGGCACAGCTGAGAAGCTAGTCCTGGTGGTTTGTGTTGAATCCAGATGAAAGACACCCTGAACCCCAAATTAAACTCCATTCACATTGGATACCATCTCCTTAACCTATGTCTAATATTGAGAGACAATGTAAACCCTTCAAATGTACACACATTCACACACACACACACACACACACACACACGCAAAAGCCTTACATTTTTATTTACTGATCTGACTTACAGAACTTTCTTGTACCTCCACATTCTATTTAATAGCTTCAAAAAGTTTGTCTAGCTTCTCTCCTATTTATGGATGTTGGATCCTTCGCTCCTCTTATTTGGCAGTGGAAATAACACTGCAGTTGGCTAGAAAGTTATTTCAGTCAGTAAAATGCTTCCCTTGCAAGCATGAGAGCCTGAGTTTGGTCTCCAGAACCCGCATAATCTCAGGGCTGGGGAGGCAAAGGCAGATGAAGCCTTCGGGAGACTCCCTGATAGTACATTCATACTTGGTGAGTTCCAATGAGGGACAATCTCATAAACATAAAGAAAGGTTAATGGCTGCTAAGCTTATCTCCTGGCCTCTGCAAGCACTCACACACACAGGGAAAAAGAAAAAGAAAGCATGCATCATAGGGTGAATTTTTTCTCACTACCCTCAGCACTAAGCAGGTTTGTCTCTCTGCCAGTTGCACAGTGGCTATGGGCAAATCTGAGTTTACCCATGTAATGGTTAACAGTGCTGTCACTAGTCAAAATGCTTTGGTATTTTGACTGGCACTTCTTTGAATTATCTAACTGACCTTCAACTCCAGCAGACCTAGTTTTGAGGTCCCCTGTCCTTTTTCAGAACCTGCGACCCACTTTACTAGTGGGCAAAACTTTTCAGAGGTGACAATCTCTAAAGCCAAGGACTCCCAAGGACCACAACCCTATGAAGCATCTGGCAGCTGCAGACAGACATTGGTTTGCAGTGTCCTTTCCAAAGGTGACAAAGCCCAAAGATGTCAGCACCCATCTTCCCTATGGTTACACCAGAATTTAGGGACATGATGACTTAAGGACATCGAAAGGCCAATAAGTATATAAATGTTCATTGTTACCAAGTGTCAGTTTTCGTAGTTTGGGCTCCGAGGTGGCGAGACTTTAGTCTCCCCATGAAGTTTGCAGGTTACCTGTTTCAATGGCAGTGATGCTGCTGTTTTGGTTTAGTTAAGGTAAATTTTATTTCACTATAATATTTGGAAGGATTCTTGTGAAGACTATTGAGAAATTTTCTTCAAAAAATTGGGTTGGCACTGAGGGGGAAAAAATCTAGCTACTACATAGCCAAATCCAAAAATTTATATTTCTTTAGTTGTGATATGAGGGAATATAAAATCTTATGTGGATCTTAAATCTCACTCCCCAAACACACACACACACACACACACACACATACACACACACACACATACACACACACACACATACACACACATTTCTAAAGAACTGGAAATTATTCAGAATTCTTTCAGTTGAAAGTAACAACTTAAGTAATCAAGCATTTGTATTCATTGTCCAGGGATGCCTCAAAAAAATATAAATGACAGACACCAAATACACCAAATAGACATGTAAGGTCCTTTTTCTTGGCTTATAGTGGCTATCTTCATATTGTTTCCTGACACCATCATCCTTCACTTTCTAATTTCTTCTTAGGACACCAGCCAGACTGGATTATGGTTCACCCTAATATGCCCAGTTTAACTCACGTACCTTTTAAAGACTCCATCTCTAAATACAATTCCATATGTGGTACTGGCATCTAAACTTCAACATATGAATTTTACCTGGACACAATTCAGCCACCAGTCTTTTTAATATGCACCATAGAGGCAGGCTGTTGTCATCTCAGGTATTGTAGTCAAGGGAAGAAATAAGAAAAGGTGATATTATTTCTTTTAGTAAAATAGCAAGCATTATCATGGGAGATGCTTGATACATTTCCTTTGCTACTTCAAATGACCAATGACCAGATATGTAGCCACACAGCCATCCAGGAAGTAGAGAGGATATGAAAAGGTTCAGTGCTCATGTCTAGAACAGAGATAGGAGGAGGAGACTGACGGTTGGGTAAGCCAATAGTGTCTGCCGCACAGATGCTCCATGATGCCCTGCCCCGCTTCCCTATTTGGTTTTGGTTTGCAATTTGTGGCTCCTTGGTGCCCTTTGAGTGTGGCTGACGTCATGCTAAAGGTTACCATAGTGAGAACACTTACTAGATATCAAATGCCAGTCACTCCTTAATCCTATCAGACTTTATGTGATTTTGAACTTATTTTTCCATAATTTTCCAGTCCTTACATAATCAGCGTGCACCAACTCTACATTTCAAAAGAGCAATGGGCGTGGGGAAGAAATCAAATTGTGATATAGAAAAGCAATTCTTGTTGAGTGAACAGAAAGATCTCTAAGGCTGGTTTTTATGACAGCAACATGGGAATATGAGGAACACATTGTCTAGAGTCACGCTACTACAAGGAGTCCTGGGGAGATCATTTGTCAATATAGAGCCTGCCTTAGTCAGGATTTTTATTCCTGCACAAACATCATGACCAAGAAGCAAGGAAAGGATTTATCAAGCTTACAGTTCCACATTGCTGTTCATCACCAAAAGAAGCCAGGTCTGGAACTCAAGCAAGTCAGGTAGCAGGAGCTGATGCAGAGGCCATGGAGGGATGGACTTACTGGCTTGCTTCCCCTGGCTTGCTCAGCGTGCTTTCTTATAGAACCCAAGGCTACCAGCTCAGAGATGGTCCCACCCACAAGGGGCCCTCCCCTCTTCATCAGTGATTGAGAAAAAGCCTCACAGATGGATCTCATGGAGGCATTTCCTCACCTGAAGCTCCTTTCTCTGTGATAACTCCAGCTGTGTCAAGTTGACACAAAATCAGCCACTACAGAGTCATAGAGCTGATTGGGTATACTCAGCGAACTAGTGCTCTTGCCCAGAAACTGCTCAAGTGTATCTGTTACTGGAAAAGAATTCCTTATTCTTCATCTTCTTTCATATATGGGAAGGTGTTGCTTTAAATGTCAAGAAGCCTTCTGTCTCCTGAATACATTGGCTTCCCTTGAGAAAAGACCCTTTTTTCTGTTAAGGTAGAGCCTGCAGAAACTTTCTGGAGAGACTCTGGGGCCTATCATAGGCTTCATGTGCCTTGTGACTAGCCTGTTCTGGGCACATCAGGGGCCCCACAGCAGCAGAAAAGGCTGCCATTCATTGCCTAGCTATGAATCTAAAGAGGGCAGATCCTGAGCTCCATTTTGAGTGGAGTACGTTATTAGAAGCTGAATCTTGTCCTGTAAAATGACACACTGGCATTCTAACCTCTAGTACGTGACCTTATTTGGAAACAGTGTCATTACCATTGTAATCTGTGAAGTTCGGATGAGGTCATGCTGGAATAGGATGATGACTGATGTCCTAGGGAACCAAGGACACATGCTCAGAGAAAAGGCCACATGATAACCAGGGAAGAAGCTGGAGTGACATCTGTAGCCAAGGAACACCATGCTTTGCCAGCCACCAGCAGAAAGTGAGAAAGAGCTGGGACTTTTCAACATCTTATTCTTGAGCTTCTGACCTCCAAAACTCTGAGGCTGGAGAATAACTGTGGCTTTGGCTTTGAGGCCCCAAGTTTGGGGTGATTGATTAGGACGGCTGTAGGGAATAGATGCAGGTACTCATAAAGCAGGAAACATGCACAAAACCCTCAGCAAGGACCTGCATTGAGGTCATCTTATTCCGAGAGAATCGAACACGTTGCTCCCTTCTCTGCACTGTCTACGCTCAGATGAGTGAAAAAG
This sequence comes from Mus pahari, assembly GCF_900095145.1. Lineage (NCBI taxonomy): Eukaryota > Metazoa > Chordata > Mammalia > Rodentia > Muridae > Mus > Mus pahari. Next base: position 34,095,129 of record NC_034605.1, read on the forward strand.
TCTGATGTGTGGGTCTCAGCCACTGCTGCTCCAGCAAGGAGTACACAGGGAGGGTGGGGAGAGGAGGGAGCAGAGGGTACCTCGCTTCCTCTTTCGAGCTTGTACAGGCAGTAGCCAGAGCAGCCGTTGTTCCATAGAATCACCACAGTGCCACTATGCAGCCAACTGGTATTCAGTTCAGGAAAAAAGTGATATCTTGAGCCTGGATTATTCCTGCAAAGACCCATGAAAGGCCCTGTAGTGCCACTTAGAGATGGTGGAGTCTAGGAGGTCTTCCTGGTGAGGTCTTCAAGACACTAGGGGTGTCCGAAAAGGAGACTATAGGAATCCAGTGCTTTCTCTTCCTCTTCCTCCTGTTCCTCCTCCTCCCTCTCCTCTCTTCCTCCTCCTCCTCCTCTGCCACCATAAGATGAGCTTCTTCCTCTCTTACATACTCCCTGCTATGTGCTGTGTTGCCACAAAGGTGCCAAGCAACCATAAACTGAACCCATGGACCAAAATAAACATTTAGGCTTATTATCTCAGTTATTCTGGCCAATGATAAAAAGCTGATTAACCGAAATACAAATGGAGTTAGACAAAGCTTAATAATAATAATAATAATAATAATAATAATAAATCGCAGCAACAACAATGCTAAAAATGAGTCAAGTGGAGAAATGTGTCTTTTCCATCATTTTTATTTTAAAGTTCATGCTTTGTGAGTTTTTGGGTTCTCATATAAGGAAGCTGAGGGTAAATTATTTTCTTAAAGTTATACAATGGCACTGTAGGGAACTAAATATTGACCCCTAAGGACCAGCTCCATACATTGTATTGCCCCAATAAGAAGGTTTGGGAAGGACTCTCAGGACCTGGACTCACCATGAGCAATGAGTAAATACTGGTCCAAAAATCTTTATCAATGACAATGATCAGAAGAAAGTGCCTGTAGATAAGATATGGAATCAATATAGGTAGCTGTCAACAGAAGAACAGATAAAGATAGTAGGTACTACACACAGTGGAGTTTTATTCAATTATAAAGAGAAACAAAATTATATGCACAAAAATACATGGACTGGAAGTGAGCACTCTAAACAAAATAAGCCCCAACTCAGAAAGACGGGCATGACATCTCTCATATGTGGAATCTTGACATATATATGTGTGTTTTGTTTATAAATTATATATAATGACATATCAATACACACACACACACACACACACACACACTCACACTTCATGGAGAACAGAGAACCAACCAGAAAGCTGAGAGAAAGAGAAAAATGTCTTGGGGCTTATGAATATTAGCAAGGTACATAATAAGTATGTGTAAACATGTTACAATAAAGCCCGCTATTTTGCATACCAATTAAAAATCTTGGAAAAGAAAGTGCCTGTTGCAAACTGTAGAGTTACCTGGGAATCCAGCTCTGCAGAGAGAGAGAAAGAGGTAGCCTTGGAGGGGAACAAAAGGGACGGAGGTAAAGGCTATCCCTTGCTCTGCCCAAGCGCCTGGAATTTGCTGTTTGGTCCAAAGCAGTGCAGCTCCTTTCCCTCGCCCTTCCTGTTTCTGTGACACTGGATCCTATACCATGGATGGTGCCTGGATAGAAGCAGAAATGTGGAGACCATGCTCGGATCAGCTTGGGAGCTGGAGCTGCGGTTTTCTGACACATGGACACTTGGGGACACATTCTTCTGCGTTTCCCATTGTCAGTAAGTTATCTTCCAGTCCGTAGGGACTCATTGTCTTTCTTCAAAAGTCCCTCCTCCTTCCCTTCTGTGTGGTTTACCCATGTCCACAGTGAACCCAGATAGGTCCAAAAAAAAAAAACAGTTCCCACCTTAGAAACCTGGGATGAGTGAACACCAAGATCTTCTCATTCCAAAACAAAAGTTAAAAGGAAGGGAGAAGAGTTTGGACACTTTCCTAGAACAAGTTGGTTTCCCTCCGACTGCTCTCTCTCTCTCTCTCTCCTCTCTCTCAGGGTCTCTCTCACTCTCACCCTCTCCCCCCATCTCATTGTTTCCATTTATGCCTCTTTCTCTTTCTGTCTCTCTCGGGCATGTTCTCTCTCTGTCTCTGTCTCTTGATCTCTGAACCTCGTTTCTCAGTTTTGTTTTTTTTTCCTTCCTGACATCAAAGGGCAGAAAAGAAACTTACCTTGTTTAAACTGACCGGGACCAGGACAGCGTGCCCACCCACACACAGACAAGTGTGAAGAAGTGTGGTTAGTCACTTTACAAAAAGAAACTTCTCACTGGGGAGAACAGAGAGCAAGAGGTCAAATCATTTATACATGTCACCTGACAAGAGATGATCAGAATCTATTAAGCCAGGTGGACAACCAAGGCATTGAAAGGATAACCACAGGCACAACCTCACCAATCCAGATCTTTGCCGTGTTGGTGCGCTTACACCAGGTCCTGGGAATCTGGGCTTCTGAGGAAACTGAACCATGGTAGACAGGAGGAAAAGGATGTTCGGAAAAGAACTGTCATAGGCGCATGGAAGCTTGGTCTCTGCCTTGGAAGCCATGTGGACAGAAAGTGCAGTGGTCTAGCTTTTCTGAGGCTGGAGCAGGCTTTTCTTTGAATGTTTTTTTTCTCCCTATGGCATAGACACGGCCTCTCCGGTCTGCCTTCTCACCCTCTCCTCATTTCAAGCATGTTCTCTCACACCCAAGAGCCAAGTTCATTTGAGAGGCTCTGAGGGGTCCCAAGAAGCCTGTTCACTGCTGGTGCCATGGCAACCACCCTCACAGAGTCCAAGGCAACCTTGGCCTGTCTTCCCAGATATACCACTTTTATGCTTTTCTTTATTGGTAATTTCCTTTGACCCTGAGCTAACTCATCCCCATTCCCGTTATCGTTGGGACTGCAGGTCACCCAGGCTTCAGGCATAACTGTTAAAGGTAGGAAAACAGATGCTTCTGTGGCACTCTGGTGCTTCTAGAAGCTTCTGGAGGGTTATTGGCTTATGTGGCTTTGGCATTCTTCTTAAGCTTCTAGGTTCAAAGTTTCACCCTCTTGTGTAACAGTTTCTTCTGATATTGAAACACTCCATCATTCAGGGAAGCTTTTTAAACAGGGAGGTAAGCAACTCAAAATAGCTTCAGCCCTGAAACTGACCAGATTCACTAGTCTGTGTCAGCATAATAAAAAGCTGAGAGTAAGCCAGGCGTGGTGGCGCACGCCTTTGATCCCAGCACTCGGGAGGCAGTGGCAGGCGGATTTCTGAGTTTGAGGCCAGCCTGTTCTACAAAGTGTGTTCCAGGACAGCCAGGGATATACAGAGAAACTCTGTCTCGAAAAAACAAAAACAAAAACAAAAAAAACAAAAACAAAAAAACCCCAAAACAACAACAACAACAACAAAAAGCTGAGAGTAACCCTCAGACGCGACAAGCTGCAAAGAAGACTCTGGGACCAGACCAGCTGCCTGGAAGAGGTTCAAGTCCAGAGCTACAACCCAACTTGTTGAGCCCCCTGCTCAGCTGTGTGATCCAGGTCCCCAGGTTTACCTATGCTACTGTGGGATTTGATGATGAAGTTTGTATCTGTGTCCTTTCTGCTCCTGTAATTAACTCCTTCAACCATATTTCTGTAAATAACTCCCAATAAAACTCACTGGTTCACCAAGTTGGACTTGGTTAGTGTTTGTTCTTGGTCTGTCATGAGTTTCCTCTCTGGGGTCACATATCAGATATCCTGCATGTCAGATCTTTACATTACAATTCATAACAGTATTAAAACTAGTTATGAAGTAATGCCAAAATATATATGGTTGGGGGGTCACCACAACATGAGGGACTGTATTTAAGGGTCTTGTCAACAGGAAGGTTGAGAAGCGCTGTTCTGTAGTTCTGTGGGAGGTGGAGGACACTAAAGCTCATGGGTTAAAGGCTTTTCTCCCAACCTGGGACCACTGAGAGGCAGTGGTAACTTTAAGAAATAGAGCCCAGTGGGACATCTTCTGTCATTAGGGGCGTGGCTTTGGTTGGGTTGAGGGACATGGGACCCTTCCTGCCTCTCTACCCATTTTTTGGCCTCAGGAGGTGGGAAGTTTTTGATCACCAGTGCTGACAGGCCAATTGACCATGGACGGACCTTCAAAGCTGGAAGTCAGTGATTCTCTTTTTAAGTTGGGTATCTCAAATATTTTTTTTACAGTACTAGAAAGTTTACTAGCTTTCTAAGAAAGCACTGAAGTAGGATTTATATTATATACATCTCTCTCCATATATACACACACACACACATATATTTTTGCACACACACACACACACACACACACACACACACATATATATATAATCACATACAATATGAAAGAAAAATGTATTGGGAAACTTCTTTAGCAAAAGGAGTAGCAGCTTTTAATATATAATCATTAAATCAACATATTGATTTAGATTAACACTGATATTTGTGCAAACTTTCTTCACAGAAATGAAAAAAAAAAGACTTTTGGTGTTGAAAGTTTTAATCTGAAAAGAGTGCATTAATCACCCTTGAAGGACTGATTTGTAACATTTCAATATGGTCCTAGCTAGTTTCTCATCATCTTTACCCAAACTGAGAATCACTTGAGTAGAGATAAACATGATCAAGGAATCGCCATCATTAGACTGGCTGTGAAGCGTGGTTTTAATTAATAACTGATGTGGAAGGGCCCTGCCCAGTGTGGGTGGTGCCACCCCTGGGTAGGTGGTTCTGGGCTGTGTAAGAAAGCAGGCAGAGCAAGCCAGTAAGCAACACCCCTCCATGGATCAGTGCCTGCTTGCAGATGACAAAGCTGAACAAGACCATTGCGACTCACGGTGGTTTAGCCCAGTGTTTTATCATAGCAACAGAGAAGTGTCTAGACCACATATACTCATTTGACGTTTTTAATTAAACGAAAGGTAAGCATGCATGTTTGTTATGTAGGAGTAGATTGTCCATCAGTAAGAGATGAAAGCAGTGTGGGGAAGGCCTGTTGGTCATCACTGTGACAGTGAAGAACGCCGTGAGGATTCCGGGTGAGTTAGTATTTCTAGGCTACACATTGCACTAGATTTAGCCAGAACATCCTTACTGTAGAACTACCAAGAGAAGGAACCGTCATATTTGTCTGGCTTGTTTGGTATCTAGAGAATGCAGATCACGATTAGTCCTTGACACCACACTTGGCCTTGGCGCTTATCTTCTTTTTTTTTTTTTTTTTTTTTGCAAATATAAGTTTTTTAATTGAAAAAAAATAGGATGTAAGCTACATTTTCCTTATATGTAAATACATGTACCAGCCCCTGTCCTATTCCCTTGCAGTCACCAGAGAACCCATGACACATATCCATCACAGTACATAGGACATAGGAAATATAATGGAATGAAGAAATATTATTCATACCAAGTATTTGAATTATAACTCTCACAGTTCTGTTATTGTGTGTTGCACACTTCATTTTACTATTTAAAACTGCCGAATCAAAAATATG
>NC_034605.1:34100604-34103441 GCF_900095145.1 Mus pahari
GGGTCCCTCCTCTCCAGCCCGCACTCTCCCCGGCAGTGGCGCTTATCTTCTGAGAGGAATGTTAGTATGTCACAGTTTTCTCTGTATTGTTGAAAAACAAACAAACAAACAAACAAAAAAAAAACAGACAACAGGGGCCAATATAGAGAACTAATACTTTTGCAGAAGCTGGTAGTAGCTACAATGTCTATGCAAACCCTCAGGATGTACTGATCTTTGCAATAGGGGCTATTTCTTACCTTCCCAGTAAACTTTTGACAGCTTGGCATGTCACTCAGACAGACCAACAGACAGACAGACACAATGCTACTTCTAGAGTGTGAGAAAGCAACTGTAGGTTATTTTTAGAACTTCTATACTATTTTCTATTAAACTAAAAAGTTTATGACGTGCCTTCCATGATTTTAATCTCAATGAATACAATCCGATCTGTGTTCTTGCCCTATAAATGTGAGCACATTTTGGTAGCTCCTTAGCCTCAAGTGTGACCCTTCTATCATCCCTTGCTAGAATCTTTCCTGAAGCCTTAGAGAATTGTCTTGTACTTGTATCCAACATTACTTTGTGAAAGAACAGTTCTAACAATTTTGTAAGGCTACCTTATAATTCCTAATTCCTTCCCTACATATGTATAACTCTTGGAATTTTTACTGAATTGATTATAATAGCTATTTTTCCTTTTTAAATGGAATGAAATAAAGTATCTCTCCCCCCCCCCTGCTGACTAATTATATGATTGCAGAAGTTGTTAGGCAGGCAGCTAAGGAGGAAAACTTATAACAGTTCACCTAACTGTGGACCTTGCATGCTATATTAACCTGCTATGCAGGAAGGGACAACTAGTGCAATAATGACATGACTGTTACAGGGGTAACCACCCACTCTGTGATTGGATTTGAACCCCACAGGAGAGAAATCATACTCAGCCCTGTAAACCAGATAAAAAAAAAAAAAACAGTGGCTGGAGAGAGTATATAGACTATAGGAGAGATGGACTTACTTCTGATATTTTGCTGTTTGCACAGTATGGAGTCATCTTTTAATTATTCTCATAGACAAGTGATACTCCCAGCCCTGATCAGAGACTATCCCCTTTATATCGGGTGGGAGTTCATGCAGATACTCATGCTTGTTCAAAATGCTGAGAATAAGTGACTGTGAATTGTGCAGCCCTAAAAGGGTATTTATTGGGGGACGTTCCAGAAAATGGGGCAGAGAGAATGTACATTTCAGATGATTGGGAGCAAGCTGTAAAGTGCTGTCTTCCTGGGCACAACCCAGATATTACACTTACGCATCCATAGCAGCTCTGGATGCTAGCACTGGGCCTCTATAAGACGAGTTCATTGTCTTCAACTGCGTGCCTGCTGGTGATCTCACCAGTCCACATCTGGGGCCATGTGTACATCCCCAGTTAAGTCCAGTGGGTCACAAAACAAAACACAAAGACATGAATGTGAGAAAGGGACTTATGTTTGGGGGTGGGGTGGGGTGGTGATGGTAATAAGAGATAAGAGAGAAGGGAGTAGGAGTAATCACAATATGTTATACAGATGTATGACATTGTCAAATAATAAATTTAACCTTATAAAAATAAAATGTGTATGAGCTAGAAACCTAGGGCAATGGAAACTCCCAGAAATCTATGAGGGTGACCTTAGCTAAGACCCTTAGCAATGTGGGATATGGAGCCTTGAACTGGCTATGTCCTGTAACCTAATGGAGGAATTAGAACACCAATTCCACAAACCCTTTGCCCTACAATTGTCCTGCTTGCAAGATGTGCTGGAGTAAAATTGAGGGAGTGGCCAACCAGTGAATAATCCAGATTGAGACCCATGCCCGGCACTGCTAATGATATTGTGGTATACTTGCAGATGGGAGTCTAGTGTAACCATCAGAGAGGCTTCACCCAGCAACTGATGGAAACAGACCCACAGCCAAGCAAATGGAGGAATCCAGTGGCAGAGGGAGAGGAAGGATGGCAGGCGTCAGAGAGGTAAAGGAACCCACAGAGTTAACTAACCAGGGCCCATAGGGGCTCACAGAGACTAAATTGCCAACCAGGAAGCAAGTATGCATGGGGCTGACCTAGGCCCTCAGTTACAGTTGTGCGACTTGGTCTTCATGTGGGACTTCTAACAGAGGGAGCAGAGGCTGTCTCTGACCCTGTTGCCTGCCCTTGGGACCCTTTCCTCCTCCTGGGCTGCCTCCTCTAGCCTCAGTAGGAAAGATACACCCAGACTTACTGCAACTTGATGTGCCAGGGCTGGTTGATATCAATAGAAATCCTCCCCTTTCTGAAGAGAAATAGAGAAGGAGTGGATGTACGGAGAGGAAAGGGGAGAATAGGGGGAGGGGTGAGAGGGGGAAAGTGCTGTCAGGATGTAAAATGAATAAATTCATTAATTAATAAAAAGGTGAAAATGTGTTTTATATGTATATACATATATACATATACATAAAACATATGTATACAAACACACACACACAAGATTTATTTTACAGAATTTTTTTTAACAAAAGAATTTCGTTTATTAGGCATGTAGTAGCACACATCTGGAATACAAGTGATGGAAAGGTTAAAGCAAAAGAATTATGGCAAGGTCATGGCAAGGTCAGGGCTAGGACAAGGCTAGGACAAGGCTAGCTTAATCTACACAGTTTTTCCACACTAGCCAGGACTGCACAGAGAGACCCAGCTCAAAACCAAAAACAAACAAACAAACAAACAAACAAAAATCACTTATTTTCACACACACACACACACAAATTCTGAGCTGTTTTTTTTCCATTTTTTTATTTTTTTAATTTATTATTATTTTCTTTATTTACAT
>NC_034605.1:34105216-34129918 GCF_900095145.1 Mus pahari
CCTTTTTGTCTTGTTGACAGTGTCTTTTGCCTTACAGAAGCTTTGCAATTTTATGAGGTCCCATTTGTCAGTTCTTGATTTTACAGCACAATCCATTGTGTTCTGTTGAGAAAAATTTTCCCTATGCCCATATCTTTGAGGCTTTCCCCCACTTTCTCCTCTATCAATTTCAGTTTTACAGAATTTTTAAATATATGATTCTCACTATGTAGCCTACCTCATATGCATGATCCTTCTGCCTCAGCCTCCTAAGGGCTGAGATTACAGGTGTGTGTACCTTGCCACCATATGTGACTTGATTTTACCCCCTTTAAAAATGTATATAAAAGGAAATCATCACTTAACACATCTAATCACTACCCATTACTCTTCCCTTTCTCGTAGTCTTGTCACCTTCTGAGATGGTGATAAATCTAAAACAGCCTTTGAGATCACATGTCCTTGATGGCTAAGGTGATCCCGCAGTAGGAAAGGACACCAAGCAGGAAAGATGTCATCCAGAAAGCGACTTCACTGTGAGAAGTGTGGAAATCTAATCTCTCAACGACTTGTTTGGTGTAATCAAATTTTCATACTCTCCTCATGCAAACTTTTGGACTGTGCAGGGCTTTTGAGTTGAGTCACATGAACTTGATATATTCTAAGTTAAAATAGACAAGTAGCAGCAAATCCAAATAATTCAATGTAGTTTCTCTTTCTTTCAGTGTATATATACATACATATAATACAGATATTTATAGATATATATACATATACACACTACATATTTAATCTAGTCTCTATGTATGCTTATATATCTTACCTTCTAAATACTAAATACACATGTATATGCATAATATACATTCATATACACATTTACAATGAGAAAAACCCAAAATGATTAAAGCATTCTCTAAGTTTCTTGGCAATGAACAAAAAAACTTTGTGCATCATTTGTCTGCTTCTTTAAACTCTCCTTTCTGAGAGTCCTGTAAAAGGTCATGAGGAGAGGTGATGGGGTGTTTTTGGCACTTACAAGCTCAGGAACTGGGCGGGCACAAGCCCCAGTGTTTCTCTGAAATGCAGTCACCCTATTAGGAAAGACCACCCTGGCCAGTGTTTTCATTCTGAGAGGTCTTACGTGTCTCACTCGTGCTTCGGAATGAATACAAGACGGTTGAGACGCAGCTTGAAATTCTGTCTTACTTCTAGACACTTTGCTTCAGGCCTTGAGAAATAATTTCAAGAAAGGATTTCTTTGTCTTTTCTTTTTTATATCTAGATGATCTCTTCCTACCAAAAAAGAAAAGTAGACCAAATACAGCTGTGATTCTGCTCATGGGGATTCCAAATTCTGAGTTTGGCTCTCCTACATTTCACACCCCACACCCTGAACCACATAGCAACCCACGCTCTCCCACACCCATCACAGCTGAGGCGCCACCCATGGTGACACTGACTTAGGAGGGTTAGAGTCATGCTGCTCTTCCCAGTTGTGTTGAGTCATTTGCACACTCTCTCACCTTTGAATGTCACTCTGCCACGTGAGCAAGCACTGCTTACTGAGACATGGGTTTTGAAGTTTGCTATTGAGTACATAAGAACTTGAGTTTTCTCCAACTATTAGGAGTAAATATTGAAGAAGGGGAAGGAGGTGGAGGAAGAGGAGGAAGAGGAGAAAAAAAAAGCTCCTTAATGGAGTAGTCATTATGGAAAAGGAAATAATCCAGGAAATACATAGTTTAGATTCAGTATGAAAGAGAAACAAAAAAGAAAAGAATAAACACATTTTCCATAATAATTTTGATATATTATTTGCATACCATAGATCATCCTTTGAACGCATGAAACTCAGGGGTTATCATACCTATTGTATAATTCTGACCACTGCTTAATGCACTACTTTTAAAATCCCTCAATAAATTTTATATCTAGTATCACTTAGTCCCTATTTTCTACCCTTTCCAGTAATTAACAATCAGTCATTTAACTTCTGGGTCTATGGATTTGTCTATTCTAAACATCTTGGGAACATGGGTCATGTAGTATGTGGTCTTTTGTACCTGATTTTCTTCACTCAGAAGAAAGTGTTCGGAGCTTGCCATGTTTAGCACACATTAGACCTTCATTTTGTTTATGATTGGATAATATTCTATGAAATGAATGGATCATATTTTCTTTATCCATTCATCAGTTGATGTATATCTGGGTAAGCTATTCTATTATGAAAGATGTTATTATTAACATTCACAAACATTTTAAATAAACGTACATTTTCATCTCTTTCAGTCATATACCTAGGAATTTCTTTTTAATTTAAAACATTTTCATTGATTCCTGAAGAACTTCATATACTGTATTTGATCATATTTACCCAACTTCTCCCATTTACTCCTCCCTGATCCATCCCAAGTCCCTACTGCCCCCAACTTTATATCCATTTTTAAAGCATAACCTATCAACTCTAATTGTATGCTGTCCATGTACTCATAGGTGTGGGACCATCCACTGAAGAGTGGCCATCACACCTTGAGCCACACTCTCAAAGAAAACCGACACTCTCCCAGCAATTATCAGCTCCTCAGTGAGAGGTAAATTCCACAGTGGACTGTTGTCAGGCTCCATCTTGTGCATCTCTTGGACAGACAACCACCAGTCCTTTGAGGTCATGAGTGCAGTGGACTTGTCATGTCTAGAAGATATTGTTCTCTTCTGATCCTCCCTGACCTCTGGCTCTTAAAATCTTTTCTCCCCACTTCCATGATGGTCCCAGAGCCTTGGGGAGGAGTGTGATATAGATGCCCCATTTATGACTGAGCTCCACTGACACTTCTCTGCACTTTGACCCGTTGTGAGTTTCTGCGTTAACCACAATCCACTGCACAAAGAAACTTCTTTGATGATGTTTGAGAGCTGCATTAATCCGAGTCCGGATCCTGCTCTCTTCCTCTAGAAATTTCAGAGTTTCCAGTCTAGTAGGTCAATCTGGAATTGACTTGCACTGTAGGTGAGACATCCATTTTCCCCAACACCATTCATTAATGATGTGGTCTTTTCTCCAATGTACGTTCTTGGAATCTTTGTCAAAACTCACCTATGCTAGGAATTTCCACATCCGATGAGAACATTGCTAAATTCTGTCCACCTGTTTGCCAAAGTGGCTTCACCGTTTTACATTTCCATAATAAGCCTGGAGAGTCCAATATTTCTGCACACTTCCTCATGCATGTCATTGTTTGTCTTATTAGTCACAGTTATCCTAAGAGGCATCCTAAGTAGTATGTCACTGGGATTTTCATTTCTCTTAATGGCTAGTGGTTTTGGTTTTTTTTTTTTTCATATATTTATTCGCTAGCTGAGCATTGTTTTGGGGGAAATGTCTGAAGATACTATTTTCCTGTTTAGAGTTCTTGTTGAAACAGATTTTTTCTTTAATATTGAGTTGTATTTTATATTTATTCTGCATGCAAGTAATGCCTGAAACTTTTGGTTTATAAATACTTTGAAATCTGATTCTGCAACTTTTTCACATCATTAATTGATTTTTAAATTTCAAAATAATTTCATATTCTTTATGAAACTCCTCTTGAATTAACACTTTTTTGTGTGTCATTGGACTCTGTAATTTGCCCTGGCTTTTGTGTCTATATTCACAGTAGATGAGGTCTTTGTAGAACAACCTGTCAATTTTAGCCAGGCCTGGTCACACACCCTGGTCCCAGCACTCACAGGGCCATGGAGGGGAAGACTGTAGGTGCGAGGACAGTCGTAGGCCAAGTCACTTCTCAGTTCTGGTCAGGCATGATTAATTTTGTTCTTTTGTTATTTATGCTTAGAAATCTTACCTAACATATGTATGTATGTATCACCCATTTATATCTGTCTGTTATCTAGCTATCTCTCATAGATAGAGAGATAGATAGATAGATAGATAGAATCTATCATTATCATTGCTAAGTATTTATCATCTATCTATCTATCTATCATCTATCTACCTACCTACCTACCTATTTGAATCTGTATCTGTGTCATCTATATCATCATTGAGAGAGAGAGAGAGAGAGAGAGAGAGAGAGAGAGAGAGAGAGAGAGAGATTCTAAGTCTGGAAAAACAGTGGTTAAGAGCACTTGATGCTCTTGAGAGGACTCAGCTTTTTATTTTCTCACAACCATCCATAACTCCACTTCCAGGGGATCCAATGCCGTCTTCTGGTCTCCTCGGGCACCAGACACACTTGTGGTACACATACATACATGCAGGTAAAACACGCATGCACACAAAGTAAATAAATAAAATATTTTTATTTATCCCTTCAATTTCTGCTAAGATTGTATAGTTGCCGCTCATATGACAATGTTTATGACCATAAGTCAATTATTATATAAAAAAGGAAGTCCAATTTCATTCATTTACATTTGGCAGTCAGTTTGTTCCAGAACTGTTTATTAAAGATTTTTTTTTTCTCCTTGAGTCATCTTGGAAACCATGTCAAAATCAATTGACCACAAATGAAAGTTTATTTACGAGCTCTCAATTCTTGTCTCCGTCCGCATCTTCAGCGGCAGGCTGGCACCACCCTGCGTTGCTTACTGTACTCTTGTGATAGGGTTTGAAATCCGGGTCCGTGCGTCCTCCAACTTTATTTTTCAAAATTGCTCTGGCTTTTCTAGATATTTTGCATTTCCTTTTTCCTTTTCTTTGTTCTTTCTTTTTTTCCTTTTGATTTCTTTTTCCTTTTTTTTTTTTCAATTTCTACAAAATATGCACCGGAGCTTTGAACTGAATCTGTAGGTATAACCGAGGTGTATTGTCATCGCAATAGAAACTATTAGATACGCCATTCTGTGATAAAGGGTACCATTGATTTAAATCTTAGCTAATTATTTAGTGCTTTTGCATTTTATACTCATTTAAATACCTTGTGTTTCTTTGTTAAAGGTATCCTTCAGATGTTTTATTCTTAATTTTATTTTCTGGTTGCTCACTAACAGTACGCCTAGAGGATTCGTTTCTGTATATCGGTTGTGCACTGTGTATGTCACTTGTTAATTATAATGGTTTGTTTTGTAGACCCCTCGAGAGTCTACGTATGCGACCACATCGTCTACCACTGGAGGTGGTTTTACTTCTTCTTCCTTTTCCATGTAATGGTTCTTCTGCTTCTCCTTTCATCTCCCCTCCTTTGATCCTCCAATACAGTATGGGTTCAAACACTCCTTTCTGTCTTATTCCTGATAATACAGATGCTCTGTGTTGAGGTATTTGAGAAAGTCCCCTTCCTTCATTAGTGGGTTTTTTTTGGGGGGGGCATGTTTTTATTAAAGAAAGTTATTAGATTTTGTATAATGCCCTATATCTGTAAAGACCTGTGATATGTTGCTCTATTCTATCTGGGTTTATTGACTGATCTTTTCCAATAGCAAAGTAATTTTTATTTGTTCAAAAATTCCTCTTAAAAACAATTTTTTTTATCTTGTAGCAAAATAAAACTGATTTTTAATTGAATTTTTTTTGTTTGTTTTTGAGATTGTATTTTAATTACAAAATTCCTCCCTTCTCTTTCCTGCCCCCAAACCCTCTCCAGTCTCCTTCAAATTCAGGGCCTCTTTTTTTTTCACTAATTGCTATGCATTCCTACATGTTTTTTTTTTATATGCATATACATTTCTAAACACAAGCTCTTGAGTTCATATACAAGGTTACTAGTTTGTGTGTTTTCAAGGCTGGCCAGTTGGCAGTAAACAACCTAGCAGTGCCGCTCCTCCCAGGGGAGAGGTGCCACTCTCCCAGCTTTGCCCAGGTGCCAGCGGCTCACTGAAGTAGATGTGCTAGTGAATGCCACAGTTCACTGAGGGCTTTTGGGGTCTATATTCACAGAGTATCTGGGTTTGTATTTTACTCTCCTGTGGTGACATGGCATGGTTTTGATGTCTGAAGCATTGGCTTCCTAGAATGAGTTGAGAACTACGGCCTAATGTTCCCTTTTCTTAAAAGAGTTCATGAGAGGTTCTTGCTAGGTCTATTTTAAATATTAAGAATTTGCCAGTGAAGCTGCCTGCATTTGAGCATTTCTTGGGAAGAAGGGTTTTTTCTTTTTGTAATTTATCCAACCTTCAGATTTCTAGTTCTTCTCCCAGTTTTGGCAGTTTATATCTGGCACACGTGTTAAGATTTAAAAAGTGCATTTGAATGTCTCTATGTCATTCACGTGTCTTCTTTATTGATTAGGCTCGTTTTTCTGAACAGCGAAAAAAGAAGAAAGCAAAAATAATCCACATTACAGATCTGTTCCAGTTGGGTTACTATGGCTTTCTTCCACGTAACCAGCTTCTTAATGCCTCTTCAAAATTTCATCATAAAGAAACACACAAAAACAATGAGAGGAGAGATATTGTTCTGCTGAATATAGAAACCTGTTTTGCAAGATATCATGGGTAAAAAAGGAGGGGCATCAAACTTCATGGAATTGGCCTGGCCCAAGAGAACTTGGAAGAAACTCATAAAACATAATGTAATCACTAACATAGCTGCGAGGATGATTCATAACTTCAACGGAATTGAGAATATGAAATTCTTCATTTCCTTCCTCATTAGCATTGTTCATAAGAGAAAGGCTACTTCTTTCCTGAAAGTTAATTTCAGGTTTCTCTCCTCTCTTTTGAATGAAATGTTTTTGGGTGTTGATTGAGAACCACTTTCACAGAGAGCTGAAGCTAAGGTCACACATCTTCTCATTTCAGAACTGAACAAACACACACAGAAGGCGGCTGGCTCACTCTTCTATTCTTGCACGAGAGCTCTTGAGTCTGTTATTTAATCGGGGATGTGTCCGTTACTTTTCTATTGCTGCGGTAAAACACGGTGAACAAGGCAGCTTACAGAAGGAAGCATTTACTTAGGCTTGCAGTTCCAGAGGGCTAGACACAGCGGCAAGCAGCAGCAAGGCAGACGGAGCAGAAGCTGCTGGATCACATCCCGGAACTGCAAGCAAGAGCAGGCAGAGTGACAAGTGTCCAAACGCCCCAGACTATGGGGGGCATCCTATTCAAACCACCATCAGAGATAAATCGTTCTCCTTAGTGTACCTTAAAAAAAATGACCAACAACAGTACGATGCTGATTTGTATTCAAGCTTAGAATTTTTTTCTAGCAAAGTTGACATTTCTTTCTGATATTTTTTGTACCTTAGCATCTTAGTTTTCCAAGTTCCCAGAGAAACATCTTCTTGTCATTTTGAGGGGTTTGATGGACTTCCTTCCTTCCTTCCTTCCTTCCTTCCTTCCTTCCTTCCTTCCTTCCTTCTTTCCTTCCTTTCTTCCTCCTTCCCTCCCTCCCTCCATACCTTCTTTCCTACCTCTCCCCATTTGCGCCTCCCTCCCCCTCTCTATCCTTTTTTCTTTCTTTTCTCTCTTTTTATTTTCACACTTATTATTATTATTATTATTATTATTGTTGTTGTTGTTATTATTATTTTGCCCCAGCATGGTCATACTTTGTTACAGAAGGCTCTGTTTCAGTAAGATGAAGCTGGCTTGTCGTTAATTAGTCTGGGCTATTTAATTACCCAGAAATTGGTCCACTGTTACTCACTGAAGGGTTTCTCTGCAGCTGAACTCATTTTGAATGCTTTGCTTTGCAACCAATGAGTGAGTTACAGAAGGAGACCCTAGGCCCCCCTAACATTGATCCTGCTTCATGGTTTTGGAATTCTGGGATAATTATTTAAACTCAGTGTTACATTTTTTTTCTTACATCCTTTGTAGAACTGTTATTGTTGTTTATTCATCAATCTCATACTTGATTCTAATGTAAATGTCATTGACTAAGCCTCTCAAATGCGCTTGCTCCTTCCATGCGCCAATGTTCCTTCTAACAGTTTGCTCAATTATTTACTTATAATCTGTTCTACCAAAATGATTTCAAGCTTATACAAAAGCTTCAAAACTAGTCTCCATATCCTCTTCACCCAAAGGTCCTGTAGCCCCTTTACCAAGAGGTCCCAAATATTTATTCTTCCCAGATTTGCCTTGTCTACATTAACATTTCTAACAGCGCTGTGTGATCTCTAAGGCTGGATCACTTCACCATGAAGCAAGCAAGCATCAGTCAGCTCTGAAATACACAACTCTAACAAGCAGATTTGTTACTATTAAGAACTCACCTTCCTCCACCCCCCAAAAAAGAACTTTTCCATCCTGTTTCAGAACATCAGACACACACACCCTTATACCTTTAAAAACATCGAAGGACCCGAAAAGCCTGTTTTTAATTATTTCATAACTGAAACTAAAGCAACTTAAGCATCAGTCTGATACTGTAAGCCACATACAGGAAACCCAAGTTCAACAGAGATTCTTGCTTTAGAGTGGTAAGACAGGTATGGTCTCTGAAAGCGCTCTCTAAATCAAGACTGTGACTCACTGATTCACATCAGTAGCTTAGCTTAGATATGAAGCAAGTTAAAGATAGTTCATTTCTACCTGTGAAGGAGTAATTATCTCAACATGTGGATTGTTAACAAAAACCCGCAAAGACTTAGAATGTCATGAAATAAGTAATGGATAGCCCGAGAGAAATTTTAAGGATATTAAATTGATGCCACAGTTATCTTTGCCTTTTTCTTTTTATCTTTTTATCTTTTTCCTTTTTAAAGATTTATTTATTTATTTCATGTATGTGTGCACACTGTAGCAGTCTTCAGACACACCAGAAGAGGGCATTGGATCCCCATTACAGATGGTTGTGAGCCACATCATGTGGTTGCTGGGAATTGAACTCAGGACCTCTAGAAGAGCAGTCAGTGCTCTTAACCGCTGAGCCATCTCTCCAGCTCTGTTCTTTTTATCGATAGGCTTCAGTTGCACAAAATTGAATTCCTTATTATCTTTGGAACATAATGGATTTTTACCTTCGTTCCACGCATGGCCCATTTTTATTAATTTTTCTCATTTACTTAGTTCTAATAACAACAACAAAAGACCTGTGAACCCTCCCACCAACATAAAAGCCAGGGTTGTGATGTCTGGATTCTAGTTCGCCAGCCTTCCTTTCTTAGTTCCTGCTTCTCCCATCCAATAGTTAAAGTATAACTACTACCCTGGCTCCCCTGTTCATCATCACGTTGCTTCTTTTGTTTGACTCAGCTTTGCTTGCTGTTATTTTTGAGACAATGTCTCATTATACAGCCGGATCTGACACCAAACTCACCCTCCTCCCTCCCTGGCCTTCCTAGTGATGGAATTATAAACACCATACATATTGGTTTGCTTGTCTGTTTTCTCCATTTCCACACTGGGAATAAAACCCAGAGCCACGTGTCCACTAGGCAAACACTTCATCACTGAGCCAAATCCTCAACTCACCTCTTTTCTTTTTTTTTGATATTGGACTTTCACTGGGCATCTTTTTCTGAATAGAAAGTTGATTGGCTGGTTGACCTTAAGTCCCTCCCAGCTGCTAACATGTCTCTCAGCGACTGCATTTGATTGAATGCTTTTGCTCCTTGACTCATTTTACATTTATCTACGTGGCTAGCAAAGTCACAGAGCAATCCCAATTCACTTGTTTAAAAAAAAAGAAAAAAGAAAAAAGAAAAAAACATTGGCATTTCTGTGGGTTGCCTTGATTACTTTACATTGGGACCTTCCATGTGAACAGAGTCCGTCTGGCAAAGCCCAGCTGGAGGCAGCACCATAAGTTGTCCTAAGTAGTGACAGCTAAATTAAGAATGTTTCCAAAGGAAGGAGCAGCTGAGTGAGGACACCCTGGTTCTGAGAGGCTGTGGGCGCTAGTTATGAGGCAGCAGGTACCCCAGGGTGAGTTCAGAGCGGATTACAGACATTCAGGGTACTTTCAGTTCTGCTGAGAATTAGCTGTGTGACCTTGTGGATAGTTTTACCTCTCTGGGCCTCAAGTTCCTCTTCTGGGGAATAAATACTCAAAAGCTATTTCTAAAGGTCCTTCTAGATGAGGAACCTAGGAAGAGAGCGGGGAGGGGGAGGACTTTTTCAAGGTTCCACTGTTCCTTCTTTACCAACTTGGTCTCAGGGTCAACATCAATTCCACAGAGCTCCTCCCTGTGTCAAGGACACAGGGAAATCGTTGTCCAGCCACACTAAGAAATACCTCCGTGTGCTTTTCCATCCTGCTTACCACTTACTTGTCTGTGAATGGGCAAGGATATGCTTTGATTATGAACACCGAAGGCTCGTACTGGAGCCAACTTTAACCAAGGTGAGGGCTTGAGACATGGGGCCAGCAAGTAGCTCCTAAGTCATCAGCTACAGTGCCACTGGGACTCAGCACAGTTCCGCATCTCAACTCGAGTATGGAGCAAAAACCACTCTCACCCATCTCACGGGCCCAGGGAGGACGTAGTCCTGGAGTATATCCCCAGTGCTGAGGAGAAGGAGAGGACCTCTTCCCAGCTGCCTCACTCCTTCGCAGCATCTTCATTCTCTGCTTCGGCTCAATTTGCTACTTGATTGAAAATAGCTCGGAACAAAAATGTTTTTCTATGTGACGAGACACAGCTCTCACTCTCTCGTCTGAATCCCTAAGAAAGAAGGGTAAATGCCAATCTCGTACCAAGCCCCTCTACCTCATTCCCACTCCACTTTACAAGACCAAACTCAAGTGGAGGTTGAGGTGGCCCTTAGTGCATCCACTCACAAGACCTGGATGGGAGAAACTCTTGTCTACGGAAGATCTGGCCGCCTCACTCTATGAGGGTCCATTGGTTGGGTTACACCAGTCTCTGAGCTCTGGAGGAGTCGTCACATGCGTTCTGAGTGAACACATTAAGGATGATAACCAACCAAAAGTGAAATTACTGGGAAAGATAGGCTCACCAAGTGAACCCTACTTCGAGGTTTTTAAAAAGAAACTAAAAGGATATTAACTACACAAGCTTTTGAAAAGAGGTTCCTAGAAGGCAGTGAAACCTGCAGTAAACATCGAAGCCAGCAGCATATTAGCAGCGTGCATTAGAAGGCATGCTGCCGCTGTGCTCCTGCATATCTGCATGCAGAGAGGACCAGCAGGAACCCACAATGCTATGACATTGGTTTTGAATTTTCAGTGACTTGGGCGCAGGGGGTGGGGGTGGGGGTGGGGGTGGGGGAGGAGGTGGTTGGTTCTTACAGACCCACATCACTTTAAAAGTTCTGACATCAGTACAAAATGCACAGAGCCTAGGAAAGATGCTTTTCGGTTTGCTTCCCTGTGGTTACAACCTTAAAGTCTAAAGAAAGTGTCTCATGGAAAATGGTGGCATTTAAGAGCACAAATGAGCCTAATCTGGCTGTCAGCCCTTCCTCATTTTACAAGAGGCTCAACAACTCTCAGTCAACTGGAGGCTGGTGGACCCCCCCAACACACACACACTTCCTGTTCTGGGAAATATCAATCTTCAGTTGTCGCTGTTACTTGTATACAGTGACTAAAGGCACACATTCTTTCAGAGCTTAGCATCAGACCCACACCAAGATTGTATTAGGACCATTCGTGGGTTAGGCACCCAGGTGCTGGTTCTGACCTGATCTGTACGGAGGCTTGGTGTTTGCACAGCAGAGGATCTGCTGGTCATATCAGCATTGCTCTGCGGTGTTGATATTTGGACCTGATTTATACTTAGTAGCTGTTACTGCCCCCTGCATTTTTGCTAATGTGTGCGATGCTGAAACTGCCATGTATAGTCTGAGTCTCTCTGGCTCCTCAGCAGATGCCTGATTGGAATGACAGACAGACCAGACAGACGGACATTTGTGTGGACAGCCATGCAGACAGCATGAGAAGGCAGTGGAGGAGAGCCATGACGTTCTATATTAAATTGTTCATAGTGAACACAAATTTATAAAAATATTTGTATCGTGTTCATATAAATGCATCATATTTAGTGTCTAATTATATTTAATACTATAAAACACAAACTCTGACAGATGAACATTTTTCCTAGATTCCATTCTGTTCATGTCCTATGGTTCCTTCTAAAAGGAAGAAGTCTTTGATGCTGTCTTCTTTAAAAATTAAGGTAATCAGAATTTTTTTTTTAATCTAAAGTGGATAATTCCATAAAATGCATTTGACTGACCCCAAAATTGTAAAATCTAATGTGGAGTTCCAAAGCCATCCATTCTGAACGCATATCCTAATTGTGTAGAGCAGTCCATTGAGTTGCATAGACCCTGGAGTCTCTCTAATTTTGCTGTGTGATGTTTTTAACTTGTCTGAAAGTATTTTAATGATAAGTATTTTATAAGTATTTTGATATTTATAATAAAAATAAGTATTTTAATGATAACTATTTTAATGATAGAGTATTTTAACGATAAATTTATTTTAAATTTTAAATAAATAAAATGCCTTCTGGATCAAAGCTTTTGGGAAAAATTTCAGGACTGTAGCATGCCTATTAGTAAAGTCAATGCATTGTTTTTCTCTAAAGCACTGACTGTGTTATAGAAAAAAGTCATGTTTTCTGAAACAGTTTCCTTTTAAAAATTAACTTGATCTTCCCCTGACTGCTCTTGGTTGACTGATCATAAGAAATCTCCCCATGATGAGATCGTTCCAATTCTGATTTTGTCATTGTGAGGAAAAGGAAACTTCCATTTTTTTTTTTCCCTTAAGAGGGTGTGCCAGTGCTTCATACAGACAACCTTTCTCTGAAAGAATACATTTCCTGAGACATAGAATTGTTTAAGCTTAGATAGTTATTCTGATGTTTAAAATGCAAAGCTATTTGTAAAACTGATAAAGTAAACGTGATTTAAAGATTATTCTCACAAGCTAAATCCTAGCAACAACAACAACAACAAAATTGGAAGAGAACTAAGTGTTGTTGTTATAAGATGATTGTTTTTAAAGAAATGCATCCATGGGTTTAAAGAATAGTTTCTGGGATGGACCTCTAAGAGTTTCTTTGTGTGTGTATAAGGTATGAACAAGTCCTTTAAAAATTGCCAAAAAAAAAAAAAAACCAAAACAAAACAAAACAAAAAAAAAACATTGCCCTGCTAGCTGGTCAGTGGTGTGTGTGTTGCGTGTACACACAAGAAGTTTTTAACCCAAGCACTATGTGCTTCCCCTGCAGGTGACTTAGGCTTTAACTGAAAAAGTGTAGAAGCAAGAGGCACAGAGTTCTGAACTCCTGGCTTCCCATCAACCTCTTGCACCTGCTCTTGTTCCTGGCTCTGAACTCTCCAGACACTTAGCTCTGCTTTTTAAGAAGTTTCTTGAGGATAGCTGTCACATCTACACATGTGTTTTTGTCTACTCCTGGCATTCTCTTCCACAGGAAGGACTGTGTGTTAGTGGACCTGGCAGGGGTCCTCCATCTTAGTCTCATGAACAAGATACCTACAGGCAGCCTTAGTTCTATAGAAAGTCTTGCCCGGTCAGACCTCTGAGGTCTATTAATTATCAGTTCTAGAAAAAGCTTTGTCTTTGTTTTGGATGTGGTTTGTCATTACCAAAACTCATGTAGAATCTGGTTGTCAGTGTGGCTGTGTTGGGAGGTGAGGCCCGTTGGGAAAACAAATCAAAAACAGCTAGTTACCTCAATAGTGGATTGTTACAAAGAACCCCCCACCTTTGATGTGTTCATTGGCCTTCCATTGTGAGTTACAGCAGTATGAGACCCTCACTAGAAACCAAGGAGGCATGCGTTCCTGAACCTCCAGTACAGTGAGCCAGGTGAATCACTCGGTCTCAGAAAAACGGATGAGGATAAGGATGCTGTGGCATTGCCCAAGATCAGGTGGGGAAGCCCGTGACATTGGGAAAAGCCCTCTGACCTCTTACATAACCTTTAGTCAGCAATTAGGTGCCTATAGACCCTCATCATTGGAAAGAATCCGTAAAAATCTCTTCTCTAAAACTAAGGTTGACATACTGGATTTCAGTCATGGGAAGGTGCGTTACAGAAGGACACTGACTAGTTGTCTACTTGCTCCCTCTTAGATGTCT
The DNA here is from genome assembly GCF_900095145.1 of Mus pahari. Classification (NCBI taxonomy): domain Eukaryota; kingdom Metazoa; phylum Chordata; class Mammalia; order Rodentia; family Muridae; genus Mus; species Mus pahari. The sequence goes on from NC_034605.1 coordinate 34,119,165, forward strand.
TCCATTCTTCCAGAACACCAAACTTACTGCTGTGGTTTGGGTTTGAGAATGCAAATTCACCATCTCCCTTTCCTGTCAAGGCTTTATAAATTAGTTGAAAAACAAATGCAGAAATGAGATACAATGAATCAAACTCTTGGCTAGGACACAAGGTCCAAAAGATCTATAAGGGAATTCGTCCAAATCTACTCTTCATGGGCAAGACAGCTGTGGCCTCCTGCAGCAAGGACCCCACCTGGCTCCTTGGTCTTGGGTACCCCATGGAGGGGGAGGACAGGTGCTTCCTGTTTAAAAAAAATGATTAGAGAGAGGAGGGTGGGAGAGACAAAGAGGGGAGTACCTACCAAAGCGGAAGGGGAACTGGCCATACACGGCAACCCTGGCCCTTAGTGAGCCACAGCAGAATTAGCCACGTGACTCAGAGGTATATCAGGAAAGACAGGAGTTCTTTTTACAACTTCACAAAGTTACGAGTGTCTTTTCTTGGCTGAAACAGGGACAGAAGGTACAGGGAGATTACAGGTCCCATAGGATGTTGTAACAAGGCCAAACCACTACAGAGGGAGGAAGTGGAAGGTGGACTTGATCAAAACCTATCATATGCACTGTGACATTCTCTATCCATAAAAAAGTTAAAAAGAAAATAAGAAAGAAACTAAAGGCAGAAGGATTCCACTTAAATAAGTTAGAATTCTCTCAGAGAGGGTACTGGTAAGGAGGAGGTAGGCACATAGCTCAATGGGCAGAATGCCTGACTCATGCTCACAGGCCATAGGTTCACAACACTAGCAATATGTAAAACCAGGAATGGTGGAACATTCCTGTAACCCCAGGATGCAGAAGTGGAGGCAGGAAGATTGAGGGCTCAAGTCTTTCTCAGTTATAGTCTTCCAGTGAGTACAAGACCAGACTGTTCTACCTGGGACCTTGTCTCAAAAGAAAACAACACACCAAGATTCTTTCGACATTTTCAGTGTGCTGTGTGTTAATTCTAGGGTTTCAGTAAGGAACTCTGAACAAACCTGAGCTCACATTCAGGAGAGAGGTGGTGACCAGGGAATTTAGAGATATATATATTTTAATCTATGCATATTTGCTGCCCACACTTTCATGTAAAGGAGAATGTCAGTAAACCTGCTACAGACGCTTGGCAGATACTGAGAGCGCTGTTCAAGGGATAATTGCTGTAGGGAAGGCCAGAGTCACAGAGATTTATACCAGTGACCTGTTTAGGCTTTGTAGCAGCATCTCTCCCACCTGACTATGTGAGTGATTCTGCCTGTCTCCTTCGAGCTGGGATTACAGGCATGAGCTACCACACTTGACATCCAACACTTTCATTCGGAGGCAGGAAAGATACTGTAACCACAAATTAACTACTCTTTTTGTGGCGTAAAAACAAGCATTGAACTATTTCTGCTCTGTTTTAGCCAAGTAGCCAAAACGCAGTAGCAAAAGAGTTTAAGTATTGTTTGTTTGCCCTTCTTGGTTTGTTGAGACAGGGTATCATTTTGTAGCTCAGACTGGCTTAGAGCTTGCATCCCTCGTGTCTTCATCCCTAGGATTCTAGGAGTGTATCACAGTGTCTGGATTTGGCAAAAACTCTTTAGATTTATGTATCTTATTATTTTATGGGTATGAATGTTTTGCCTGAATATATGTATGCGCGCCATGTAACTGTTAGTGCCTGCAGAGTTAAGGTGAAGCCTCCAGACCTCCTAGGACTGGAAGTAAAGATGGTGGTAAGCCGCCATGTAGATGCTGGGAATCAAGCCCAGGTCATCTGGAAGAGCAAGTGCTCTTTACTGCTGAGCCAAATAACAGCCTCGGACTTAAACTTTTATTGTGATAAGCTGCACTCAATATAAGATGTGCCCTCACAAACATCGGTGAGAGGAAACGTTAGCAGCATTAGTCACATTCACAGAGCTGTGCTGGTACTGTCACGATGGTCCGGTGCCAGGCTGTCCCACTTTCTTGAGCTGAAATCCTAGACCCACAAACTCAAGCCCCTCCTTCTCTCCATGCTCCAGTCCCAGGAAACCACTACTTTATTTTCCAACTCTACTAATTTTTCTACTCTAGTTTACAAGTTTAAACTTGTCAGGAACTTTATTTGTTTAGAAAGTTCTTTCCAAGATCCATTCATATTGTAGCATGTATCTGAATTCTTTTGGAAGACTGAATAATATACCACTCTATGGCTAGACTGTGTTTTGTTTATTTGTTGGTTGATGGCTCTAAGTTTTATTAAATGACTTTTAGTAAACATTGGTATCTGAGCATCCCACTCACTATTTTCAGTTCTTTGTGATCTATGTCAAGGAACTGAGTTGCCAGATTATGGTATAATTATACATATAACCTTGGAGAAACATTGCACTGCTTTCCACAACAGTTGTAGCATCTTAAATTCTCATCAGCAATGTACAAGGATCCCGGGTTATCTCTGTCCTCACCAACACTCATTTATTACGTCTTTAATTACCATCTCCCTAGTGATTAGTATTGTATATCTTCCTTCATTGCCCTTTGTCTTTTTGACAAAAACAAATAGTTGAGTTCTGGAAGTTTTTTTTTTTTAAGATTTATTTATTATTATATCTAAGTACACTGTAGCTGTCTTCAGATGCACCAGAAGAGGGTGTCAGATCTCATTACGGATGGTTGTGAGCCACAATGTGGTTGCTGGGATTTGAANTCAGGACCTTCAGAAGAGCAGTCAGTGCTATTAACCACTGAGCCATCTCTCCAGCCCCTGGAAGTTTTTTTTTAAATTAATTCTGAATATTAATCTTATTAGACACATACATGATTTATAAATATTCATATTTTATAGATGTCTTTTGCTTTCTTGATAATATCTTTCAAGTACAAAACTTTTGATAAAATATATAATATACCCATACTTTTTTTCTTTTGTTGCTTGGTTCTGTGAGAAACCATTATCAAATTCCAAGAAATATCAATTTATTCCTATTTGGGTCCTGAATTTTTTTGAGACTTATTTTTATTTTCTTCAATATTTTAAGCATGTATTTCTCTCTATGTTATGTGTATGAGTGGTTTGCCCACACGTATGTGTGTGCACTATGTGTCTGGTACCCAGGAAAGCCAGAAGAGAGGATCAGGCGCCTTGGAACTGGAGTTATAGTCAATGTGAGCTGCCCACTGGTACTGGGAATTGAACCCGGGTCCTCTGCAAGAGCAAGTAGTCTTAACTCCTGAACAATCTCTCCAGCTCGATGTTCTCTATCCCACTTCCTCCTTCAAAGGTTTAGGTTGACAGAAAAATTTAGAGGAAGGTAAAAAATTTCCCATATATGCCTGGTGACCTCTATTATCAAAATCCTCCCTCGGGTTATGCACACATTTTATGAACTCATCTGGGACACCATAATTATCCAGATTCCACAATGTACCTCAGGGATTACCTTTGGTGTTGTAATTTATACAGATACCTGTCATTTCATCATTCTACTTTAAATCCATAAAAAGCGCCAGTGTCTTCAAAGAGTCTAGTGGGCGGGGTTCTTCAATCGTTCACCCGCTGTGAGGACAGTTTCGAATGCATGTAAGTCAGGATCTAAGTTCTTTTATTTGCTGCAGTAGTTTTAATATCATTTGTGAAACAAACTGTTTTCCTCTCGTTGAATGAAACTGGCACCTATATCAAAAGCAACTGGCCATAGATGGTGGATTTAATTTGGGAGCATATTGATCCTTTTCTGTTTCTGTTCGGTCCACACTTTTATCGCTATGTTAGTACCACCTCGTTTTGCGTATTGCATCCTTGATGAGAGTGTTAGAAGTATGGATCCTCTGTTATAGCTTAAATGTGAAATGTCCCTCATAGGCCCCTGTGTCTGAGGACTTAATACCCAAGTGGCAGTGCTGTTCTAGAAGACATGGGACCTGTGAAAGGACATGTGGCTGATACTGTCAAAGGTGGGTCACCCATGGACCTTTGAAGGTGATACCCACTTCTGCTTCCTGCCCACGCTCTCGGTGTCTTGGTCCTTGACAGATGTAAAGTTCCTCAAACAAAGATAAAATAAATGTTTCTTCCTTAAAGTTGAGATAGGGTTTTCTCTTTCAAGGTTATTTTGGCTACTGTGGGCCACTTGAAATTTTTACTGTAATTTTTATTATCAGCTTTCCCATGTCCTCAGTAGAGGTTGTTGGAATACTGCAAGTAATGGCATGAGCTTGGGTGGGTACCCCCCTCAGCAATATTACAATTTCTATCCCATGAGCACAAGATGTCTTTGTATTTTTTCCTTTTTTGTTTCCAAAAGTGTTTGTGTTTTCATATAAGTCTTTTATGTCTTTGGTTACATTTTCATTGTTATTGCTTTCCTTTTTTGTTTTGTTTCTCAAGACAGGGATTTCTGTGTAGTTTTGGCTGTCCTGGAACTTGGTCTGTAGACCAGGCGAGCCTCAAACTCACAGAGATCTGCATGCTTCTGCCTCCTGAGTGCTGGGATTAAAGGCGTGCACCACCGACACTCTTTCGTTAAATTTGTTGGAAGGCAATTACATTTTAAAGATATGTTTGTAAACAGAATTGCTTTTTTTTATTATTTTATTTTATTTTATTTTATTTATTTTTTTGAGATAGGGTTTCTCTGTGTAGCCCTGGTTGTCCTAGAGCTCACTTTGTAGACCAGGCTTGCCTCGAACTCAGAAATCCGCCTGCCTCTGCCTCGAAATTGCTTTTTAAAATGTGGTTTGTTTTTTTTTTATTGTTCTTTGCTGGTAAGTAGAAACATACCTAATTTTTGTGTGTTGGTCTTATAAACTATGATTATTCCTCCACTGAGGGCATGGGAAAGCTGGTACTGAAAACTATAGACAATTTCAAGTGGCCCACAGTAGCCAAATGAATCTTGAGAAACTGTGGTCTAGTAGAATCTTTAGAGCCTTGACTGTTGTGTCTCCTGCCAACGCAGTTAGCTTCCTTCTTCCTTTTCAGTTTGATTTCCTTCTTCTCCTTATCTGATTTTTCTTACTAGAATCTTCCGCTACTGAATCAGAGGTGAAAGCAGACAACCTTGTCTTGAAGGGAGACTGGGAAATCTAAAAGGGAAAGGTTTTCAGTCTTTTACTATTGAACCTGATATCATCTGTATGTTCCACAAATGGCTGGTAACACATCTAAGAAGACGTATATAAACTCTGACTTTGCAGATCATTTTTAATCTTGAAGCCATATGGAATTTTATCAAATGCCTTTTGTATCAAATGAGATGATCACGTGTTTCTGTTCATTTGTCCTGTTAATTTTAGATTGTTTGGTGGGCATATGAAGTGATGGTCTAATTGTGACATTTTCCTATGTACACCTCACTAAACTGTTCCTATCCTCCCACACATCCTTTCCCCTCCACTACCCCCTTGATGCACTACTAACTTAATAAATATAATATAGTGATTATTTTCAATATTTCTTTCAACCACCTTTGTTTGTTGTGGGTAATTCTCACTGACTCAATGTGTAATCCTTCTAATATGTCATATGATTTAATTTGCTAATGTTAGGTTGAGATTGTTGCATTTACATTTTTTGAAAGATATTTGTCTATAATTATCTTGTGTTTTCTTAGCCTCCCTATTCATGTGATGGTGGAAGTTAAGATCGATTTCCTCCTCCCCTTCCTCCTCCTCCTCCTCTTCTTCTCCTGCCTCCTCCCTTCCTCCTTGTTTTACAAGAGTTTGTAAAGAACTGTTACTGATTCTTCTTAAACATACAATAGAATTCACTACTGAAGCTGTATGGTCCCGGATTCTTCATTGAGAGGTATTCACCCTTGATTCAATCTTTGGTGACAAATCTGTAGAGGTTTTCTATTTCTTTGTATGTCAGTTTTGATCATTTATTTTTCTAGGAATGTGTCCAGTTCATTTAACTAACTTATCTGATTTGTTGGTACACACTGTTCCTAGTAGTCATGTATAACCTTTCATTTCTGTAAAACTAGTACTAATTTCTCTACTCCCATTCCTGACTTCACTCTTTTATGTCTTCTGTTTTCCCCCTTTCTGTCTCAGTAGACCTGTTGAAAAGTCAGCTACCTATAGAGTTGACTGGCTTTATTTTTCTGCTCTTGGTTTCCTTTATCTCCACTCTGATCTTTGCCATTTCCTTCCTCCTTCAGGCTTTGTAGATGAAAGTTGATATTTTCTTCTCATGGCGTGTGGTGTATATCCTCAAGGTGTATAGGTGCTTTGTCCACTCATGTTTGTCTAGGTTTAGTATGTGGGCACTTGGACTATATAGTTGCCTGTCTGCTTTGCCTTTGATGGGTTCTCAAATTTGGTATGCTGTTTCTGTTTTTCAACCATTTCTGAGTATTTCCCCCATTTCCCTTCTGATTTCTTCTTTGACTCTGTTGTACTTTGAAAACAGGTGGTTCATTTTTCACACACTTGTGATTTTTCCATTATTCTACCGTGCTCTGGGTTTCCAGCTGTGGTTTCATTCCACTGTGGTTGGAGTAGACACAGTCTATCTTGGAGAATGTTCCATGTGTGTGTGAGAGAGAAGAACGCATATTGTGTGTTTGTTAGGTGATCTGTGTGATTGTTGGATTTAGTGGGCTTATCCTGTTATTTAAGTCCTCTGCTAAGCCACCTTCTGTCTGATTGTTGCATCTATTATTTAAAAGGGATAGTGAAGTCTCCAACTCTTGACTATTTCTTCATTCATTCTATCACTTCTTTGTTGGGGGTCAATCTAGTGCTGCTATGTATTCAAATGCTAAATGTTGGCCCCAAAGGTCTGTTTGCCCCCATGAGCAGATCCTCATGTACACCCAGTGATGCTATATAAACCTTGCTCTCCAATGTAAAGCTATTGGTTAAATAATAAAAAAAAATGGCTACAGCCAATTATTTGGGAGAATAGAAGTAGGTGGAGTTTCTGTTACTGAGCTGGGCATCTCAGGTAGGGACCACAAGGAAGAAGGAAAAGGAGACGAAGGAAAAAGGAGATGGAGAGAGCAGGAGGCTTTCATTAGATGTGATGGGCCAGGAACATGTGGTCAGGAGAAATGAACCCGGAGGACAGGCTGATGGAGTGGAGCCCCAGAAAGACTCAAACAGCAAAAAACAAGGGACATATACCTGGGATGGAAGTTACAATAGCTCACAACTTGCCCAATCTAGGCTTATAGCTTGTAAGAAGACCTAGATTTTGTGTCTTTTATATGGACAAGGACGAGCTAAAATAAATAGATCCTTTTTACAGATGATAATCAATGTGGGAAGCATATAACCCAAACCTTTAATTTCGTATTCAGTCATTAGACAGAGTCCTGGGTAAAAGATGATTTCTAGCCCAAGAACAGATAAGACAAGCCACATACATTTGAGAGGCACTCTGTTAAGAGAAGCCTTTGCTTTTCAGCAAAGCCAGCAAGGGAGAGCAAGCTGATTCTGCACTAGGGTCACTTTTGGACGGTAGCTTCTCAATGCACTTCCCAGAGCTATGGCCCAAGAGCACATCTGTCACCTGCCAAGGGAAAAGCACTCCATGGCCAGAAGTTAGCTGGTGCAAATCAAAGAGCAAAGGGAGGCTCCAACTAAGGAGCTGGAGTTAACTACCATGAACACATGTTGGTCTGAGGAGCCTACCACACAAAAGGACAATAAAATCCTGTTCCCAAAGCTATATTGGGACTGAAAAAACCCAAACTTCTAAACTGGGTATAAAATTTCATAGGAAGGAATATATACTTGTCTCTGAAGGAAAAAAAGAGTGTTACAAAAAATACTTTCTATGGTTTCTATGTTAAAAATAAAATTCAAAAGGGGGCAGGGGAGATGGTTCAGCAGTTAAGAGCACTGACAGACCTTCCAGAGGTCCTGAGTTCAATTCCCACAACAACAGGGTGGCTCACAACCATCTATAATGGGATATGATACCCTCTTCTGGTGTGTCTGAAGAGAGCAACAATGTACTCACATGAAAGAAAGAAAGAAAGAAAGAAAGAAAGAAAGAAAGAAAGAAAGAAAGAAAGAAAGAAAGAAAGAAAGAAAGAAAAAAAGAAAGACAATGTCACTGGACATCTGGATTATATATAATTTTGCTATACTTATCAACATAAAAATAATTATTTTTTCAGTAATGATTACAATTTTATATATCCTTTTAAAGATAGATTGAAATAAGACAGACTTGGAAAAAGGAAAGACTGAGAAATTAGATGCTAATTTGGAGACCATAAAAAAGAGATTGGAGCTGGGTGTGGTGGCACGCCTTTAATCCCAGCATTTGAGAGCACAGGCAGGTGGATTTCTGAGTTCCAGGCCAGCCTGGTCTACAGAGTGAGTTCCAGGACAGCCAGGGCTACACAGAGAAACCCTGTCTCGAAAAACCAAAGAGAGAGAGAGAGAGAGAGAGAGAGAGAGAGAGAGAGAGAGAGAGAGAGAGAGAAGAGAGAAGAGAGAGAGAGAGATTAGACAATTTTTGAATCAAAATAAGAAACCTTGAGAGGAATCCAATCTGGAACTTACAATAAACAAACAAGTAATTCCAGATTTTTAAAAAGCTACAAAGGCTTAAAGAATTAAAATGGCAACCCATACCATAAAAATACAATATATTACATTGAAAATCCAGATTGTATTTATGGATACTACCTTAGAACAATGTCATACAATGAAATGTGTGTTTAATCTTATAGAGTTTGGAGAACTGAGATATGTACATGTGTTGAGGCACCTTGCTACTGACGCATATTCAGAATTCCAGTGGACCTTGATATATGAAAAGGATGATTCTGAGACTACACAGTTACTAGAAATGGTGCCTGTCTTGTAAATACCTTTGATGATCAGAGCTAATAATGCTCGGGCATATATAGTCATTAGAATACAACCATTTTAAATATGTTATGGCAAAAAGCCTGTTCCTGATATAGCTTACAATCCTACAGGTCCAGCCATTATGGAGAAATCAATCAAAAATTTAAGGGAGGTGTTCCTACAACAAAGGGAGGATAAACATCACCCAGGGTTGCATTAAATGATATTTTGTTAACTTTAAATATTTTAAAAGTCAATGAAACAAGTAACACAGCTGTCTTAAAAAACAAAACAAAACAAAACCTCACTGAGATGTTAGAAAGTACTGCTGAATTATATTAGCCTATAGAAATCCTGATTACAAAATGGGAAAAAAAAGTGGGGTTGGAGATGAGGTGGGGACACCATCATGAACTTATGTTCAGCTAAGAAGACATGCATAGGTACAGAAATGATTATAGATATCAATGTATTCCCTGCCTCTGAACGGGGTGAGATTGAACAGAAATAACTACTGGATGCTGCCTTGATTTCCAAATATTCTTCAACAAAAGAAAAGAAAAAAAGAACGAAAGAAAGAACGAAAGAAAGAAAGAAAGAAAGAAAGAAAGGAAAGAAAGAAAGAAAGAAAGAAAGAAAGAAAGAAAGAAAGAAAGAAAGAAAGAAAGAAAGAAAGAAAGAAAGGGAATATGGGACAGAGGGAAGGAGGGAGGGAGGGAGGGAGGGAGGGAAAGAATAAAGAAAAAAAGACAAAAGGGAAAAATATTACCAAATGCCTACCAAAGGACTACAAATATTTACCCTGTAAACCCAATATAACCACACCTAAATATCAGAGAAACCTAAATTGAGGAACAATGTACAAATAAGTTTCCCAATTATTAAGGTTGTCATAAACAAAGTCTAAGTATCTCTCATAGATACTTTGCCTTCTGGGGCCTGTGCTTATTCCTTCCTTTCTACTCCTACTCCTCTGCTGAATGTGAGCTTTAATCCATGACTTGTCTGCGATGAGTCGATGAGTCGTATACAGGAAAGGGGAGAGGCAACATTACCTCAGGGAAACTGGAAAACACTGGTCTGTCCAGTTGCCAAGGACAACATCGTTGTGGTGAGTCACTTTGAAAGAAAGTACTCCCAGTATGTTACAATGACAATGACACCATCCCTGTGTTCTCCTCTCCAAACCCTGCAAACCCAATATAACCGCAAGGAAATATCAGAAAAACCCAAATTGAGGAACAGTGAACAAAATACCTGACCAATAGGTCTCCCAATTGTCAAAGTTATCAAAACAAAGTCTGAAATTTTCTCACAGACCAGAAGAGGCATCTAAAAGTGATGACAATGTTGTTTATCATATGATCCTAAAACAAAGAAAAGACATTCATGAAAAACCTAGTAAAATCTAAATATTGTGTGCCATTCCCTCAGTAATGATACCAGCAGTAGTGGTGGTGGTAGGTTCTAAGTTTTGTAAGCATAACATTGTATTGGTTCTTTGTTTCATTGCTATGATCAGACGTCTGATAAGCAACTTAAGGGAGGGTGGATTTGTTTTGGGTCAGTTTGAAGGTACATTCCATCATGATGGTGAAGGTACAGAGGGAGTAGAGTTCTGAGCTATGGTGTCAGGGCATGAGGCTCACAGCTGGGAAAATTAGTAAGCAGAAACCATACAAGAAATGGGGTTGAGAGCACTGACTGCTCTTCCAGAGGTCCTGAGTTCAATTCCCAGCAACCCCATGGTGGCTCACAACCATCTGTAATGGGACTGGATGCCCTCTTCTGGTGTGTCTGAAGACAGAGTACTCATAAACTAAACAAATCTTTAAAAAACAAGAAAGGAGGGAAAGAAAGAAGGAAGGAAGGAAGGAAGGGAGGGAGGGAGGGAAGGAGGGAGGGAAGGAGGGAAGGAGGGAAGCAAGGGAGGGAGGAAGAGAGGG
>NC_034605.1:34130004-34138976 GCF_900095145.1 Mus pahari
GAAGAAGAAGAAGAAGAAGAAGAAGAAGAAGAAGAAGAAGAAGAAGAAGAAGAAGAAGAAGAAGAAGAAGAAGAAGAAGAAGAAGAAGAAGAAGAAATAGGGCAGAGATGTAGACATCAAATCCCCCCAGTAACCCAATTCCTCCAAGTTGGCACTACAATCTGAAGGTTGCAAAACAGCATCACTAGCTGGGCACACAGTCTACACGATGGGAGAGGTATGGCAGCAGGAAAGTGAAGAGTCTGCTCACACTGAGTCTGAAGTCAGAAGGCAGAAAGAACTGAATGCTGGTCTCAACTTGTCTTCTCCTTAGCAGTCACTCTGGAACCATAGCCCAAAGAATGAATGGTACCACCCAGATTTAGGGCGGGTCTTCTCAATTTACCCAACTGAGAAACTCCCTCATGGACATGCCCAGATGTTTATCTCTGAGGTGTACTTGCTGCCTCTGGAAGGGGTGAGACAATCAATATTAACATCCTTCTTATTTCTTTACCTCTTATAAGATTTTATTTCAGGACTCCCCATTCCTCTCCAAGGGTTAATGTCTTTGTCCGTGTTGGGTTTTGTTTGCTTGCTTTGTTTTATTTTGTTGTCACCTAGAATTATCCGAGAAGAAAAAGGATAGTCGAGTCTCTGGGGCATCTTCTTGATTTATGATTGATGTGGGAGGGTCCAGTCAACAAGGAGTGCTACCACCCAGTGCAGATGGTCCTGGGTTGTATAAGAAAGCAGGCTTAACAATTTAGCTAGTAGCATTTTCCTATGGGTTCTGCTCATGTTCCTGCCAACAGGATTTTGCCTAGAGCTCCTTTCCCGACTTCACTTAGTGATAGAGTTAGTTACTTGCTAAGTGTCAGATGAAATAAACCCTTTCCTCCCCAAGTTTCTTTTGGTCATGGGGTTTTAACACAGCCATAGAAACCCTAACTAATACAATCTGTCTTCATGAAATTAGAAAACATCAGACTTCCAACTTTTTGTCTCTTTTTCAAGATCTTTTGGCTATCCTGGAACCCTTGAGATTTTTGCATACATTTTTAGGATGCATGTTTATATTTCTGAAAAAAAATTATAATTTTGATAGGGATGGCATTCAATCTGTGGGTCACTTTGGGTCATACTACTTTTTATATTAGCCAATCTTTTGTCTCTGTAACAAAATAATCTAAAACCAACAACAGCAACAAGAAAAACCTAAAGGAGGGAAAGTTTATTTTGGCTTCTGGTTTCAAGGGTTTTAACCTATAGTCACACGGTCCAGTTTTTATAAGTATCCCGAGATAGAACATCATGGTGGAGAAAGAATGCTGGAACAAAGCTGCTCACCTTTATGAGTCCAGGAAGCAGAGGAAGAGAGAGGGGGACAGAAGTAGGAAGGAGTTGATGTTAAGAGACACATTCAAAGGCAGGGGTCCAGTGACATACTTCCTATAGCCAAATCTATACTCTAACAATGAACTCATCAACAGGTTAGCTCATTGATGGATGGAATCAGTGCCAACAGAATAAAATTGGCCATCAGCAGCACCAACAGCTGGTGCCTCAGTCTTTAACATACAGGGCTTTTGGAGGGATAGAAAAATATCCTAACAATATTAAGTCAAAGTCCATAAACATGGGTGTCTTTCTGTTTATTTAGCCCATAAATGAAATGGAAATTTATGGTTTCTTTGGAAACTCAGTTGCATCATGTGGAATTTTATGGAAGCTGTCTAATGAGATGATGTTCTGCTAAAGCAGACTCTTGAGAGGTTGTGTGATATTTGGAAAGAGAATAATATAAACCAACAGACATAATATATATTCTATAGTTTTCTTATAGTGTTGCTGTCAGACTTTGGGACTAATAAAATAGTGGCATCTTGAAGTGATTAGAATCCCCTTCCTAGTTTGGGGACAGGTTAGACGATGATTGATGATGTTTCTTAAATGTGGTGGAATATGTCAATGAAGGCACCCCATGCTTTTCTTCAATAGGTGCTTTGATAGACATTTCGATGCTGGTTCCATCTCATCACAAGTTATAGAGTTTCCTCATGATTCATTCTTGGAAGGCCTTGTATCTGTGGGTGTTTGTCCATTCACCTAAGTTATCCAACTTGTTGGTGTCTTGTCATAGCTCTCTTTTATAATCTTTTATCTTTCTGCAGAATGGACGCAATAACCTTGCTGCCATTTCTGATTTTAGTAATCTGAGACTATTTCCTTAGGTTCTTAATCAATCTAGTTAAACTTTTATTGTTTTTTATTATTGTTGTTGATCTTTTTAAGAGCCAACTTTTGGCTTCCCTGATTTTTTTGTATTGTTTTTCTATTCTCTGTTTTGTTTATCTCTCCTATAATCTTTATTATTTCCTTCCTTCTGCTGGCTTTGGGGTTAGTTTGTTCTTCTTTTTCTAGTTCCTTAAAGTATAAATTTAGGTTGTTGATTTGAGATCTTTCTCAGTGTAAGCATTTATAGCTATAAATTTCCCATTCAGCAGGATTTTTGCTGCATCCTGCAAACTTGGATGTTGTATTCTAATCACTCTTGTCATTTCCTCCCTGATTCGTCGGTTTCTTTCATAGTGTGCAGCTTAATTTCCTCCTATTTGTGAAGTTTTCAGTTTTCCTTTTGTTTTTAATGGGATGGCAACAGAGTTTGCAATCAAACCCAGGGCTTCTCATAGGCTAGGCAAGAATGTTGCCAGTGAGCTGTGCCCTCAGCGCTCCTTCCTTTGTTAATTCTAACCTCCAGTGTGTCCAGAGGAGACTTTGTTGAATCTTATTAAATATACGGAAACTCTTTTGATGACATAACAGACATCTATCTTAGAGAATATCACGAGTGCCTTTGAGAAATTATATATATATAAATATATATATATATATATATATATATATATATATATATATATTCATTGTTGTAAGGTGAAGCATTTCATACATCAGCTATTGGATCTCAGTGATGCGTGACCCCTCAGTCTGAATGTCTTAGCTTCACTATTGAAGTGCACAGCTATCACTGTAGAACTATTGCTTCTCCCTCACAGAAGCTCATGTTTGCATCATATCTTTGGAGACTGCAAATGTTTAAGATAGTTGTCACATACAAACTGTTATTAATATGAAATGCTCCTTTTGTCTGATAAACATTTAAAGTCTGTTTTGTATGCTATTAGAAGACTTCCTCCAGATATCTTTTGGTTACTATTTACACGAAACACATGTTTCATGATTTTATTATCAGTAGTTTTTGTTTCTCTGAATCTAAAGTGTAGATACCATATAATTGGATTTTTTTTTTTGTTTTTTTTTTGGTTTTTTGAGACAGGGTTTCTCTGTGTAGCTCTGGCTGTCCTGGAATATAATTGGATCTTATTTAAAATTCCACCACACTCTGTTTTGGTATTCAAGAAATAAGTCTACATTAAAAAGTTTTCTAGAAAGAGACTTATTTTAGCCATTTGTTTATTTTTTTTTCCCCTATGGAGTTTATAGTTTAGTTTTTTCTTGCCTTATTTGGGGTTATTCGTACATAAATGATATAGTTATATTTTATACCCACCATGGGTCTTACATTCAGTTACTCTAATGTCTAACAGATGAATTTGGATTTATGCCTGTCTATGCTCAAAGGCATTCAACTCTGGTTCCACCTTTAAGTTACTGATTTTAGAAACTGGGCAGACTCAAGAACAATCACACACAACGTTTTTTGTTTTTGCTTTTGTTTTTTTTTCTGTGTGTTTGTCTATTGGGTTGAACATGAAACTGAACGGGGAATTTAAAAAGCAACATTAACTTACACTAACTTTAAAAATGAAAACACCAAAGTCAGACCTCCACATTCCTTTACAAAAAATACCAGTACAAAGGCAAGCAGTGACTTGTTGACAAACAGGAACGAAGGAAAGTCCATCCTGATGTCTCACTGCCTGACTACCACTGTCCCTGCCATCACATCCCCTAGAAGTGAGTGGCTTTCAGTGTAATAAACAGACAACAGTAAACTTTACTACTATAAGTGTTGTTGGTGGAAACCCTTAGCAATACACAACATTTCTTGGTAGACTTCTCAATATGTAGTCTTTAGAGTGTCACATTAACTGTGACCCTCATCAAACAAACTATGATGAACACATTCCTATTTCATTTGGACAAACTCCTGCTACATAGCATTCTAATAGACATGACTATCACATATAAAAGTCAGCCATACCATAGGACACATGGTTTATATGTTACTTATTTAGATAATTTTTGCTTTGGAACTTTCACATGCTGACATGTACTTAAGATACCTAACACATTGACCAGGTTAACTCAGCAACCAGGGAGTCATCAAGTTTGGTTGTCATTTTTCATATTCCCGGAACTTCCTGGGAGTTGTACTTACTGTCCAGAGCCTGGAGATGATGACCCAGACTCAAACTTTGAAGTTGATTTTCCATCTAATACCCATTACTGTTGCATCATGATGAAAAAAAAAAAACTATCAAGTTGTACCAGTGTCAGTTAGGAACTACAGGAAACAAGGAATGTTTTTCTCATTTAGAATGTAAAATGTCAGCTGGTGAGATGGCTCAGCTTGCTGCTGAACCTGAGAATGTGAGTTCAACCTTTAGGTTCTACACGGTTGAAGAGAGAAAACAGACTCCTCCCACAAGTTGTCCTTTGATCTCTACGTGAATGCTGTGGCGTGAAAATGCTGTGGCATGCATGCACCTATTCACAACCATACAAACACAGATAATAAATGAATATAATAAAAGTAAAACCTAGATGAACCATATAATTATATATTTTCTTGAGCCTATTAGAGGCCTGAAGTAAGAGGGTACAGAAATAGCCTGTTTAAGGAAAAATAGGATCTCCTTTGGAATGATCTGATATTTCCTAGTTAATGGCCACAGTTAGGATAATAAGAACTACTGCACATCCAAATTGAGATGGATAGTAAGATGAATTATTCAAAGTTAAGATACTATAAGCCCATCCTCACAGCATTCATCTATTATACATGGATACTATCACATTATTGCTTCAACGTATTGCATCATATGGCTTACTTCCTCAGTATTTACCATTAATTTAAGCTTTCAATGTTCAAACATTAGGCAAGGAGGAAGCCTCCTGTTGGACTTGGTGGTCTGCCCTATGGTGGCATTTGGAAGCTTTGCCTTCGAGCCGCTCTCACCTTCACATCAGGACCCCAGCTGAGGACATTAGAAAGCACTGTGTCCACACAGATTCCTCATCCAGCACTCCATCCTCTCTCTCACCCTGAGTTAATGTTGGAATGCCATCATTACCTCTTCCATGATGAGCATCGTTTTCACTGTTTGCTCTTGCCTGCTTATTTCCCAACCCTCTAAGATCATTAGGAACAAAAATAGTAACTATAAAGGATCTAGTAGTCTGAAGCACAACCCTAGGAGACCTTGAAGATACAGAGAGAAAAATGCCATGTTGTATCAAGTCCTACCTCAAAGACCTTGTTTTACCTTAATTACTTTGATAAAAGCTTTAATTCTGAATCCAGTCTCAAATGTGAGCAAATTCTGAGGTGCTAGCTTAGAATCTCAATGCATGAATCCAAAGACATACTTCAGCTCAGTAGTAATATCCCCCAACTCCGGTTCCTCCTAGGCTCCAACCCATCCATTCTCTCTCTTTTCTCTATGGACCTGATCATTGGCAGCCACTGTTTACAGCTCCCAGTAACTGAAGCCTTTGACAGCTTGGGTCCCACCAAGCTTGACTCACCCGTCATTAAGTAGAACCTCTCTAAAGTTTTGTGGCCTTTTTGGTTTACTTTCCCACCCCGCTGATGTAACTTGCCTTTCTTGCTGCACTCCAACACTTAGTGATGCAACTGACTTTTCCTCAATTTTCCCCATGGGGCTAAAAGGTCATTAGAAGTCAAAAACATGATGCTTACCTTCGGTCAAGTTGTGTCTGCTCTATGTAGGCAATCAATATTTACGATACAGCTTCCTCACTGAGTAAGGCAGTCCTATCTGCCCTAGCCTGGCACACTTGATCTCACCAACAAGACTACAGAAACTGAGTTTAGAGTCTAAAGACTTCATCATGTGTCAGACCTTGACTCTTTAGTTGCTGTAAAACTGGAAGTGGGAGAATTTCCGAGGAGGGGCTGGTGATGGGGTGAGAGGCTGGGACAGCAAACATTTTCTGATGCTCCTTACTTTGAGAGGCCTTTTTAAAAAGTCACTTTGTACTCCAATAGCCAACTGATTTGGAGTAGGATGTGATGATCTGTAAAGGCCTTCTGACTCTACAACTTGATTTCTGTTAAAGTCTGCAAAGGTGGATTTGATTATTTAGCTCATTACTTCCAAAAGCTAAGTGTAGGATCAAAGGTTTCTCTCCAAAAGTTGAACACTGCCAATTTGCACATGCACTGTCTATATGTGTAACCACTCTAAAGTCCAAAGGCTTTTTTCTTTTCTTCCTTTCTTTCTTCCCTTTCAAGACAAGGTTTCTCTGTGTAACTCTGGCCTTCCTAGAACTCTGTAGACAAGGCTGGCCTTGAATTCAGAGATCTGCCTGCCTCTGTCTCCAAAATGCTGGGATTAAAGGTGTGCAAAATCACCTCCAGGCTTCCAAAGGTTTTTTTTCTTAAAGATGACACCTCCAAGAATCTCATGAAAAGGGACCTCAACATCAGCTCTAACTTCGAAATGAGAGCACATTCTATATGGCTCTTATTCTTCCAGACATATGATACTTGCCTCACTCCCTTCATTGTAGTGCCCCCGGGAAAAGATCATCTATAGACCAAGATCTCCAGCACACAACATCAGGAAAGGTCAATCTTATATTTCTGATCCTAAGTCACCAAAGTTGTTGAACTTGAAATACATACGAGAGTGTATCTTTGAAATTTTCCTGCTTAGGAAAATGAAGAAGCTGGGCCTATGGAGACAGCTTTAAAGCTTGGCCAATAAGATGTGTGTGGCTGTATAGGAATGAATCGCATACCACATACATGTCCTTCTTTCCAGTAAGTAGACTTATCAATGGCTGTGTGCTAAGCAATGGGGGCAGTTTTGTTTTTATTTTCATACCTTTAGATTCTGACGTGAGGCCCAGAGGATAGCAGGTTCTTGGTAAATACTGGTTGGCTGAATATCAAAGATCCTCAGTGACTGAGATGAGCACTGTGCCCGGGGCATCTGGCACCAAGGCACTGAGTGAACTGTGGGCAGCAGGCAGTAAAGGGGCTTCACGGAAAGATGATTAATTGAGGTATTTATGTGTTAACCCATCGCTCTGTGGCACTCTGAAAGCCTGTAGGAGACTGCCAATCGCCTTTTTGAGTTGCCCTTTTAAGCATTGTAATCTCAATTTGACTTCATTAGGTTCCAGAGCTCTCTCATGTTGATCTGTGATGGTTTTCTAGAGAAAACATTCAAATGGAATCAGACACGAATATTGGCTTACTTTGAGGAAGATCACAACACATTTCTCTCCATCAACAAATCCTGGCTTTCCTAAGCTGGCCAGTATTTCCTTTCCAGAAAGCAGAAGGGGTTCTAGGCTCCTGTTTAAGGCCAGTGTTCCTGTGCTGCGCAGTAATTGCAGGCAGCTACTGTCTTCCCAAAATTTACAGGTGAGATTTTTATGTAAATGAAAATGCAAGTGCTAAAATGATAACTTAGTTTTATTCTCATTTAAAGAAAATGCCCATAGATATAGGGGTATTCACCAAAACACACCATAGAAATAAAACATCCTGTATTGCTCAGGATCAAAGTGGATACTGGGACATTGGGTCGTCGGTTTGAAAATCAGGGAATTGTTTGCTAGACTAGAATATATCAGTGTCCTCAGAGTACAGAGGATACCTTATATCAAATAAAAGAGCCAAATTATCTGCTCTTTATAGCTGATAGCCAGAAAACAGAGAAATAAGAAATGTTACTAATTTAAAAGAATAGAGGGTAATCATGCCGCTAAAGATCAGCCTTGGCATGGAGAGGGGTTCTGAGAGAAGGGGTGTCTGGGAGCAGCGAAAAGAACGGCTGGAAGCTTGGGCCCAAGCTGATGGCTTAGGTTCTGCTGAGATGGCTTTACAGACTGTTCTCTGTCTCTGTCTGTCTGTCTATCTGTCTGTCTGAGTGTGTGTGTGTCTGTATGTGTGTGTGTATCTCTCTCTCTCTGTCTCTGTGTGTGTGTGTGTGTGTGTATGTCTCTCTCTGTGAGTGTATGTGTCTGTGTGTGTGTCTTCTCTCTGTCCGTGTGTGTGTGTGTGTGTGTGTGTGTGTGTGTCTCTTTCTGTGAGTGTGCGTGTGTCTGTGTCTGAATCTGTGTGGGTGTGTCTGTGTGTGTGTGTCTCTCTGTGTGTGTGTGTGTTCTGCTCTGCTCTAGACAGCTTTTTCTTGCTACTCTAAAAACACCCTCGTTGAGACAGCTCTCTCTACTAGTAAAAATTCTAAAAGCTATCTGGATAGCTCCTGACATTTCTGACCAACTATAAAAAAAAAAAAAAATTATTAGATCTTCTGACAAGAGCTGTGTTGCTCTCCAAAGATCTCCAGACAGTTCTGATCTCCTTAGAGAAAAATTCTAAAGAACTGCTATCTCTTTTTGATAGCTCATCTCATGCAAACCAAAAGCCCAGGTTTTGTTGTTGTTGTTGTTGTTGTTGTTTTTTGACAAATTTATTCCAGGTTTCCCTTTGATTATCTTATGAATCACCATCCCCTGGCCCTACCCCTTTGATTCTTAAGGGAGACCAAGCCTTTCAGAGAGATCTGTCTGCCTTTGTTAAGCACACTAGTAGGGTGAGACCTGCCCTGAAATTACCATTTCTACCACACCTTGGCCTAACCTCAGCTCTGTCCGAGGCTGACTTTGAGCTCAGGAATCTGCCTGCCTTTGTATCTGCCTGCCTTTGTATCTGCCTGCCTTTGTATCTGCCTGCCTTTGTATCTGCCTGCCTTTGTATCTGCCTGCCTTTG
>NC_034605.1:34139041-34176416 GCF_900095145.1 Mus pahari
CTTTGTATCTGCCTGCCTTTGTATCTGCCTGCCTTTGTATCTGCCTGCCTTTGTATCTGCCTGCCTTTGTATCTGCCTGCCTTTGTATCTGCCTGTCTTTGTATTTTTCTGACAAGCTGGCTAATAGTATATCTATTTCTGTTCCTTGAGATTTGGAAAACCTCTCATAATTCATACTGCATCCTTTGCATAGTTGAGAAACTGTATATATTTTGAACTCATGTACTTAGAGCTCTTTCCTATAGCCATAGACCTTCGGTCCTGAAGGTTCTAGTGTTTGTGGTGAGATTAGCCACACCTTCACCTCCTGGACTCATGTGGTCTGATGATCATGGAGTCATTAGCATTAAAAGAGAGGACATTCCTTGGAGGGATGTGAAAATATATTTTTTTATACAAACAAGCCTTAGGCTCACAGAAGCTGTCGACACCTCCTGAAAGTTCACATCAGGGTCCTGTCCCAGGGGCAGGAACCGTGTCACTCTGTCCCCATCAGGGTCATGCTGGGCTTGGCATCTTGCAAACAAAAAGCCACATTTACATATCCACAAATATCCCTATATGTACCCATATGCATGTATTATGTATCTTTAAAGAAATACTGAATGAGAGGTAAGGGTCTACTAATGTGGAACGGCATTTAGTAACCGCCTAGAGGGCAGGTGCCTTGTTCAAAATGTTAGCTCTGCTAACTATTAGCAGATATACTATTAGCCAACTTGTGTTGTCATGTCGTTCTCCGATACACAACTGCAGACATTGACATCAACACCTCTACTGCCCCTCAAGTGGTAGGGTTGCTATCAATCAAGCAGAAAGTAAACTTCCTTTCGTAGCAAGAAGCAGCTGCCTCCCATGGTAGGAGGCAAATACCAGCAATGCCAAGGGCCTGCAGCTGTTCTCTTAGTAGTTATGAATAGTACAAAACAACCAGTATTTGTCTCACATCATAATTATTTGTAAAAAGCACTGTGATGGGGGAAAGATGTGACATACCACCTAAGTCATGTGCCAGGCCTTCTTCCTGCCAACCACTCTACCTGAATCCCCCCACCCCCAGTCTGGGCTGCCCTTTTGACCCCTCAGAAAGCAGGATTGGGAGCTATTACTTCAAAGTTGCAGGTTTTGTGTGTGGAAAGATCTCACATCACTTTGGAGACAGGATGCACCTTCATTTGAGAAAAATCACCACCAGAGACCCATGAATAACGTAAGAGAAAAGAAATATCCCTTTGTGCTTCTGAGTGGGGTGGAGGGGGAGTTGAAGCTATTACCAAACGAAATATAAATGTCCAGCTCTGTTCGTTGTTACAACATACACAAGCCAAATGGGGTACTCTTTGCCGTAGACATCTTGGGTCCCCATGGAGGTGTAGGAAAAGTCAGTCCGAATCCCGTGTGACTCAGACAGACCTCAGGTTTCCCTGGCTTAATTCTCTGTGCAGCAGCTTTCCTAGAGAAAGGTTGTGGAGGTGTGACAACAATATGAAAAACCCAGGCAACTCGTACTGTAGGGGTGGGAGGTCCTGTTCAAGGAATCATCGATAGTTACCAGTGCTGGGTGGTTGCTCTGGGGGTGAGGAGATGTCTCTTTTGGGCTCCATCCTTTAAATCAGGCATTACTCTGAAACAAACAAACAAACAAACAAACAAGACAAAAACGCAAGTGTACGGTAGTGGACAGTGGATTATTGGTCCTCCATCACTCTGAGGTCTGTTCACTGTGTGATGACTTTCTCCAACTTATAGGGCTTTGGTGGTGACTAATCAAACCAAAGATAACTATTAACAAAGGTAAACCTGATGTAGAATGTTCGATAACAAGTGTGATTTCGTATTAAATGGACTTCCCCATGATGGTGAGTATAATTTCTCCTGGGACATTCCGTTCTCTCAGGAAAGCCCCTCCTCCCTCTAGCCCTCAGCCAGGCTGCGTGGGCATGCGCCTTTGTTCCCAATTCAATTTTGGCTTCATATAGAGTACATTTTTTTTTTTAAATGATCAAAACAAAGCTCAGACCTTTCTTTTTGGGAAGAGTTCCAAAACTACATCCAGCAGACAAGTGCCATGTGGCTAAGGCACTGTGCATTGCCTAGAACCATGCTGAACTAAGGTGTCCCTTTAGGCTTTTGAAGAAGCAGAAGTGACTCTCAGAGAGGTGGCTGCCAGTGCAGGAAGTGCCAATGGATGGAGTTGCCTGACTAGGAACCCGAGGGGCTATCCTGCTCTCCCCCACCTTGCAGCTTCCGTGGTCAGTTTGGATGATAAAGCTCTAGAGACTGTGGCTAGACACTGAAGGGGGGCAGAGCTGGTGAGGCTCCTGGGTGTTCCTTCAGGTCAAGAGAGCTGGAGCGGTATGCTGAGCCTTGCGTGACCCTGGTGGGGACAGGGTAACATGGTTCTTGCCACGGGGAAAGGACCCTGGGGTGAGCCTCCAGGAGATGTAGATGGCTGCTGCAGGCAGAAGTCTTGTTAGTGGAATGATGCACATATCTTCACGTTCCTTCAAGGAATGTCCTCCCTGTTAAGGTTAATGACATCATGATAATCTGAGACAGCAGGAATGCAGGAGGTGAAGCAAAATGGGACCTTCAGGATAGCCCTGAAGGATATGAGGGAAAGCTCAAGATACGTGAGTTCAAAAAAATAGGATTTCTCAACTATGCAAAATGTAAGGATGTAATATGAATTATGGGGACTCATGAATCTAAAGAAAAGAGGCAGCTACACTATGAGCCAGCTTGTCAAAAAGATACAAAGGCAGGCAGATCTCTGAATATTTTTGCAATGTTAAGATAAAAAGGCATGCTTGCTCTCTCTTAAGGATCAAAGGAGATGCTGTGGTCAGGAGAAACTGATTCATAAGATAATCAAAGGGAAACCTGGAGTAAATGACTGGATTAATATGTAAAATAAAGGACTGGACCTGTGTTCTGCAGACGAGCAATCCAGGAATTTTTTAGGATAAAAAGAGAGAACTGCCTGGAGAACAGAGACAGACAGGCACACGCACGCACACGCACGCACACTCATGCACACACACTCACATGCAAGCAGGACACAGACAGAGAGATCCCCAGAGAGAGCAGAACATAGAGAATTGCAGACTGGAAAAGCTGGATCAAGCAGAATGCAGGTCATCAGCCTGGAGCCACGATTTGACTTCCAGTCGTTCTTTTTTTGCAGCTCCGGGTCACCCCTTCTCTCAGAACTCTTCTCCATGCTGAGGCTAGACCCTGGCAGTGGTGGCAGAGGAGGAGGTGGGTAATAGAGCAAGGCTCGAGTTGGATCTTACATCAGTCCTGTCCTGTCAAATACCAAGATAAAGTAAAATATTCTGCAGAGGCTGGGAAGACATTAGTCGTTCAGATTCTGCTAGTTGTTTGGGAATAGAGTTCCGGACCATAGCAAGGTTTTGTCTAAACATCTTAAAGGAACAAATTCATTGTTAAAGGTTCTTTCTCAACAAGCACAGAGATGCAGTTAGGCCAAACCATGCCAAGCAAGGGAAATAACAACAAAACAATATCCACAAGGAAGTGGCTATGCCAGGCAAAGTGTCTTATCCAAAACTCGGGCAACAGAATATCAAGGAGAGAAATCCTAGAAAACACTGGGCTCTGCCTAGTCAGCAAGGGATGGAGGAGTGGAGCCCAGCAATTCAGGAAAGCACACTTGCAAGATTAGCACTCTCCTCCCTAATCCTCCATCCTCTCTTCCTTATGCCTCCATCCTCTTTCTCTGCTCTCCCTCTCCTTACAACGCCTCGCCCTTGCTCTATTAAACTCACTTTGTATCTGTTTTGTTGTTGTTGTTGTTGTTGTTGTTTTAGGGGAGTCAATAGGTGTTTGGTCACTCCTAATTCAAAGAGCCACCACACATACAAATGATACTGCTTTAGAAAGAGAGAGAGAGAGAGAGAGAGAGAGAGAGAGAGAGAGAGAGAGAGAGAGAGAGAGAGAGAGAGAGAGAGAGAGAGAGAGAGAGAGAGAAGGAGAAGTGTGGCAATGCACACACATTGTCTGTCCTAGCACCTGGGAGGCAGAAGCAGGAAATGGTTGAGTTTGAAGATAGCCTTGGGTATAGAGAATCATCTACATAGCAAGACCACCCCTCAAATAAAGAGAAAGCGAAAAGGAAGAGGAGGAAAGGAAGGAGGAGGGGAAAGATAGGGAGTGCAGAGTTGCATTGGCCATAGTGTCTTATCACAGCAATAGAAAAGTATCTAAGACAGAAATTTAACACTATCCTGGCTGTATTTCTTTCCTTATCTAACACATAAAGGTTCTCGGATTGGGAACTATTTTGTATGCTGGATGTCACATAGAACAACTTTTCTTGAGGGTAGCAGTATATAACTCAGTGCTGGTCTATGTTTGAGGCTATGTTCAATCATCAACACCAAATCAAATAAGCAAACAAACAACTGACCTTTTAGCAAGGGCTGGCTGTGCTGACAATACCTGGCATAGAGTCTACAACTTGTGTGTTTAAAAAAAATAAAAAAAAAAGGACTCATTTTTCCATCCACCGTTAGGAACTCAAGGTTCTGTCTTTGCATGACACTGATTTAGAATCTTCTCACTATTTCCTCTCGATGCCCTGCCTGGTCCTTCTCTGAAGCATACCGCATGTACCTGAAGCTCTGAGATCTGAGCTCTTCAAGACTCTTGCCAGAAAGAAGGAAACATATACAGAAGGCTGATTGAGGGCTGAGAACAGGTGGCCTTCCTTCTGAAGGATGAGGTCATTCTCCATAGAGGCCAACCCCATGGCCAGGCTATCGGGTAGATTCCGAGGCCTTCAGTAGTCATCTGAGCCTCTTCCTTCTGGACAGAGCCACAGAAACAGAGAAAACAATCTGTGCTCCGACTTCTGAATTCTGGGCTTTGCCCTGTGTCTTCTTCCTGCACTCCAGTGTCTGCCTTTCTTTTCCTTTCAGTCACGCTTTGGCCAAGGCATATGGCACAGCTACTTATTTGGGCTGTGGGTTTAAGTTCTAAGATGAAGCTAGGGAGGGAGAGGAGACAACGACTCTTGTTAAGGAAGTCTCACAATCAATCAAGCAAAAGCACCTGACTGATCAATCAATCCGTCCATCACCAGACTCTTGACTTCTGGGGCTATCTTTTTCCCTACTCTTCTCAAAAAATGAAATCTGAGGATTTGAGATGAGTATGCTAAGTCAAATGCAGGCAGGGATGCTAACTCTGTCAGGAAAGAGGAATAAGGAACTCTTGATCTAAGCTATAATAGTAATAATATTAACAATAACAGAAGCATTGGCACAGAAAGAAGTATAGATGGCAGATGAAAAAACATTATTGGTGCTTGTCATTTACTGGTGTAGAACAACCTATGAACAAATTGTGCTTGGAGAAGTCCACCTTTCTACTGAAAACAATGGCCTAAGGAGAAGGAAGAGGAATAAACACTGGCTGGTTGCTTTCAAACACATCATCTAGTGAATGCATCATCTAGTGAATGTGTAAAGAGGCAAATGCTGAGAAAGTGACTCATTTGGTCCAAGATCTTTCTAGGAGTTGGGGATAGAAGCTGACCATGGGACTTCCCTACTAGAGTCCCTTAACTATGCTGATTCTAAGCAGCAGGCGTAATTGCATAATGACACTATGGTACAGAGGGGAGGGGGCAGGTTGCCCATGTGATTAGGAGGAAGAGGAGGAGAGGGGGATAGTGCAGGACCAGTCCTGTAAGGAGGAGGGGCAGAAGTAGGCCAGAATCTCATCCTGAAGGCAGGGAACAATGCATGCAAGCACACACTGAGGGAGGGAAGGTGGGGGGAGTGCCCAGGACGTGAGTGTAGGGGGGGGGGGNGCAACCATACTAGACAGAGTCGAGCTCTTCCCAAACATTTTTTAGCACTCTAGAATTTTTAAATACTTTTCTTCACATTTTTTTACTATTTATTTTTATTTAGTTATTGGTGCGTGTGTGTGTGTGTGTGTGTGTGTGTGCACTCACAAGTGTGGTCAGAAGACAACTTACACAACTTGGTTCTCTCTTTCCACTGTGTGGTTGTCAGGAACAGAATTCAGGTCATCTGACTTGGCAGTGACTAACTTTCCCAGTTAGGCCAGCTCAACAGCAGTTCTTTTTTTCTGGCTTGCTTTCTTGCCTGTTTGGTTGTTTGTTGTGTTTTTAGAACCTCCCCACTGGTTTCTCAGCCAAGACCCCATTAATTATTTTGGCAAACATTTAGTCTATGTTATGCTAGTTGCTGCCCCAGGTCATATGACTAAGTAGTGAATAAGACAGAAAGACCTCTTTCAGGAAGTTATTAGCTTATGAGATAGGCCAATGTTAAGGAATTAAGTATAATTTCTGATCCTAAGTGTATGAAAAAAAAATGTGACACAATAATGTTATAGGTACCTGGAGCATCCCTTATAAACTGGATGGTTTAGTTGAGAGAAGACTCTATGGGGAGATGACCTTTTTACTGAGACCTCAAAAAAGCTATGCAAAGAATTGGGGGTTGAGATTGTCAGTAACACAGGACCCTGTGTAAGATCAAGTCTAGGGTGTCTAAGAAAGAACAGAGCAACCCCTGGGGCTGATTCCAGGAAGGGGGAGGGTGATCTGAGGCCAGCAGAATTGGGCTTGAAGCATGGCATTATCTTATTCAACCAGTACTGGCATCTACTGGGTGTAGGGTGTTGTCAAGAATACAAAATGGAAATGAGAAACCTTTAGTTCAGTGGTTCTCAACCTTCTTAATGCTGTGACTCTTTAATAACAGCTCCTCATAACTTGGTGATCCCCCAACCATAAAATTATTTTCCTTGCTACTTCATAACTGTAATTTTGCTACTGTTATAAATAGTAATGTTAAGTATCTGTGTTTTCCGAGGGTCTTAGGGTGACTCCAATGAAAGGGATGTTCAAACCCCCAGGTCTTTGTGCCTATAAAGGAAATTAAAAATTTACCAAGGGTGATAGACGGCCCTGAAATAATTTTATTACGTGCTAGAATGCATGTACACTCTAGACAAAACCGCAATGCAGGTACATGGGGGCTTTCTGGGGGCAGTCATTGCAACACACAGCCCCAAAGAAGACCATTTAGAGAGCCTACAGCCAGCTGTGTTCCTCTCCTCGACCAGGGTCACGTCTCCGCAGAGGTGAGTCACCTAGCCCACCTTTCCCAGAGCGTGCTCCTTCTCGGTCTGAGTTGGGTGGGGCAGGGCCCACAGGAATCCCCCCGCCTAAAACTGTTGGCTCAGAAAACCCAGACAGGGGAGCCCCGAGCCCAGGCTCTCACACCTGATTCACCCAGGGAGTCAAGGCCTGAGACACTGCCGGTAACTGGCACCAGGGAGCCCCAGGGGAAACCGCCTTTAGGGACTTGGGGACCCCCTACCGCTGCGCCCGCCACCCGCCCCCCTGCCCCCCCCGGCGCGCGTGCGCAAACTGCGGGGTGGCAGGCTGGGGCTCGTGCACGAGCACGAGCGCGTGCGCGTTGGGCGTCCGGCCGCGGGGGCGAGGGCCGCGGTCCCCGACGTGCGCAGGGGCCGGACAGTAATGCCGCGTCCCGGGTGGAGCGCGCTGCGAGCGCCGCCCTGGCGCCGCCTCCCGCTGCCCCGCCCGCCCGCCCGCCCGGCTGCGCGCCGGGTCTCCTCCCGCGAGCGCGGAGCGGCGAGCCCGGCGCGGCCATGGGGAGTGGGATGAGCCAGGTAACGTCCGGTCCCGGCCGCACCCTCTTTTCTGCAGCTTCCGCAGCCCTGACCCGCATAGCGTGCCCCTTTGAGAGCGGGGGAACCCATGCCGGAGCTGGTCTGTCGCCCTCCCCTGAGACCGGGCCCCTTGACGTCTGCCACCCACAGCATTGGTGAACCGGGCCAGATGGGCGGCTTCTGTAATTTCCTCTTTTTCCCCAGATTTGTGTGCGCGTGCACAGATAAGCCACTCTGGTGGGGGAAGTTCACGGAAACCCTAGAACTGACATGGCTTTCAGTGTCTGGAGCTGGTTGACCCCGGGTTGTAGGGCTTCCTTAGGGCAACCTGTTGGCTGGCTGTTGTGGCCGCAAGGCCTTCTAGAAACTCTTTCTTTGCCCCTGTGGTGGCCCAAACCCTCTGGGCCAGTTTTCTCACCCCTACCCCCTAGACTGAGGATGATCTGGTGGTGACAGTCCTCTGGATTCTATTTGTGTCAGCCTCAAGGTTAAGGAACTTGCTGGTTCAAAGAGAAATCTTACTAAGGCTTTGGATGGCCAGGACTAAGACAAGTACTTCTACAAGTATTTTAAATGGTCCTGGGTTTGGTTAGCTTCCGGCGTTACCCCCACCTTGTCTCCACTTACTTTATCCGTCCTGTTTATGGGTTCTAATGGTGTGGTTTGCTTTCTCCCCTCCTTTCTTCACTCTTTCACATTTGTCTCTGCTTTGTGGCGAGGGGCTCTGCAGTGGTTTAGTTATTTCCATGGGAATGATTATTGAGGCAGAGATCCAAGACTGAGGAGGGAACAAACATGTCTTTGATGGAAGCCGACATGCTCTTTGCACAGTCTCCATGTTTTTGTGCGTTGTGACTTTTGTGTGTTGGTGACTAGGATATTATTATTATTATTATTATTTTCACCAGTGATCAAATTAGAAACAAACTCCCTCTCATGGATACATGCTTGTATTATGTTCTCATCAGCACAGGGATCGGTCATCGCTCTGAGCTTTCTGCTTTTAAAATTAGACCGGTGAAGATGTCTGCCTGGGGCTCACGGGCTCTGTTTGCTTTCCTTTGGTATTTCTAGTTGGCCCCACTGTTTACTGTCCCTTTCTGCATTTGGTTTCTAGTATTTTATATTCTAATTGAAAGAATGGGTTTAGGTATACAAATGATTGATTGCCTAAGGGATATTCTTTTCATACTTCTCAGCGAAGGTGACAGTATTCATATCCACATTGTGCTATTTACCTTTTTATAGTAGATTCCTTGACTATTTTATTATCATAACCAGCTTGTACAGACACTATTTCTAGTGTAGAGACGGAAAACTATACATACAGAGAAATTAGGTGCTTCGGTGGCTCAATACGTACTGTCTGTACTGAATATATGTCAGGTGTAGTGCTTTTGGGAACAGAAGGAGGAAAGAAAGGCAGCAAAAGGACCAAGAAGTCTGTTACAGACCTCCTCAATGTAGGACAGTGCTTGTTCAGTACAAATATAATGTGAACCAGATATATCATTTACATTTTCCTAGTGAACTTTATTTGAAAAGTCAGACCAGATGCTCACCATGAAAAGAATATTATTAAACTGAGAATATTTAAAAATGTTTCAACATGTAACCAATAAGTAAAATTATTTATGTAATATCTTTTTCTGTGGAGTCTTAACATGCTACATTTTAAATGCTCAAAAACCAACCATTGGCTCACAAACACTGCCTACCCCAGATTACGATGTGTCCACACCTGTGTATGGGATGGGTGGGGTTGGGGGAAGTTTATCAGGCTCTAAAGATCATTTCTAGGGTGTAAGGAAAGTAGATATCATCCCAAAGGAAGGTATCTTCAGTCCAGGCAAAAGATCCCTGGCAGCGTAAACATCTTCATCTGAGATCAGAAGGGATCACCAGACTTACAAGAGAAGGTAGCAGCGAGGTAAATTACTGGATGCTGGTAACCAAGAGTCTTACCCAGAGGTCTCCAATGTGTTGCTGTCTAACCTGGAGCAGGGTTTCTGTTTTTCCCTAGTTGGGAAAAGAAAAGAAAAAAAGGGACAATTGATTTACAGAATCAGGAGAAGATGCTAATGATGGAGATGTGATTCTAAGATTACGAGCAAATTGTGTAATGCCTTAGAATGTAAGAGTGTCGTTTGGGGATAGGAAAGGAGGACCCTCAGGCTCTGACATCTTCTCCTCCAGGAACTGCCAGTATTGTTCAGCTCATGAGCATTCTCCTGACTGGTCTGGTGGCCTCTTCCTCCCCCTGCCTTTCCTGGCAGGCAAGGATCTTGTCCTGGCATTTAGTGGGAGGCCTACTATCCCTTCAGCTGGGATTTTCCACGAGAAGCCCTCTGTTGCTAAGAGGGCAGGGATATCAAAAAGTCCAGTTTTCGCTTCCTGGATTCATAGATGCTTAAAACTAAAAGACCTTCAGTGGTTAGCGTAATCCAGTCTCTTGTTTTCTCTCTCAGATGTGTAAAACGATGCCTCTCCCAGTCACTACTCAGATTCTTAGGAAAACCAAAGGAGAATTTTAGGTGAATTTTTACAAACTGTACTCTGTGATCAGAGTTCTTGGTTTTGTCCACTGCTGAGCACGGTGGTGCGTCAGGCTCAGATGTGGCTGACATGTGTTTAGAATGACTTTCTGTGTGAGACGAGAAAGGAGTGAGGAAAGGATTGTCATCCAAAGGAGATGCACGCTCCTGGCATAGGGAAGGGTCCTCAGCAACTGCTCACCTGACATTTGGGATGGCATTTGTTTGCTGTGGAGGCCTTTGTGTATCCCAGGGAGCTAGATAGGCCTCTACCCAGTAGATGCCATTTCTGTTCACCTACACTGGGCAACCCAAAATCTCCAGACCTTGCGGTGTCCCTCTCCCCTCCCCTCATCTCCAGGGGAGTGGGGAACACTTGTTCCCAGTTGCCTACCTCTGGTCTTGTCTTCTTTGTCTCAGAATCTCCTGAGACTTATTTGACCTGGAACTGAGTAATTAATTATCAAGGAGTGGGCTTAATCCTGTGGGAAGTACTGTATCAGTATGGGGAGGAGCTGGAAGTCTCACATTTTTGCCCTGCTAAGCATGGTTTCCATTGTCACCAGCTAACTTGGCTGTGTTACCCATCCATCCATCCACCATCCATCCACCATCCATCCATCCACCATCCATCCATCCACCATCCATCCACCATCCATCCATCCGTCCATCCACCATCCATCCATCCATCTATCCATCTATCCATCTACCATCCATCCATCCACCATCCATCCATCCACCATCCATCCATCCACCATCCATCCATCCATCCATCCACCATCCATTCATCCAAGTTGTACTACTCCACACTTGCTGCTGCCTAGGCTCAGTGTTAGTTCCTGTAGTGGGGAAAAAAATAGGGAAACTTGAAGACTCTCCTCTAGGCATTCTTTGTAGTCATGGAGGACCCACTTTAGAAAGTGAACAAGTTCAGGGCTAGTGGACAGACATTGCACCATAATGATACTATCTTTCCTATACCATCTGAATCTTGTCTCATTTCTTTTTTTTAATCTTCTAAAATTGAACATAGGTCCTCATTTATAGTAGGCAAGTGCTCTACCACTGACCTGCATCTCCAAGCCTTTTTTGATTTATTTCGATTCAAGACCTTGCTATTATGGCCCAGGCTGGTCTTGAACTTATGGTCCTCCTGCCTTAGACTCCCAGGTAGCTGGGATTATAGGGATGTATTTTGGAGCCTACTCTTTTCTCCTTTAGCGTTACAATCTTATTTCACATTTCATTGAACAGATGCTTAAGGCAATAATATAAGAATACACAAGGTCACTTAGATATGTCTGTTTATGAATGTAAAATCTGGGTAAAATCTTGGCCAAAGGATATGGAAAAGTCTGTGCTATTTCACCTCTCAGGGAATCCACCATAGTTTTTTCCAAATGTCCTTGGGTTTAAAAACCCAGGAAGTCCTTTTTGACCTGAGATGAACCCCAGATGCCACATGCACTCAAAATACTGCTTCCTGTCAGCTGTTCATCAGGAATTTCTCACGTCTTTTTGGGTGGGTATCTCAGATTTTGTGGCATCCTACAGTACTAAGAAAAATTTAAAAATAAATCCAAACATTCCCTCCCTTAGAAAGCAGAATTCCTTGGGACACAAGCAAAGGGTTTGAGGGTTCTGTGCTTTTGTGGGGCTGGTGTTACAGTTGAGTAATAAGTCAGTGTGGAGGGTATTGATCAAAAGGAGCTAGGAACCCCTGGGTGCTTTCATGTGATCCTAAAGTGCTTCTGCCTTTCAGGGTTCTGCTTTTGTTATGGTGTACACTGTCTGCCGACAGACAGGCACCTTTCTGACCAGGGGCTTCCAAAGAGCCAGTTCCTCTGTGGTTCACATTGCTATCTCACTGACCCTCTATCAGAATGCCACATGGTGGAAAGGGCTGTGCCCTGCCTTGGTTTGAATGTGGTTCGCACCCACACAAAGCTATGTTGAGTCTTATCCTCAGTATGTCAGTGCAGAGAGGCGGTAGGTCCCATAGGAGGCCTTTGAGTCATGAGTCAGTGCTCTCATCAGTGGAGTGATGTTTTCCTCTCAGGAGTGGGTTAACTGTTGTGCTCAGCCTCTCTCTTCCACATGCACCCACTTGCCCTCCCACCGCAAGCCCGTACCAGAAGCTGAACAAGGTGCTGAGGCCATGTTCTAGGGCTTTCAGAACCGCGAGCCCAACTAAACCTTCCCTCTGTAGGCTGCTCAGTCTTTGGTACTCTGCAGTAGCAACAGAAAACGAGCAGATACCTACCTGCCTGGTTCTCAAGGTCAGCCAGAAAGTAAGGAAACAAGTTCTGGGTACTGATAACTATGGTAAAGAAAATAAGACAAGACAAAAGGACAGAGTATGGCATGGAGTTTGTGACCAGAAGAGATATCTATAAGGAACCCCGGGCAAATGGCAGGGAAGGTGGCTCAGCAGAGACAGAATGACAACTCTGAAGGACAAAGATGATCAGGACCAACTCTCTGCTTGTTCTTCTAGAGAAGTAAAACATCCCCAAGTCACAAGATAGACATTTTTCCCCTGACCCATCCTGCTGCAGACCAGGTGCTGATGCTGGCCTTACTGTGTTCGCACTGGTCTCCCGTGTTGTCCCAGTGAACACTGCTCTGCAGGCTGCTCT
The DNA here is from genome assembly GCF_900095145.1 of Mus pahari. NCBI lineage: Eukaryota > Metazoa > Chordata > Mammalia > Rodentia > Muridae > Mus > Mus pahari. Next base: position 34,151,913 of record NC_034605.1, read on the forward strand.
ACAAACTGTCCTTCCACTGGAAAGTCATTCTAGTTGCTTCCTTCTCTCTTTCTCTGTGCCCAAAGGTTACCGACAGTAACAACATCAGCCAGCTGGTGAGTCAGACTTACTCTCGTCCTCAAATCACAAAGCTGACTGGTTGAGAAGTCTTCCCAAGTACTATTTAATCTGTTAGAAACCAGCCTTCCCTGATTTCGTTTTGTAACTCTATATGGAAGAGAGCCAGAGTCTAACTACAGAAATGGGTGGGAGCAATTCGCTTGCTAGTCGAGCCCATGACGTTCTAGCTCACCATCTTGTCTAGAAAACAAAGTTAGAAGATGACCCACACAGCCCTTTCCTTTCCTGGCAGAATGCATGTAGAGTCCTCACCTTCCATGATTGTCAGTCAACACTTCTTCAGGCAGACTCTTTCCTGAGGCTCTCTTTATGGCCTGCATAGTTTCACATAGCTTTCGGCAAGAAACGTAAATCTTGTGCCCTGCCAGAAAGGCCTATCAGGATTGGGCTACCCAGGTCTTAATCCTCAGCCCCTTAATACTGACAGGTACCTTCTCCAGTCTCACCCACATCCCGGAAGGTAACCAGGTAGACCTGTAAATTCAGCTATAAGGACATAGGCTGAGTCCACTAATGTAGCCATAGCCTACCATTTGCTAGATCGGTGGTATTTCTGTCGCATTTGTTGCTTAAGCACCGTTCATCTGTGTCTCATTCCTGTACTATGTAGTTAGACCTGCAATGGCTGCTTCTATCCTCAGGACTTACGGTATTCCTTGTTGGCATTATTCCCTAAGTACAACTGTTGGCACAGCACATACAATATACCCTCTACTATCGTCATCTGGAGATGACTGAACATATATGCTTATAAATACAATGCTGTTTTCATAAGGAACTATGTATCATTTGATGGATATATGTCCTAGAACCAGTCCTGAAAGGACCCTGATGCAGTGGCACATAGAGAGGTCACAGACTGCGTTCATTGGCTACAATCAGACCACAGATGGACCTTCTTAATACATCTTACAGTTAAGGAATTTAAAAAAAAAGGTAAAAGTGGCTATTTTTCCATAAAATCTGGATGCCAGCACTTGGGAGCCCTGTCTGTGTCCATGGAAGAGGAATACTATTACCATCTCCTCAGGTATGGGGACACTGGGGGACACACTAAGGGTAAGACTGAGATTGAGACTGAGTCTTGGAAGGTGTCAGTGCCTGGGTGCAGAACCTACGATGAATCTGTGCTGAAAGCTGTGTGTGACGACTGGAGTGTAGGCGGATCCAGCAGTGGCAGGGAGCAGGCTCAGGGCGGAAGCCTGTCTTTCCACACAATCTGCCCCCTTTTGGCTATTGAAAGTCCATACTAAGGAACTTGTCCATAAGCTGTGAGATTCAGATATAGCTATTTTAGTAGAACAGGGCAAATGCCCCGGTAGGCTGGGGGACAAAGCTCAAGGGTTACCTTACCTGGAGCAGACTCCACAAGGAGTCAGTTGAGAGCATTCTGTTGGGAATCCAAGATGTCGCTAACACAGCTGAAGTGTTTGTGTGCCGCCAGCCCACTACCTGTGCTGCCAAGAGATACGCCAAATGGCTTCTGAATTATTGTCCATACTCAGACCACATGTTCATACTAGAGCTGTAAAGTCCCATCTGTCTCCTAACTCACCTCCACTGCCTGCCCTCTCCCCTCGTTCCTGCATAGGATCCACGTGTTCTCTTCTTAACTAGGCCTTAGCCTTAGTCCACAGGGTACAGTATAACCAAGGAGTGAGCTAAGGCAGTTCACAGACTCCACAGTCTCAGCATCTACCAGTGAGCTTCTTCTCGGATTCTTTTCCTAGCCACTCCCTTTCTGTCCCTCTTTGATGGGGGCTTGAGCTTAACCTTTCCCTTGTCTTCAATAGAGTCTTCCTTGCCATTAAAATACGGTTTGTAGTAACGGGTAGGTGTGCACATCTTCATGTGGGTGTATGTACAGGTGCCCAAGGAGGCTGGACCTGTTGGATGTCCGGGAGCTGTAGTTACAGTGTGAACAGCGTGGTGTGGGTGCTCAAGACTGAACTCTGGTCCTCTGTGATAACAGCAAGTGCTCTAAACCTCTGAACCATCTCTCCAGCCCCTTCTTTGCCATCTCAACAAGTGTCAGTGTAACTCCCTTCTCAGCATTGATTGTAAATGTCTCCATTTCCATATGGTTGAATTGTGATGAACTTAGGATCATTTGTTTGTCCAGTATTGCCAGATTGTGTAAACTGGCCAGAAGAGCCATGTTCTGAATGACCCCTTTAGTATTTTGATGTCACATCTTAGTAAAGACAGGAGATCCTGGGGGATGGGAGATGAAGGGAGAAAAGCTCCAGGTAGCCAGAAGCTGCTGGGGAGCCCTGCTTGGTCCATCTGCAGGATGAGCATCATGCACTGTTGTTTTACAACAGGAGACCTGTTGTGACTACAGCGTCTGGGTATGTGCAGAACCAGCAGGCGAAGTGTAACTGGAAGTTGTCGCAGGGACGTCACTGGGCATGGTTTTAGTTTCCAGGGCATTTTTAATTGGATTTTATTAATCTCTGCAAAAGAATGACAAAGATTTGCCTTGGCACTTTGAAAACCATGGGGTGTTTGTGAAGTATTTCATCTTAGCTCTGTTGAAGTCTTCTTGCACAGGGGCTTGGGGGATTCTCTAGTGAAGCAGAGAAGCAGGTCCGCCACAGTGTCACTGAATGGGGTCTTAGAGCACAGTGGTAGTAGTGTTAGTGGCACTTGGCAGGGGACACTGTGTACAGAGATCTTGAGCATTACAGGGCATGTTTGCCAAGGCCGTGAGGGAGGTGCAGTGTGAAAAGGGTGGTGTTCTCTCCCAATGCCCAGAGCTACTTACCATCCTGCTTCTAAGTGCGGGGAGTTGAAAGGTTACAGTGTTAAAATTTTGAGAAAATTTCTTAGTAGCTGTGGTCAGCGAGGTGCTGGAATTGGGTAGGTATGTGAGGGGTACTGGGCTTTGCTGGGACAGCTTGTGAAAGCCTCACCTTTGGGCAGCAGCACCATCCACTTGGCATCCTGTGACAGTCATGCCTGTGTCTCTCTTCCAGATCCTGCCGGGCCTGTACATTGGCAACTTCAAAGGTGAGTTAATTACTTTCTGCTTCTTTAATGATGATAAATACATTATCACAAAATGTACCATTCTGGCTATCCATGTACTGGTCAAAAGCCCTAGGTATCTTCTTCATATGGTTGTGTAACCATCACTACCATCTCTTTCCAGAACTTTCCCCTCATCCCAGATTGAAAATCTGAGTCCCTGGCCTTCCAGAGCTCAGTGGGTTGGGCACATGTGACTTGGGGTTTGAGTGTCTGGCACTACCCTGGCAGTACCTTTATGAAGGACCCTAGGAAGATTTGATTTCAAACTTACGGTACTTTCAGCTGTGTGCACAGCTCAATGCCACAGTGCCTGTGGTCGTGGGTTTCCACTTTGAATGCCCAGTGATTTGAAGTCAGAACACACCTAAGGTCTACTGTCATCACCCTACCAAACTGATGAAGGATCATGCATGCTCAAGTGGACAGCTGAGCTTCATGGGAGAGAGTTACCCCAGAGTAGCGCAGCCATGCAGACGTCCCGTGACACAGCGGAGAGCAGGCAGGTGCCACAGCAACGCTGGCCAGTCTGGCTCTTCCCTGTCTTCAGGGACCCAGCAGCCCACTGGGTCGTGTGTGGTAGAGTGGGCCTCTTTATTCACAGATTTACAGTTTTATCTCCAAACCACAGTTTAAAATGGTAAGCTGTTACAAAATCTATTTTATGGTAATGAAACATTTTAAGTTAATTGTGGTCATAGTTGCACAACTCTGAGTGTGCTAAAACCCACTGGCATGTATGTAGGTGAATCTCACATGAGTCACACTTTTACTTGACCATCATTAAAGGCTGAAACATGGTGTATTACAGCACAGTAAAGTTGAATAACAGTTAAAAAAATAGTCCATTAAATATATTGTCCCTCAATATCTGCTGGGGACTAGCTCTAGGACCCCTTACAGAAACCAAAATCCAAAATCAAGTTCTTTATTTAAAATGATATGACTTCCACACAGGACCCCAGTGTGTCTCCTCTGCACCTAAAGTGTCTCTAGAGGATTACCTAATACAGGGTGCGAGTTGTGTTAGAGTTGTACTGTATTGTTTATGGAACAATGACAAGAACAAATGTTTCTATACGTTCAGTCTAAATGATCGAATTTTGGTTGAACCTCTAGATATAGACCTCCTGCATACAGGAAGGCAAATTTGTGTGAGGTCAAATAGTGATTGCTGAAGTGTAAATCTTGTAGAAATGGAAGATCATCACGTTATGTGGAACAGCCAGACTCAGGAACACAAGTGTATCCTCTCACACGGAAGTGAGATGCAAGGAGAAGGGGGTTAGTAAAGAGAAGCGAGATGAATCGCACATCAGCAGTGGGGAATGGGTTAAATACGACTAAAGTACTTTATATACACATCAGATGTCAGGATGAAACTCTTTATTTTGTGCAGATATCATCTGCCAGTTAAGTTTTTCTTAAAATTTTAATTCTGCTGGGCTTGGGATCTGGAAGACCCCTGAAGAGCAACAGTGTCACGCACCCACCCCATCAGGCTGGCTTTCCTCCTAGCTGTCTGCGGGCTCCAGTGCCTTCAGCTTAGACTGCATGCCTAAATTGCAGATACAGGAGGAAATTGTGACATCCTACATTGCTGTGACTATGTGGGTGACTGTGTGGGTGGGTTCCTGAATCACCCCTTTTATTTTAGACTTATATTTTATTAATGTGTTTGAGGGGGCGGGGGAGGTGTGTGTGGACATTGGTGCTATGCTGCCAATGTGGAGGTCGGAGGTCACCTTTGAGGCTTCGGTTCTCTCTTACCTTTGCAAGGGCTCCAGCTCTCAGGCCTTCAAGGCTAGTGACTATTTGCTGAGCCATTTAGCCAGCCCTTCCCCTACACAGTTCTTTCTCCCGTTGGTGTCGGTTAGCTCTTTGTTACTTTAACAAATAGCTGGAGGAATCAACTTAAAAAGCAGAAAGGTTCGCTTTACCTTGTGTTGAGGAGGTTTCAGGCCCCGGGCAGTTGGCCCCTTTGCCTTTGGAACTCTGGCAGCACATCTGTCGGGAGTGTCCCTTGAGAAGATTCTGTTCACCTCATGGTAGCATCGAAGTAAGACAGAGAGGAAGAGACTAGTGTCCTGTTATCTCCTTCAAGGACATGGCCCACGTGACTTACAAATCACCTGTGGATGGACCCACCACCTTCCAGCGGCACTAACCTGAGGATCAAGCCGTTAACGCATGAGCCTTTGGAAGGAGTTCTACACTGCAGTCTAGAGTACGATGTGATTCAAAGCTCCATCACTCCAGTTTATTCCAGTGGTGTGGGGCTGTGGTTGAGGTCACTGAGTGTGAAGCATAAAGCTGCTTTTCAAGATGGAATCTGAAGCTTCAGTGGTTGAGGAGAATCTTCAGGTTAAAAACAAACTTTAATCTTCTCCTGCCACTGCAGAATATTTAGAACATTGGTCCTTGGTTTTTGCCCTATTCCAGGGCTTGTTGGGGATGTACATGACCTTGTTTGACTGTAGACCTAGAACTAGACTGGAACCTAAGAACTAGCCTTTCCGATGTGCTTCCCAGAGAGGTTGTGTGTGGTAAGTCCTTAGACACACATGCACATGCACCATAGAGAGTAGACATTCTCTCATCATTCCACATCTCAATAAGCCTGTTTACTGCATATCCCACTATATTCATTTCTGGCTATATATGTTTGTACAGAGTTTCTGGTGTACTTAAATTTGGTGCAGACCCTGGGCAGTTTCCCATGTCATCAGATCTTCTCAAGGAACATCATGGAATACTTGCTTTTTTGGTCCCCTTTCTTTTCCTTGTATCCTTTTGAAGAGGTTGGCCAGGGCCAAGCACTCAAGTGAGTGAGTCTTCTTTCTTGTTGAATTGTTTTGTAGATTAGCCGAGGATTTAAACTTAGAGCATCTGAAAATTAGTCTTCTCTTACAGGTGGGAACATAAGAAGGGAATGTAATTTTAGTGCCATAGTTTCTTACGAAGATAAGTTTAATAGCCAGTTGATAATTCTGTGTGGAATTTCTAGAAAATGTTCTGGATTTTTGTTTGTCTGATTTTGCTGTAATGTGGATATAGCTATTATAAACCATAGTCTTGTCTCAGGGTAAGGACTGACCATTGCACTTCTCTGTCTTCTTCAATAAATGGGTTCTTGGACTTTACATTCAACTTAAGGAATCTGTAGGAGGTAACTGTTTGTTTTTAAATGAACATGCTTAATATGTATGTATCATGTAAAAAACATACTCTACTACAGCTTGTATTTCTTTTAACAGCTTTCCTAATGAAAACATTTTTAAATCTGAGTAAATACTTGAGCTCAAAAGTTTTATCAGTCAAAAATAAAGACAAAATAAATAAAAGCAAAAGTCCTAATTTAACCAGTCTAGATTATTCTGGATATGATCAGTTATAAAGTTTTAAGAAAAAAAAAAAAGCAAGTTGTGTGATGTTTTCTGCCTAGACTATAAGAGTGGTAAACTCACAGAATGTTAAAATGTCCATCTCTTATCTTTAATGGCAGATGCAAGAGACGCAGAACAGTTGAGCAGGAACAAGGTGACACACATTCTTTCTGTGCACGACACTGCCAGGCCCATGTTGGAGGTAAGAAAGAACTGTGTGTGTGTGTGTGTGTGTGTGTGTGTGTGTGTGTGTGTGTGTCTGTCTGTCTGTCTGTCTGTCTGTCTGTCTGTCTGTCTGTCTGTCTCTGTGAGTGTGTGTGTGTTTGTCTGTCTGTCCGTGTGTCTCTTTGAGTATGTGTGTGTGTATGTGTGTGTCTGTCTATCCATGTGTCTCTATGAGTATGTGTGTGTGTCTGTCTGTCTCTGTGAGTGTGTGTGTCTGTCTGTGTATCTCTATGTGTGTCTGTCCATCTGTCTGTGTGTGTGTGTGTGTGTGTGTGTGTGTGTGTGTGTATTTATGTTCTGTGGAAGTGCACATGACATCAATGAAAGCAGCCATATTCTGACACTAGTCTATTCCTGTGGTCACGGGACAGATTACTTTCGTATTCGAGTTAAATGCCTGGCCTCCTTGAGGACATGCTGTGTCCTGACACAGGGCGTCCTTGTAGTCCTGCTGCATGGTTTGCTTGGCTCTGTTTTCTAAGTTCTCCAAAATAAACTGACACAGCCAGGCAAGAAGGTAGTTTCTAGTTCAAGGTCAACCTGGGCTACATGGCGAATTCCAGCCTGGCTTAGGCTACAGAGTGAGACCCTGTGTTAATAATTAACTAATTTATCAATTAATTAATTAAAATTTGGGCTGAGGGCATCTTGATGATAGGGTAGCCTAGCACACATGAAGTTCTAGGTTGCATCTCTAGAACTACAGGAAAAAAACCAGCTAAATAAGTAAGACCTACTGCAGCTTTCAAACTTATTTCTGCTTCAGTAGGATCCTAACGAATTCAAGTTGCTCATATCCTAACGATGTTTGCCACAGAAGTCCACTAGGACATTAGTAAGGACAGGAAGGAAGGCAAGCCAACCCTGTGATTTTTTTTTTTTTCCATGCCTGGTCTGAATGGACAACATCAGTAGAGAGCTGTTGTGTTTTAGGTTTAGGGGGTAAACAGGGTGTGTCTGCTTGTACACTAATTCCAAAAACATCTTCAATTTTACCTTGTTGGACGGTTTGAACTGTTGATCTGGAGCAAAATCTATTTCTGTTTCTGCCGTGGCGCAGCCCAGGTTAACCTCTTTTAGAAAACAATGCCTGTGTGGTTGTGATACATGTTTTTTCTATTTTAGGGTGGGGTGTTAGGAAGGGAGGGGTACTTGTTCTGAAACAAAGACTCCTGGTTCAAGCTGTTTTCATTGAAAGTCGTATCACGTAAGGATAGGTAGTATGTGTATAGGTATGTTCGTATCCATTTTCCTTGGCTTTGGAGCCTCTGGGTTTGAGTCAGTACAGAACAAGCTAAAGTGCTTAGACAAGAACGGAGGCTGAGAAGCAGTTTGTAAGCCTGCAGCAGGTGCTCACCACTGCCCAGATCTACCCCACATTTAGTTATCTTCCCAGGTGGAAGCTCACACATCCTTCTGCTGTTTCCATGGGTGTTTGCTAGGGCGCTGTGTTCGTCTCAGTGGGAATGACAGCTTTTTGTTTGTTTGTTTTGTTTTTCTTTTTGAGTCCAACAGTACTCTAAAAATAGTTATTCCTGTATTAAGTAATTAATTAAATTTATAAAGCAATATTAATTGTTTAATTTGTTAATGATAGTTTGTGTTTAAGATACAGACATGTTAAACTACATAGTGGTCATGGCTGACTTCCTCTTAAATCACAAGATGAAGTTTGAGGTTTCCTTTATTTTAATAAATTTCAGAGCAGTCCTTCCCACCCTCCCCCACCAAGTCTGCCTTACTATTGTGTACTAATTTTAAGGAAATACATTGTCGTATTCACACTGTTCTCAATCTCTTGACTTCCACCTGCTTACAAGGTCTTGAAGTGTTAGAAGTGAGACAACTCCAGCCATTCTGTCACACACAGAAACTCTGGCTGGACTGGAAAGTAAGGTGGGATTGCAACCCAGGTATAAAGAAGGCACTGTATGCGTGAACCCCAGAGCTCAGGGCAGACTGTGGGCCTCCATTCTGAGCACATTACATGTCCACCGTATTCTTTGCACTTTGTCTATAGGGACAAACTGCCTTTACAAATTGAAGAGGGGCATGGAGAGGGAAGCCGCTGTGCCCCTTGTTACAGTTCTGATATTTTCCGGACATCACCCTCCTACAGCTACAGTTTTCCAGCCTGTGCTTTCAGAGTCCTCAGAATGTTATTATAGCCATTGGATACTATCATTGCTCAGCTTAATAGTAAGCATTCCTGTTTACTAAAGGTTACACCGTGGTTTTATAGTATAATGTAGTTTAACATCGCCCATCTTACTTCATTCATTTGGTATGTCATAGGTGTGTGTTTCTAGAAAGCTGCTTAACAGCCTCTCCAGCTAAATGTGTGGGGAGTTTTGTAGAGTGATGTGTATACAGTAATTAAGTTACTGGAATTCCAGATGTTTAGGGACTTTGTTTAGCCATCTTCTCTCTGAAATTCCAACTTGAACTCCACCTTCCAAATTCAAATCCATGGCCTAACCAATCTCTAGATTAGGCTGGAAAGTTATTAGTGCGGGGTCTTCTACGGCTAGCCCTGATCCTTGAAGGGAGTGGGGAAGGAATTTATGAAACTCCCCTAGCTTAATCTGGGCATCCTTTCTCTGGGATGGACAGGAGGTAAGAATGTAGTCTCTTCCCCCAGATGAAGGGATTTGGGTCCAAATAACATCCAGATAGGATTTCCAGAAGCAAGGCTGCCAGGGAGCCATATGTGGGGCTCTGTGGTGTGAGGACTTCTAGGGTCATGTCAGTAAACCTCAGGGTTTTAAGGCATTGAGGTTCTTGCCATCAAGGTCTGTGGTTAGGGTCTTCAGACCAGCTTTCAATGCAAGAGAGGGCAAGTGAAAGCATGTAGTCACTCCATTGATCATGTCAAGAGTTGATGAGGGGATTCTTTGAGGATAAGCTGCTGTGGGTATGTGATGTCATGCTTTGGGGAAACGAGTTTAGGGAATTTAGATGTCATAGGCTCCTGAGAAAATCCTGGTTAGGCTGAGAGGATCAACCTTTACGAGTTGCAGTGTAGACGCATGTTGAGTCTCTCTGAACAAGGATCTTGTGAGCATGCTTGTTGAGATGGTACATGATCTCCAGTCTTGTGTAACTATATTATCTGAGTGTCCAAAGGGTATTCAAGCATCTGCCATACTAAGGCCAGAGGAGACAGCACTCGGACCCTGCGCCTAAGACTGCCTCCGTACAGAGTGCACCTCTCCATACCGATTTACTTTCATGTCTGTGAGAGACTGTTCTAGGTAAAAGGGACGGCTCTGTAGTTTTAGTCCTGTTGGACACTCATAACCTTTCTGGGTGTAACAATCTGTTTTCTGTCACAATTCCAGACCCACACAATTTCCTAAACTGCATCCACCACACAGGTCAGTTGAAATTTGTTTAGTTGGTTTGCATTACACAATACAGAGTTTATTTTTCAACTAAATAAGAAGCTTATGCTTTATTATTTTAGTTTGACTACATATAACATACCTTTATCTGGTTGATTTTGGAGAGTTTCCAGAATAGCACTTGAAATGTCTAAGACTTCTTACCACCATGCCTGAAGGGAAAAACTTGAGCCATTGATCTCAGGCCTCCAAATCGGCTGAGCCACTGTCTTTGGTCATCAAGTGGAACCTGGTGTTTCTGATGACACAGGGTTTGTGTGGCCTCTCATTCTTAGAATAAGATAATCCAGGGAGAAAAGCCTGGAGCTCCAAGTTCGGTCCTTTGGAAGAGTAGGTCTTCCAGAATGAAGACACTTGGCTTGCTGGCTTATTGCAATTCAAGAAAAATTCTATTAGTGTCTCAAAGAAACATCACCCAGTACAGACAAGCTACTAATATCAGCGACTGCCTCTAAGAGGAGAATGGTAGAGAGAAGGAAAAAGCCACAGCAGTGTGCTGGAATGGAAGTCAGACACAAGGCGGACAAGCAGCCACAGCTTTAGAGAAAGAGTATCCAGCGAGAGCAGCCTGGAACCACAGCAAGAGGACCAGGAGAAGTTGACTTTTCTGGGTAATTCAGAAAATGTCTGAAGCTGTACGTACAACTGTGGCCCTGTAAGCTGCTCTGCTGTGGATAGGGACTCTGGGAAGGAACGGTGGTATCTTATTAAAGGACTGCTTCTTCTGTTTATTTCTAAGGTAAGCCTGCCTTCCCAGGAATGGTTTCTTCGCTAAGGAATTGGCCAGGACCAATTGGACTGTTAGGACTCTATCCAGGCCAGAGATTCTGTTCTCCTTACCAAAGGACCTTCACTGCTACTCTTAACATCCTCCCACTCCCTGCCCTGTCCTACATTTCTGAGGAGGTAACCCTAAAATAATTTAGAGACTACGTCAGGCTTGGAGAAGAAAGAAGACCCTCAAAAACATCGTAAAGGGGCCAAAGAGAGGACTTGGTCAGTAAAGTGCTTGCTTTGAAAGCATGAAGATTTGAGTTAGGACCTGGATAATAATACCAGGTACCTCAGTGCATGTGTGTAACCCCAGCACTGGGGAAGTAGAGGCAGGAGGATGGATTGTTGACCAGCCAGTTTAGCTGAACTAATAAGCTCCAGGTTCCCTAGAGACCCTGTCTCAAAAAGTAAGATGAAGAGTCATTAAGACACCTGACGTTGATCTCTGGACTCTACTTGCACACATGTTCAGGAGCAAACATGGACACATATATCACACACAAAAATAACTCAGCACATACATGTAGGGATCTTGCTCACTAGGAACCCCAACTCCCTCTCCCTCTGAGAGTCTGAGGAGCTGTAATTCCCTTTCTATTCCCACTGCCCCCCCCGTGTGTGTGTGTGTGTGTGTGTGTGTGTGTGTGTGTGTGTGTGTGTGTGTTGTTAGATATCAAACCAAATTCATGGCTTCATACATGCTAGGAAGGTGCTCTGACACTGAGCCACACCCCCAGCCCAGAATTGGGGTTCTGTTCTCTTTTATCCTTTTCATTTAGCAAAATTTCTGCTTTGTTTTGTTTTATTTTTTGGTAAAAGTTGTATTCCTTTCCAAGACAGCTCTTCCACATGGAGGCAGGGAGCTAGCAAATGGTATACTTGTTCCTTGAGCATCTAGTGTATGCAAGCCAGGGGCAGGCACTGAAGATACTAACATATGCTCCCCACCCTCATCTGCCTGGCAGAACCTTTAATGCATAGACAGGATTGTATTCTGAATATTTTATAAACATTCACACTTATTATAACCTAATGAAAGAAGAGCTATGGCTCAAGGTAGGTGACAAAATCAAGTAGAAACAGTAGACTGGACGACCTAAGAGTGAGCTCTGTCTCCCATTCATAAATCTGGAGCTGTTTGCACTGAACATGCTTCTAAATGGGCCTTAAGCAGTGACTAGGAATTCATCTAATCAGCTTTCGGTGTCATGTCCAGAAGGAAGCTGGCACAGAGAGCAGGATGGAAGCTCCTCTGGATGGCCCAGACTCTTCACTGTGCTCTCCTCCCAGGCCTCAAGCCTGGCAAACAGTCGGGATTATCCTTACTCTTCTGTGACAGAGCTGATGTCCGGGACTCCACGGCCAGGGTTACATCCTGAGGTCTTCTCATCGTAAAGGCAAGGATCTCTTCTCCTGGACACAGTCATTTAGAACTGAGCTTTGACGTCAGTCATTGAAATACATATTATTAGTGCATTTATAGGGAGAAACCATCAATACGTATATTAATTTCAAATAAAAAACCCTCTAGACCTGTAGTTACAGTATTCATGATATAGCAGGTCTTCATCTGATTCTAATTTGGGGTGTGGCTAGGAAATGCTGATGTTTATTAGGAGGTGTTTCCTTACTGCGATGCAGGGATAGTCCGGGCTTATAGTCAATAACATGCTCACAAAAGGCCTTGAGTCCGATTCCCCAAACTGATGTTAAAACCAAGCTTGGTGGTTCCTGTGTGTGATCCCAGAGCACACTGCCCAGCCAGCCTAGCCTCGTTGGCAAGCTCCAGGCAAAAGAGAGACCTTGTCTCAAAAACTGGTGGCCATCACCTGAGGAACCGTACCTGAGGTTGTCCTCTGACCTTCACATACGTGCACAGACCAGCATTTACACACACACACACACACACACACACACACACACACACACACACACACACACACACACACACACACACACACACACACACACACACACAGTCTTTGTATTCGACAGACTTGTACGAGCATGGTGTCTTCAGCACTGAGGAGAGTGATTTTTTTTTTCCCAATCAGAAACTCAGTATTGTTTTTGGTGCTGAGGAAGTAATATTGAACAAGGAAAGGCTTCTCCCTTCCCCTGAGAAAAGAAACCTTGTCTTTCTGATGTAAAAATTTCAGAGTTTGTTTCATTTTTCGTTCTATGTATTTGACAGAGCACCTGCAGGAAACAACTACTTTTCACTATTAATAGTAACGCCTTAAAGGTGCTCTCATCCCATCACACAGCTTCCTCACATCAGAGATTCTAATTAGATGAACTCAATTGAGAAACGGAATCTACATACATGTATGTTATATGTTTAGTGGGTAGATGGTGTGAGCTGGAATTTGGTTTGAATATTTTCGGTTTTGTATTGTGAACCCATTCAGCATATATGGATTAGATCTTAACTCAGTGTTTTTATTTCCTTTAACACTAAAGACACTTTCTGAGCTACACTTCCCCAGCATCTAATTTTGTGGTTTTGCTTTCCTTGGCTACTCCTGTTTGTTCTGACACGACTTTTGTCTGTGTGTCTCTGCACCGTCTGCATTCACATACCCTTGAGGAGAACATATTCACCAGGATTAGGTGCTGCATCTGCCTGGCCAGTCCTCTTCTTTGACCATGGGGCTAGACTCAGTGGCTGGTAGAAGTCCCTGCAGGAACCGTGGTCCTCCTGCCCTATACGTCACTCTGAATTTCACTTGAGCAGTTTTGTTGGCTTCTGAAATAAGAAGAGGCCATCTCCTTCCAGCCAGAACCAGAGTTAGAGGGCGTTTCAAGTTTAAGGAATAATGCTTTTGTTGCTCTGCCTATTCTTCCCAGTGTGGCTCAGTAGGATAACACGTGAATGTAGCAAATCCTGATGCAGTCTCCCTGTCTCTGCCAGACTTCATTCCTGCTGCATGCTCAGCAGGGAAGGGGAGGCCTTGGGCTTCACTCATTTCTGCAGTGCCTACAGTGTGCTCTTGGTTAGGACATGAATTTTGTCCATCCATGACAACCTCTGTTTAATGTCCCAAGTCTTTTTGGTTCATGTAACGCTCGTGGATCAGTGGGTAGGCACTCCACTCCTTGGTGGAGTTTCTTTGGTTCTGATGGTGTGTAGTTCTGCCTGGCACACAGGGATGTAGATGCCTGCCTAAGAACAAAAACCTGCTTACATGTTAACCCCGTCCCCAAATGAGAAAGCATGATTTTGGTCACATGTGGCTCGTTGGTGTAGGAAAGCAGAGCTGCATCGATATCGACTTCATGTGAGGAGTCTGTGGTTCCAGAGGGTCTGATTAGTGTGTTAGAGCCTCCAGCACACAGGCTTCGGCCACAGCTTCTCACTCGCCAGGAACTGAAGGCATACATGGTATCTAGTTTTGTGGTACTACTAAAGCCTCTCTTGGTGAATTACTAACCTATAATTACTAACCTTCAGAAGGTTCAGTGACTTTCTCATTTTGCTCTAAATGGTCCATCAGCTACCTTTGGTTGGCATTGGGAGATCGGCCCCATAAAAATGATCACACAACTTCATAACAGTCACTCAACAGAAGCTTTGCCGTACTCAAAGCATGGTGTCTTGGTCTTTGTGGAGCCTAGAGGTAAGAAACTGAGGTTACATTCAGGCAAAAATTCCCTGTTCGGTGTAGAAAGGGAGAGCTCCCCAGGCATACACTTGGGTGTTGCCTTCTCCTCTGCCTCTCTTGTCTGATGCCCACTGTGTTCCCCTGTGCCTAAGGTATAGAGACCTAACAGGCAGAGTGTATGTGAATGTGCAGGCTTACCCAAGTTGTGGGAACTGTAAGTCACATTTCTTCTAGCATAAGGAGAATAGACTCCCCAAACCACTTTAAACACACAGAGATGTGCAGATTTGGGGTATACTGAAGTTCATGGCCACAATGTTGGCAATGGCACAGGAGTAGAACCAGTCTCAGTCCATGCATATGCAAAATTACTTGAAGCAATCCCCAAAGAAGGGATGCCTGTGTATTTAAAGAAAAGAGCTCACTAAGAAACAGAAGCAAATCACAGCAAATATCTATAATATGATCTATAATAATTATACAAAATGTAAAGCCATCATTGTATTTCTATTACATATACAGTAGAGTCTAAAAGGATCATAACAGACCCCCAAGAATGAAGGAGTATTGTTTTCTTTATGTTCTTTTCATCTTTAATTATCTTGTTCCAGTAAGAGAAGTGGTCCTCAACCTTCCTAATGCTATGACCCTTAATACAGTTTCTCATATTGTAGTGACCCCCAACCATTAAATTATTTTTGTTTCTTCTTCATAGCGGTAATTTTGATACAGTTATGGATCATAATGTAAGTATCTGATAGGCAGATAGTCTTAGATAACCCGTGTGTAAGGGCTATTTGACCCCAAAGAAGTCTTGACCCATAGGTTGAGAACCACTGCAGCAAGTGTATCTATTTGAGTGTTGGCAAAGAGGGATTGGTAAGCAATATTCTTAGTGCCTGTGATAACAATAGGTATATTGCATATGCATATTCAGGCTTAGCTTAAAAAAATGTGTGTGTGTGTGTGTGTGTGTGTGTGTATTTTATCACCATGTACCATTTACCATGTACCATGGATTCATGTGTGATATGTGGCATCAGACATCCTTTGTGGTCTGTGGTTGGCAGATACAAAGAAAGTATATCATTTACTTCAAGTTGTCTTAATCTTCAAAGGCAGAAGCTAGCCCAGGACATGTCTGTAATGATAGAGGCTTTGTTTTCAACATCAAACAGTCTGTTTCTACTGGGTTGACTGGACATGGGAATGCGTTTGTGCCCTTCTTTCAGGATTCACAGATCCACCTAGTGCTGCAGCTTCAAGCACTGGGCAGTGGTTCTTGTGTAGATGCCTGCTGTCTCCTCCAAACTGGCTGATTTTGTTTTTTACCAGCCTTGCACAAGCACCAAACTACCCACTGGTGGTGAAGCCTAGTGCCTTGGGAAGCAAGCAGCTCTTTGCACTGGGTTAGTTTCTAATTGATGGTTGTGTCTTGCGACCTTAGCTGGGTCTCGCTTCTCTAAGAAAATTTCTAGATGTCATCTGAAAATCAGTAGTACCTACTCTGCTCAGGGATTGCAGTACCTCTGGTGTGTTAAAGCAAATTTGTTTGAAGCCAACCCCAGACTTAAATAGATATGACTCAAATAGAAATAATTTCTGTAGGGATCGAAAACTGTCTAGTAATTGTTCTTTCTTGACTCAGCTGCCTGAGTTCCTTGTGTGGAGCAGCCAAGTGCAGAAGAGATTGACTCTTATGTGCCTGCTGCTCCTCTGCCAGCATCCTATCTGCAAATGGAGTACTAGTGAGAGTACATGAGGCTGCATGGGGCAGAAGGAAGGCTGTAGCCCCTAATACCAGATGATTCTGAGGAAATGTGTTTCTTAAACCTCCAATATAAGAGAGCTCTATGTTTGCCTCCTGGTAGCATAGCCAGGCTTTCAGTTGTCCCTCCTCATCAGACTTTCCTGGAGTGCTCTTGCTCCCTAGCCTACCTTGGATTGCTGGATGATACAAAGAAATATGAAAGGGTTCTACATTGATACAGACACATAAATTATCACAGTGTTGCAGTGTTGCAAATATGCATCAGGTATAAGGGTCCCCAAGACACCCAGGGGGATGTGGCAGCCAGTAAGATTGTACCAAAGGTTGAGAGTTTTGTTTGGTCCTGAAAGATAACAAGAGCTTGCTAGGTGGTGACAGTGAGGACAGTTGAATGTGATTCCTAGTAAAGAACAACACATTCGGTGACATGGTGATGCAGTGCAGGGTGTGTCCCGGCCTGTAGGAAAGGCTCAGCAGACAGAGTGTAATGCATCAGAGTGGCTAGACTGGAAAGACAGCCTCAGAAAGGAGGACCAGTTGTTTGTTAGGCTGAAGAGTCTGGTGGGAATTAGAGACTCACCCAAGATTTGTGTACCAATCAAGGGACACAGTCAGACTGCTGTTCCAGTAGTTATTAGTGCAGAAATAGAACGGAGGGAGGAGATACACATCTTAGAGACCCCTGGAAGCTCTGCCCTACTCCAAGTTAGAAATAAGGGTTTGACCTGGACCACTAAGGAGTGAGATCTGTTTTCTAGAAATAAAAGATCAGATTGGATTTGGAACTGTCACACAAAATGATATGGCAATGTTGAAAATGAAAGAATGGGGAAAGATTCAGTAGCAAATTGAGCCAAAAGAAGGAGGCACCAGTAGTAGTTCCCTGTTGTCTATTAGACAAACACATGATAGGTACAAAGCAAAGAGTCAGCTACTTTAATGTCAGAGGGAGTAATCCATCAAAAAGATGTAACAACCATTAACCTCTAGGCACCTCAGAAACACGTTAAAAATAGCCATTTCTTAGGTAGAGTGGAAAGGAATTACTTGTGTTTAGTTGTGGGGTGGGGCAAGGGAGGTGTCAGGGCACCTTACATAACAGCTTCATGGCGCAGATACGTAGACAACTGATAGATATGCACGCCCCAGAGCGCTGGGTGAGATGCCCTGCCGTGTTCCGAGGTTTGTTAGAAATGCGGTGCTCCAGAGAGAGTGTAGGTTGGACACAGATACTTGAGCGTTTTCTCAGTAAAATGCGTGACCGCTTCATTGGGCCTGAATAAAACCATACAAGAAAGTGGCAAGATAGGATGGCCAGGGAGTCATGTTTGTTATATTACAGTGTTTGCAGCGTTGTAGAAGATGTCATCAGTCACCAAGTCCACATTGTGATATAGCTGTCTATGTGTTGTTCCTACTAATCCCTTGTACCTCCAGTCTTCTGGCTACAGTCTTTGGGGTTCTCTGCAGAGGCATGGACTGTGTGGATGGTTTACATTTTGTTTTACCTCAGGCAAGCATCCTTGGTTCCTTGGTTATGGACCCTCACCTTAGGAGACCCTTATCCACGTGGCTATTGTAGGCAACCACAAGAGAGGGAGCAAGTGGGACAGGATTTAGTGGGCATGTGATGTCTTTTAAGGTGTAAGGTGTTTAAATGATAGTTTATCTTAGTTTGGTGAAGGTAACCAGAGAGACTCTACAGAGGGGAGCGTGTCTCTGGCTCTGGTTGGGGCAGTGCAGTGTGTGCTTGGCAGACACTAGGCACCCTGAGCACTTCGAGCAGCAGGGACAGTGTCTATCCCAGGGGGCTCTATGTGTGGCTGGCTCTTTAGGAAGAGGCCTCAGAGCCTGCAGTCAGAAGTTTGAATGGCAAGCAGAAAGTACTCAATGGTAAAGAGCTAAGTCAGGGCTCTGGCTTACTAAGAACACCATCATTGTTTTTCACCATAGGAAAAATGATTATTTAAATAGATCCAGGGTTACTTAAGAGTAGTTTAAACAAATCTGCTGTTTTCGGGTGCTCTTAATAAGTCATTGCTAGGTAGTGACACAGGTGGATCCGTGCCTGTCCACACCTGCAAAGGAAGTGATGCAATCTTATTTAGGGTTGAGTGTGGAGCAAGTGCATAGCTGGCTCCTTAGTGCAGACAAACAGGCTGTGCCCGGGACGCTTCTGGAGTGTGCCTCTCTCCCTGCTGCCCAGCCCCCTGGGATGTTCTGGAGATGTGTGTGGAGGGAGGGTGGCATCCGCCCCTGGACATGCATTGATGTATCCTTGTCCCCTTTCAACTGTCACCACAACCACAACAGATTTCAATTTCCGCCTTGGATCACAGAGTGGGTGAATCGTTGGCCACCTCTTGACCTTTTTGATGGGAAAGAAAAAGGTGCAGGGTGAAAGTTACAGCACACAGTAGGAGGCTCACAGTGCAGTGCTAGGGTCAGTGTTCCCAGTATCATAAAACCCTCTCTTTTCTTTCTCTTCCTCTTTCCCTCCCTTGATCTCCCCTCCCCTTACTAATGATTTAATCCAGGGATTTCTGCAAACTAAGCAAGAACTCTCCCACTAAATTCCCTCTCCATCGCCTTTTCAGACTCTGTTTTGAGGCAGGGTCTCATCAAATAGTCTATGCTGCCCTTGAACTCCTTCTAGCCCAGTCAGGCCTGGAACTTGGAATCCTGCCTCAGCCTTACAAGTAGCTGGGATTACAGAACTACACCACCAGGTCTAGCTTGGAATTTTTTTTCTTCCCCCAAACTTTGTTGTAGTTAAAATGAGATAAGCCACTAAGCCCTCGGTTCTTCTGACCATGGCCAGTGGGAGAATGAAGGGGGTCTGTAGGTGAGAACTAGCTTTTTCCTTATCATCTGGTAATTCTGGGGTGAGCAGCTTGGATGGACAGAACCACTCTTAGGAACTGGCTAGTATGATGTGACAAATACAGCCTAATTTACTTAAGTTAAGAGTTTCTGTTCTCAGGAACCAGCCCCATGATCCCAAGGCAAGGCAGTTACTTACTAAGGTTGCTGAACTTCAACTGCATGAGGTATTCTACCCTCAAGAAAAAATGGTTCATGGCTAACCTAGTATGAGTAGCATATCCTAAACATCTCTTGTTTTGTTTTCTTGTTCCCTTTAAACTGAGGTTTCCTGCCTCTTCTAATGAAAAACTGTTCTTCATGCTTCCATAATGAGCAATGATATCACAAGTGAGTGGCTCTTACTGGCCATTCTGAGATCCTGGTGACCCTCTGTCTCCTTGGTGGCCACAGTGCTTTCTGCCCTGGGGCTTCCATCTGTGTCCAGTGCTAGAGCATACAGCTGTCGAAATAAAAATAGCCCATCAAAGTGTTCACAGTGAAGGGGGGAGGGTGTGGTAAGGCACTCCCCGTCAAAGGGGGGCCCTGGGACTCTGGTGCCTAAGCTGAGAGAGGAAAGCACCCTTCCAGCTGCACCTGCCATGTTGTAAACCTCAGGGTACCATGACAACCACTGCAGCGCTCACAGTCGACCACATTGCAAAAGGATGCTTCTCCTTGTATGGAGTAGATATGGCAGAATAGCGCCCTTGCCTTGCTTCTTCCTAACTGCCCAACTCTAGAACTCTTGCTGCACTGAAAGCTCCTCACCTTGCTCATGGAATTCAAACACTCTTGCTAAATTTGGCTTCTGCTTTTTTTTTTTTTCCTGAACCCTACTTTCAAGGACTTAGCTAGCCCTTAAAGATCGATACTCAGTTTTGAGTCAATATTTCCCTCCTTCCCAAACATGCCCTAAGTGTGACCCACAGAAGATCTCTCACCAATTAAAAAAAGGAAGTCTCCCAATTAAAAAAAAGAAACGATGAATTGTTGTGAGATATATGTGTATATGTATATATATATATATATATGTGTGTGTGTGTGTGTGTGTATGTATACATATATATATATATATATATATATATATATATATATTCCTTAAATATATACATTGTAACCTGTTCCATCTAGATAATGTTACTTGTATATATAGGATTCAGGTCTGACCACCTGGCATTGGATAACCAATTAGAGGGCTTTTCCCTGGAGAAACCTATTTGTCCTGCTCTCAGCATTCCTGTAAGTCTTTGTCTGGAGTTGATGCCCCCTGAGGTTTCTCCCTTCCTTGTTATCGTGTCTACTGGAGTCATCCATGTTCATATCTCCTCTAAACAGCCTTTGCGACAGATGGTGATCATTACAGAGGACCACAGCCCATAAACATGTAGAAATTAAGTACTCAACCCTAACTGATATATCTACAACATAAGTTGTAGGCTCAGGGACCACAGCAGAGAGGGAGTCGGGGGATTGTAAGAGCCAGAGGAAACGGAAGGTTCTGTGAGATTTTGTTTCATAAAAATGTCAGAGACATAGTGGCTACCTAAACTTTTCATTCTTATGAGCGCGTTCACCAAGACCATTAGCAATAGGCAATGAAAGTTGAGGCTAAAGCCTTCTGAGATGAAGGCACGCATGTGCCTGCATGAAACCATGACTCTAGAGCCAACTCCATATGTCATAGCCAGCTTTGGGATATACAGGTTTGAATTTTAAAAGATGCACCTGCTTCTTGAAGCATCCTTTTCTTCACTTAAACACATTTGTGTCTGATTTTGAAGGAGCAAGAGCTGAGAGACTGGGAAAACAGTGATCACTGTAAGAGTTTGGGATCAAGCAACCCAAGCTTGCATGCTTTGCGGAGGCACCTGCATTCTGGGGTCTGGGAGGAACTCAGAACACAGAGCTGGAGTCTTTGTGAGCCAACTGTGGAGAGAAGCTTTCAAAAGAGGCGCTGCACTATGTTGAAGATCTGCTGAGGAAAGGCCATTGGGAGGAACCTACAGAGAAGGAATCACAGAGACTGTAAAGCAAGAGCTCTGGGGAGGGGTCCAGGGAAGGACAAGACCTGCAGGGACTGAGTGGTAGGCAGGCCAGTGGTCCTGAGCAGGCCACACTAAGAGTGCAGAGGACAGATTTCTATAGGAGGGGGCAGTGGACACACTAAAGGACTTGAAGTTGGGTCTTCTTTACTTTTCAGATCCAGAGGCACACACATAGTCAGATAAAATGTATCTTTTACAGAAGGGATGTTTTCCTTAGCGACGCTCTTTCATCGGTCTCTAAGCATGTACTTAGATGGCACTGCTCTGCATGAAGGTGCACTGCAGAAGCCTGGGTTTTGAGCACACACTAAACTGGCCTTAGGTTCTATGAGTCACAGTTGGCACATGAGCTAACCCTCACACTGAGCCAAATCCAGAAGAGTCGGGGAGGTACAGCACCCCGGATCTCCCCCATTGCCTTCCTATAATCCATCCCTTAAGGGCCAGAGGAAACCCCTTGTTCTGAGGCCACTTTGGTCTTTCTTTGAAACCTTGAACAAAAATAAATATCAGAACCCTCTTCTGTCCCCCTGATAAGTCAGATGCATGTTGTCTTTTGACTAACCTGAAAGCAGCAGCAGGTGTAGAGGCTTCTCATTTGCATCTTGGCTCATAAAATCAAACCCAAGGCTAAATCTTACCTCTCCACTCTGATGGTCCCACTCCCCCGCCCCAAACCCCACCAAGGACCACAGTGTTCTTGGAAGTTGGTATTTGTAGTATAGTGCCTAAATTTAGCGTGCAGGAAGAATCAGTGACATATGGGTACTTTCAGAAAATGCCTTTTCAGTTCAGAGTTGAGACTTCAGGCATGCGTTATAGAGTCTCACTACAAGACTGCGTTTATCTTCAGCTGGGCTCTTCTGGGTGACCAAGAACCTCATAAGAATCTAAACCTTACCTATTCTTTATCTTCTGTAACAAATTCCCAGTCAAATGGCACTTAGACTGTTTCCAGATTATTATCCTTGCGAATGTAACCTTGACTTATACTTTTCTCTTTAATACAGCATAGTATTTTCAACTGTTATGGGCTGTATGTAAATTCCTAGATTGAAGAAAGACATCAATCCAAACTCATGGAGCAGGCACCGAGCTTAGCTCGCACACACACAGGATAGATATTAGTCTCCAGCCACTCTGGACCAGTCGCCCTTGCAAAGAGGACCCTTGGGAAGGAGACTAACATGGCCTCATCTGAAATGTGCAACTCAAGGAAGTTTCAAGTCAACAGTTGTCATCTCTTGAGTCTATGACCTCTACGAATCTAGTTTTTCAAAGTTTGCTTCCTTTAGTTTTTTTTATGAGATACAGAAGTACTAGGGTCACAGGGACAGAGATGAGAATGGTCACCTCCATGGGTATTGAATAGGGAAGGAAAAGAGTTAGTGTGTAATGGGTACAGAATCTGATTTGGGGGAAGAGTAGGTTCCAGATATGGATGATGGTGATGATTCACAACTGTGGAAGTGTACACTTAGGAACGGTCAGAATGGTACCTAGTACAGTGGCTATCTGTGTAGTCGTGGGTATTGAAAAGATTAGGTGGGGATTTAGAAGTTCAAGACCAGCCTGGGTAGCATAGAGAATTTCCACTTTAAACAAACAAATCAAAACTGGTGGCATAGGCCTGTAACTACAGCTACTAAGGAGGCTGAGGAGAGGATGCAAGTTCAAGGCCAATCTTGGCAACTTAGTAGGATCATATGTCAAAATAAGAAACGAAAGGAAGGCTTGTGACACTGGTGTGTGTGGTGCTGGTAGAGCATTTGTCTAGCTCGGGCAAGGCCTTGGCTCAGTCTCTAGTTCTCCCCCCCCCCCCCCAAAAGTAAAATAAATGTAAGATAGTAGATTTCCATTATATACATTAACTTTACCATGGAAGGAAGGAGTATCATCAGTAGTCAGTATGGGTGTTGGGTGTTTCCAGGTTCTTCTAATCCAGAGAACTGACGGGGAGTGCTGACACAGATGTGCCAAAGCAGCAAGGAAATTATTCAGAGCAAAACAGTAGAAAAGATCAGAATACGCTGCCAGAGAGCAGCAGGCCACAGGTAAAGAAAGATATTCTAGGCCCCATTTATTGTTCACAGCTTCCTTTGATGGACTCAAGAGAAGAAAACCTTTGGTTACTAATTGTTTGAGTTGTTCTCTATTTTGAGTGATAGATTATCTAATCATTTTTCTACTGTGTATGGTCCCACAGTGCATCAGATTTTAATTATATGCATATCCAATTATGCATAGGCATAGGATAGTAAGTAGGGGATTTTCCCTGAAAGATTCCTTGCACATACACAGTTTTGCTTTACTGTGAATATACCCAAAACCAGTTCAAACTGGAACAGTTTGTCTATTTTTCATATTAGATACATTGGGATTACACTTGAATAGAAACTGTCTAAATTTGATTTACTAGGGATAAAGAAATTTATCCTATTTTCTTAGAGAGCGGTGCACAGGCAGTCCAGTGCAGGTCAGGATCTAATGTTGCTAGGTGTTTCATTCAGAGATGGCTATGTGTGCATAATACATACAGGAAAAGGATCTAGGCCGCCTGGTGCAGTACTAGAAAGCAGGAGTGTGCATAACCCCAACCAAGCTGGGTCCCAGGTTACTAACCAATTTCCTAGTCTGCCTCGGTGCTGTGAGCTGTCTTTACCAATAAAATACGCTGTGTGGTTTGGAGTTCTGATTTTCTGTTTTGAGACAGGGTCTCATGTAGCTCAGGCTAGCCTCATACTGGCTATGAAAATGGACTTGAACTCTGATTCTTCTGGTTCTGCCTCCCAAGTACTGAGATCAAAAGCATGTGCCAGGGCACACGGCTGACACTGCGAGGTTTGTAGCAGTGCATAAAGTCATGGTCTAGGTTTGGAGCAAATGAGCTCAGTCCAAATTCTAATTTTGCTTTTAATTTAATTTTTTCTTTCTGGGAGTGGAGACTCAGTGGTTGGGGCCTGGTAAAATTAGTTCTTAGTAGGGTTTCAGGTTTAGCCTGTCCTTGTTTCATTAGGCCTTGCACGTTTAGAACTGGGAAGACCTGCTTAGCAGGCCTCCTGGAAGTCTGAATGGGTTTTTTGGTCAAAGAAGAGATGCCATGTCTGTAGGAGGAAAGCCCCTTGGTTCGCCCATTCTATCTCTGGTGTTCAAGTCTAATTATGGTATCTTTTTTTGGCAGCTAAAATAATTTTTCCATCATGTGGATTTCTATTCCCTTCCAGAATTTACACTCTTCCTTTTTTTTTTTTTTTTTTTTTTTTTTTTTTTTTTTTTTTT
>NC_034605.1:34176451-34180503 GCF_900095145.1 Mus pahari
TTTTTTTTTTTTAAGATACATAGTGTTTGAACATATTTTATCACAGGTATTATACAATGTGCAGTGATTGAATCAGAGCCTCCACTCTCTCTGCTGTAGCCACCCCTATGTCCCAGCCACATTCTGGAATAGTTGTCTCTGACATCACCCTCATTGCCATCACTGATCTTCACATCCCCCCCTTCCTGAGCCTGCCCAGGATCTAATATCTACTAGGCCACCTGTATGAGAAGAACAATTTAGCTCCTGTGTGTAAGGAAGATTTATGTATGTACAGGCTACAATGCCCCCCAGAGTCCAGCCATGTTGCTGTAGAGTTCTGCTCATACATGCGTCACCCTTGCTTCCTTGTGAGGAAGAATGGCTGTGCACAGCTGGATCTTGTGCACAGCAGGTCACCTGGATTCTCAGAAGACTCTCTACGTCTGGGGTTGGGGGTAGTTTTACAAATTGCACTTGAAACAAGCAAGAGTTTGGCCTCTTTCCTGGTTTTGTGATCAGAAGCTTGGCCCTGCCTTTCAGGTATGTGCATAGCATTTGAACTGTAATCTTTAGTTTCAGTCCAAAGAAAGGCAAACCCCTACCTTTTAGTGGTTATTATACTTGCTGAAACAGAAAACTGAAAAATGGTGGAACTTTTGAGACTACGCCAGTTCTGGTTTGTTCAGATCAAGCCTTTGGTAAGCTTTCTGAACTTTCTTCTTTCCCAGTGATATGTAATTTCTTTCTAACTTTCTTCTTGACCCAGAGTTGTCTATTGACGTAATTTCAAAACCTAAACACAAGAATTTCAGCAGGAAGCTAGCTTCTCAGGGTAGGCAGGCCGATCCCTTGTAAGTCCTTGCCTCTGCCTTGTGTTTTCTAGCTTTTGCACCATGTGGTTCCTGGAGTGGTGACTGTGGAGCAGGTCAGCCCCACACTGTGGGCACAGAATGTTTACATATCCCCTTGCTTCTTGACTCTGGTGCCAAGCTCATCAGTATGGCTGCTTTTTCCTGGCTATGGTGGCCTCTCAGGAGGCCATGAGGACAAGGAAGTGTCCCATAGAAACCATGACTTTTAAAGTGCTAGCGGACTACTAACTGAGCCAGTTTTCCTGCTTTAGTGCAACATGAAACTGTTCTGTGGTTTGAAAAGTTTTGACTTGATATTTAATTACTTCATAAATGCTAGCTGGCTTCCCACAAGCCTGCTATTCTGAAACACCATAGAAAGTACTCATTTTTATTCTTCTTTATTTTGTAAGAATTTTGTCTCAAGGAAGAAGAAAAACAATTTTATTTTTTATGTGTTTCAAAATGAAGCGAACACAAAGCAGAAAATATATAGCAACCGCTATATATACTACTGGAAACACTGTCCCTATTTTTACTACTTGTAGATTTTCAGTTGAATTTCTCTTAAGTTCTTTATTTTAACCTCCTTTCCTGCTATCCTTTACACAATGTAACTAAACACATCACACACACACACCCTTCATCCATCACTCTGCAAAGCTCACCAAAGAACTGTCCCCTTGTTTAGTTCATAGATAGGAAATGTCCATTCCAACTCATTAGAACAGGCTGATTTAAGTCAGCCCAGCTTTCTGGTGGCACAGGGGTCTCAGTGCTGCTTTCTGAATTAGTAACTAACTGTTAAAAGCTGTGCACATGTGCAGACATCTGACGCCTTTTTTAGGTAGGTGTAGTTCTGCCTTCTGTAGCCTCAAAGATATCTGTGCTTTGTTAATGACTAAGTCACGATAAATAGATGCTTTGGGGGGCGAACAGCTTAGCCTTTTTGACAGTTTTGACTCCTTCAATGACTTGATTTGCATATTTCTTATTGTAGGTCATAGTGAACTGGTTTGTGTTCTGTTTGAGTGTCACTAGAGCATATGTAGACAGCATGCCTTTTGCATGGCCTAAAAACCAGCTGTCTTCCTTTCCCAGTGGTACTTAACAGCGTGCGCGCGCACACACACACACACACACACACACACACACCCTAGACCAATCTTTCACTGTGACCCTAATGGAGTTGGTTAACACCTATCTGCAGCAGTTGGACTTTGAACAAGTGCCTGCTATGGGCCAGGATCATTCCAGGAAGTTAAGTGTTCTTGTGGTTATATAATCTTTGATGCTGCATTCTCTTGTCTTTTTCTCTGTTTTGATTTAACTGCACACAGCACCCAAACGTAACTGAGAGGCACACATTCCTTTTTACAAGTTGCTGGAGTAGGAAGCTGAAGGTGCCACATGCCCTTCTCCACTGTAGGGGCAAGTGGCCTAGAATGGCTAGAGTTTACTTCCTAATCCTTGTGTCTCAAAGAGAGAGAATACCTTCCACCCATTTTCTATGGCTGGTAGAGCCTCCTGCACACTGGGCTGGTTCTACTTCATGGGCCCAAGCTTCTTTGCCTCTGTGCATCAGGAAGCACACAAGTAAATGTGGCCCTGTCTGGCATAGCCTAAAGGAAACAGTGATTCCCAGTTTCCCTGCTAGCAAGTGGTCAAGGCTTTATGCTCTTAGTGGGCGAAATGCTATATGGCCTATCCTGTGTCCATCCTCTACATTCTCTCTGTCTTGATCTATCTTGCCAGTATACAGACTGGACTGACTCAGATTCTGCCAGCAGCTATCCGTCAGCACGAGGGAGAGGTAGGCATTTCTGTGCTGGCCTAGAGGAATCCACTTAGCCTTTTGCCTGATGGGAGCTGCCAAGCTGAGATGGCAGTGGCACACTTGAGAATCCTGTCCCTCTGGATATGGCCTAACATGAGGATGGAGGAAGTATGTGGAAAGAGGGATTTCACGAGCTCCTGAGCCTGGCCAACTACCTACCAGTTCTTACTCAGGAGCCGAAGAAAAGAATGAGGGACTCAGTGGCAGCTGAAGGAAGCCAGGGGTGTGTGTATTAGACAACACACATGGAGATCGCAGGGGAAAAGGGGGAGAAGACTTTTGGTTTTTTTGTTTTTTTTTGTTTTTTTGCAGAAGTGCTTTCTTTTCTAGTGTCTTATCCTTCAAATTATACTGCAGTTTGCCACCAGGTTTGGAAGAGCTTTAAATGTTTAAAATAACTGGTCAGTGTTCCCAGCATAGCACAGTTCCTGCGACCCAGGAAACATGAAGACAGGGGAGAAGGGGACAGGTGGGACTGGAAAGTCCAAGCCATACAAGGGAGAGCCCACTACATCCCTTCCCTCCCCTCCCCTCCCCTCCCTCCCCTCCCCTTCCCTTCCTTCCCCTTCCCTTCCCTTCCCTCCTTTCCCTCCTCTCTGCTCCCCTCCCCTCTCCTCCCCTCCCCTGCTGGCAGAGTGTACACTCTGGGAAAGTCCATTTGCTCTTGGGTGAAGTGATCCTATTGGGATGAACAGAGGTAAAATTCATCTTCTCTAAGACTCAGAAGACTATATTAAAAGATGCAATACTGCTATATGTATAATGATTTTCAGTCAAATTATGATTAAATAACTTTTTTTCAATGCTTGAAAAGGTACATAGAAATGAGGGGAAGTTGATTTTTATTTTTGAGGGGTTTTTCCCATGAAACCCCCCTCCTACCATAATGACAGATGGGAAGGGATGGGATTGTACCATTCAGGTGTCTGTTTGCTGACAACAGATTGGTTTCAGCAGATTAAAAGGACTAAGGGGATTAAGAGGTAGTTAGAGGCTCTGAGAGCTGGAGAAATGGGCTCCTTGCTGAAGTCACAGGACCAGCTCACCATTCTCATTATACAGCAGCCTAGTGTGTTCTGCCTCCTCCTGTCTCAACAAAGCATGAGCTACCATCCTCTGTCCCTCCCACTAGGCCACAACTTGCCTTCTATAAGCTTACTGGAAATAGAAGGGCTGGCCCTGAGCCTTCACCCAAGCATCGGGGTGGATAGGCTGATGCCTGGATCATAGCTGTCCCATTGTAGTTCCAGTGACCCCAAAGTGACTGGATCAGCAGTAAAATTTACAGAAAGACAACAGGTAAATCTAAAAAGCAGGTGGCTGCCGGGCAGTGGTGGCGCACGCCTTTAATCCCAGCACTTGGGAGGCAGAGGCAGGTAGAT
>NC_034605.1:34180658-34192227 GCF_900095145.1 Mus pahari
AAAAAAAAAAAAAAAAAAAAAAAAGCAGGTGGCTTTGTAACTCCCTTTCTCAGGGGGACTTGGCTGTATCTGCATCATTATTGATTATTGGTCATCAAGCTGGCCTCTCACACTAGTCAGTTGTCTTTGGGTGTCCAAGATGAGGTGACAAGAGTCTGTGACAGTTGGCAAATCCAGAAGATTTATGAGTGATTCATCTGTCCTTTGCCATGCTTCTCTGCCAAGAACGTTGAGATCTGTGTGTCCTTTGTTGACTGATATTGAGGATTTTAGAACTATAGTGTCTGTCTTTCTTGTACAGAAATAAGCCAGCCTGTTTTCTTTTTATAAGACTTAAGTTTGGGATAATTTTGAATCATTACCTTAGCTAAAGATTTTTCCCTCAAATTAAAGAGTAATAAAGAAATACATTAGTTAATCACTCAAATTTTTACTGTTGTTCCGCAAAGCAAGCCCATTGATTCCAGGTTTCAAGAGCCTGGTAATGGAACTGTGATTCTTGCAACACTAAGGTGACATAGAAGGCTATGGCGTGACATCGCTCTCCTCTTCAAGCCTTTTTGAAGGTATTGACCAGCACTGTCTCCTTTTGGGATATTCAGGATCCAAAAGCAACACAGAACGTGTGTAAGCAAGTGCCAAGAGGACAGTTGTGAACCTTGACACCAGCGTGCCCAACTCTTTTTCTTCTTTGTTGTTGTTTGATTTTTTTTTTATTTTTGGATCCTCAAATTGTATTTAAATTTGTTATATATGCTGCTTGCAAACCAAAGCATGAACATTGTCATGCCCATGGGAAAGAATCAGAAACCCCAGTTAAAGAGCTTTTCCTCAGCTCCTAGGCTACAAAAGACGAGTAAAAAAAAAAATAATAATAACTTCTCCTTTTTCTTGTTTTTTTTTTTGACATGAGTAAATGGTTCCTTTTAATACTTTACTCCACTGTATATGATCTTCTTTAGTTTTATTTATGTATTTTTTTTCATCTTTCTACAGGGAGTTAAATACCTGTGTATTCCAGCAGCAGACACACCATCTCAAAACCTGTAAGTTGTTCTTTTGGCGTTTTGTTTTGTTTTTCTGTATTTCTAGGAGAAATTAAAAGCAAGTGCAGTGTGTGTTCCAGCAGTTCTTGAGCCAAATGAAAAGCAAACACAGGGCTCTGAAGGCAAATGAGCAAGCCCTGTAAGGGGGAGTTGCCAGTGTCCCTACATAGCTGCTCCCCTGAGGAGAGAGGGGGATCTACAGAAATCAAACTGGAGAAGCCAGTGTCAAACTGGCTGGAGACACCTTGTTACTTTCCAGTCCTGCTGTGACTCATGGAGGCTGGGATGTCTACAGGAAAGGCCTTTTAAGTCTAGGGAGAAGGCTCCGTCAGTAAAGTGCCTTTTCTGCAAGCCCTAGGACCAGAGTTCAGGACCCAAGCACCCACGTAAAGTCTAGCACAGGCACATCTGCAACCCAGGGCTAGAGACCTTGAGATAAATCAATCTTCAGTGTGCATTGCTCAGCTAGTCTAGCCAAATTAATGAGTTCCAGATTCAGGGAGAGTCTGTCTTAAAAACTGAGGTGAGGGGTGATGGAGAATACACTGGTCAGAAACTTCTCACTTCCGCACACATGGACTCAAGTGTGCCTTGCAAGCTTGAGGATCTGAGTTCAGATCCCCAGGGCCTACAAAAATGGGAGGATCTCTGGAAACTCATAGGAGAGTTTTCCTGGTCTGCATGGTGCAATCCAGACCAATGAGAGGCTCTGTCTTAATGAAGACATGGGAGCACTTGAAGACCATGTATACATGAATGGGCATGTGCGTCATGCTATATACATTTGGATGTCAAAGGGCAACTTACAGGAGTCAGTTTTCTTCTTCACTCTGGGTTCCAAGGATCTGTTTCAGGTTCAGGCTTATACCTTTATCAGGCTGGTGGATAAAGAAAGCACCTTTATCCACCAGCCTGTCTCCCAGTGTTGTCTTTGTCGTTTTAACAAGCTAAGATGGACTCACAGTTGCAGCTCACCTTTACAGCAGTATTGCTGCCTTGATAGGATGGGATGGAGCCTTGGAGACCCAGTTATAACTCCAACAAGCACCCTTGGTCTCAATTAGGCCCAGTATGGATAGGTGTTAAGTTTCCCCAAGCTTGCATTTAACCCTTGCAGACAGAGATGCTAGGCGTGCCATTGCTTTATGCATCCCTAGCTTCTGATTTTCTGGCTGTCTGGCCTGGATACTGGGGACCAGTGCAACAGCCCTCCTGGATCCATGTGCTGGTGTTCTCATGAGAAGCACTCTAGATTCAAATGGTTTTTTTGAGTCTAGAAGACCACAGGGTTCATCCCCCACTGTGTGCAAGTGCTGGTGCATACAAATCTTCTATGTCAGTGAGGCAGACTACATACTTGTTTTCTGTCCCAACTGACCAGCTTCTCTAAAAGATGCTGGAATGTCAGCCACCCTATGTCTTCACTGCCAGAGAGCAGAGAGGTCAT
This sequence comes from Mus pahari, assembly GCF_900095145.1. Lineage (NCBI taxonomy): Eukaryota > Metazoa > Chordata > Mammalia > Rodentia > Muridae > Mus > Mus pahari. Next base: position 34,183,152 of record NC_034605.1, read on the forward strand.
GGGTTAGGCTGTGACTTTACAGACCTACCTATTGCAGGATGGGTGGCATAGGTCTGTTGGTCAGTGGGTAGTTGGACAGGGGACAGAGGTATAAAGTTAGACCAGGAAAGGATTCAGGAAGTGGGAAGTTGGTACAGACATGTTCTGCCCGGGCCAGGGTCGGTCTCTACCTAGACTCTTGATCTTTCACAGAGAGGTGAGACTTTAAGACTGAGAAAGTGACAGGGGAGATTTTACTAGGAAAACAAAGTAGTAGTCTCATCTGGAAGGAGAAACAGCAACATTGGAGAACTTCCTTGGTTACTAGTCGTGTCAAGAAACAGAAGTGGTTGGAAGGGCATGGTCCCTGCGGAAGGAAGTGGGGCTCTGCCTTTCTCCGAAGACCACAGCAATCTTCTACCCTTGTTTTGGTGACTATTTTTGGAATGACTGATTTGCTCTCATCGACAACCAAGTTTCGACGATGCTGTTGAATGTGTCAGTACCTGACTGTCAGGAATCTAGATGGGACTTATCCTGGGTGTGTGCTGTCAGGACACATGGCTCCTGGTCCCTGAGCTGCTAAAGACTTTTCTAGGTGCTAAGTGCTGCTTTCATCTTTCATAACAGCGGTCTCATCACTGTCCTACATTATGGACAAGTGAACAGAACAAGCAAGTGTCAGAAAGTCCAAGATTTCAAGCCAGTCTCACCTACTGTGTCAGGTCATTCTATCTAGTTACATTCAATTCTCATCTGAAAATACACATCTTTAGTATTAGGAATGGCACAGCCAGATCTACATGAGCATATTTCTGTGAACTCTAGGCACTTTCAAAGTCTGAGTCTATTTCTGCTATAGTAGATGTCTTCAGAGTTACAGGAACGATTATTGAGATAGGTTTTGGTAACAGTTAGGTTTTATTTATCTGTTGCCAGTGAAGATGTCTGAGTGTCTTCATCACTTTCTGTTGCTGTAATAGAATATTTGAGGCTGGATGATCAATACAGAATGGAAATAAGTTTGACCCCACAGTGCAGGAGGCTTGGAGTCCCAGATCAGGCTGCCTCATCTGTGGAGAGACTGGTTACAGCTCCATAATGCTGTGGTGGGAAAGCAACACGGGTGTGTGTGTGGAGGAGGTGGAAGGGAAGCCAAGTGCTTGAGGTGGTCATGGAGACACTACCTCCATGATCCAGAGACTACATACCAGGCCCTGTTTCCCAGTACTGCCGGATTTAGGAGTTAAGGTCCCGATAAACAAACTGGGGAAGGGGCACTCAGACTCTAACAGTGATCAGATCAAACGCTTGCCTCTATCGGATGCAGCTTATTTCGAGTCTCCTGCGTTCACGGCTCACAGCACACTGGAGTTCTCAGTGAACCTTCATCTTCTGTATCAACTAATACAGGTGGTCAGGGACCAGTGCTCCTTTTTGTTTAAATGTATTTATGTTTTAACATAGATCTTTTTAAGAAAAGAATTGTTTAATTTTATGTGTATGGGTATTTTGCCTGTTTGTATGTCTGTGTACCATGAACATGCAAATCCACAGAGGACAGAAGATAGCTTTGAATGCCCTGGAACTAGAATTACAGACAATTGTTAGCTGCCATGTGTGTTGTGCACTGGGAACTGAACCTAAATCCCCTAGAAGATCAGCCAGTGCCCTAGCTACTGAGAGTAAACCATCACTCCAACCCCAAGATAATTCTCAGTGCTTTGGGTAACTAAAGCAAGAGAAAATGTCAGTAGTTTATAAAACTTGCTCTCAGTAACCCTGATGCTTATCAACAGGCAGTCTCTCATCTGACCACACTGAGTTTCTGATGCCCAGCTCCCGCTCTTCAGTGACAAAACAACTCCTGGAAATCTGGACTGCTTACTGCTTCAAACATAGATAGTAACTTTTAAAACTATTTCTAAGTTTTGGTGAAATGCTTTATTTTGTAAATTAGGCTGGGAACATAATTCAGAGGTAGAATGCTTATTGCTATAAACATTAAATATTTCTTTCTCGGCAAAGCCTGGCAACTACTGGCAGGTATTTAGGCTGGTTATGCTTAGTAAGAGGTGGGTGACCTTTGACACTTCAGTTACCTGATCGTCAGTTGCTCTGAACTGCAGAAGAGTTGGTTTTCTGTCTTGGCCTTAATCCTAGAGAATCTTCCCCATCTGACCTTGAAGTGCAGAGAGCTGGTCTGAGATAACACAGGCGCAGAACGTTAGCTCAGTTCCCCCAGCCACCTAGCCTGCCCAAGTCAGGAAATAGAAAAGTTCAAGTTCTCCGTCTCCCGATAACCTCACAACCCTAGTGTGGTGTGTTTTGCATGATGTTGTCGTAATAAGAGATGCTAGAGTGGGTGTTAAGTGTGTTGGGGGCCAGTGCTGGAGCTTAGTACATGAAATCGGTTTGCGTTTGTTTTCTCTATAGGTTCTCAGTGAATAATCTGACCATCTCATCAGAGATGATGTATAGAATTGGGTATTTTGTTAATTCTTTAGTATTTGTAAAATAAGATGTATTGTTTCTGTGTTCCTGTAAGGAATGCTAATGTGTAGATGTTTAGATTCGGCATTCACTTGCATTTGCTTATTTTGTTTTTATTACAGAGTTAGTTGGTGTTTGTAGCCAAGCAGCACTTAGTGGATAATTTTTCTTTCTGTTCTCTGAATTCTGAGGGCACTGGCTCAGGCTCTGGGCTCCATAGCATTGCATTATAATGGTGCTCTCTGTGGTGATCCGTGGTTCCACAGGCAAGCAGGTCTCTGTTTTAGGAGGTCTTGTGGAGAGGCCAGTGTAGGGAGTACACTGAGCTCTGTAGGGGCATTGGGAGTGCCCTGCTCTTATCACCACCATATCATTTGCTGGTATTATCTTAGTGGAGTGAATATTGTCTGTCTTCCACTTTTCTTTCATTTGTCTCTTTTCTACTTCTTTTATTAATGAGCCATTTTTCAAGGTCAGAGGTAGGTAAGCTTTTTCACCCCTGTAGCTGTGCTTGCAGAAGGTTCTTGAGGTCTTTGCATCCCTCAGCGATGCTCTCCTGGTCATGGGGTTAATGAGAACTCGAATAGGTGTTTGCCACAACAGCAATCATTCCACTCAAGCGAGAGCCCTCTGGTCTCAGACTGCCCTTGATACCCTCGAGTTAAAAGATTCTTTTGAAGCCGGGCGGTGGTAGCGCTTGCCTTTAATCCCAGCACTTGGGAGGCAGAGGCAGGTGGATTTCTGAGTTCGAGGCCAGCCTGGTCTACAAAGTGAGTTCCTGGACAACCAGGGCTATACAGAGAAATCCTGTCTTGAAAAAACAACAACAAAAAAAATTATTTTGTGAAATGATGTCATGTTAAAGGGGTTTTGTTTTCTTGTTTTCTAAGCTATCTTTTTAAAATGAATGCATCTAGCACAATGAAAAGTATGGTAACACAAGAACATCCTTCACAGTTGACTTGTGAGTTGCCGGTGATTGGTGCTGGGGTTGCTTTCAGAGCTCTAGCTGTGAGACGGGCAGGAGAGCCTGGGGTTTCTGGACCAAGTCAGCCCTAAGAAGAATCTCCCAACAGAGAGTGCTCTACCTATTTGCTTTAAGAAGAACCATAGGTGCTTGCCTTTGGTGGGATTTTCTCTATATGCACTTAGATTCTGTTGGAGAGGAAACACATCTTGTATTTCTGTGTTGTTTGCTATCAGTGAAACCTCATCTGATACCACTGGCTTTGTAGTAAGGCCCACTGCCATTCCAGGTGGCCAGGTCATTGGGTTTCTACTACAGTAAGCAAAGCCCCAAACCTAAGGACTCTGTCACATCACAGTAGGGATCAGAGTGTCTAAGACCATGAGTGTTAGAGCAAGAAGTCTCCACATAAGACAGTCATGTGGTGTGGCTTACACTATCCATCCACCATCCTTTAGTGAACTCTCAGAAGATCAGCAAGACCCATGTGGTCACTCTCAGCCTCTTATATGGAGAGTGGGTGTTTGAGGAACTAGTCTCTGAAAAGCAAGAGGATAATTTACAACCACTGGGTTCCCTGCCTAATCCACGTGAAAAATGTCTCTCTACCAGAGCTGCCCACCACCACTGAGGTGATCTCTTAGGGCCACTGACAGTAGCTCATATGATCACCCTATGTACTGTTGGGTGAGTATGGTATACCTGTGGGCATGCTTCCTGCTGCAGACAGGCCTGTCACACATGCCTTTGTGTGGAAGTAAGGGTAACTGCCAACCAAACGAAGAACACAAAGAGGGAACTGGTGTTCATGTCAACAGCATGTGGTGGGATGCGGCTGCAGATCTGTGCTTCTGCTTCAGACTAGAGTTGAAAATAAAAGAACCCAGACGGTGGGTATTTCCCACTGTGGAGGAAGGAGTTTAGTGACCAGAGCTTGGACTTATGTCATTTTTTTCCCTGGAAATAACCCACACACACCTCTCTCTGCAACACCCAGTTTTAAACCAGAGCAGCGTTAGGCCAGCCCACCTCCTGGCCTTTCTTGTAAAAGGCATTTCTAGGAATGCCTGCCTGGCTTGGCTTTGTGCCTGACTTTTGTGTCTGAGTCAAGTCTCATGGTGGAGTTCTACATGCCCTCCCAAGGCATTACTGTGTCTTAGACTGAGACAGCTGCCTGCCCTGGGACTCTACAGTCCTTGCCCCCAGCATGGTGGTGGCCAGAAACAGCATCCTGTGTGTCACTGTTGATCTAGCCTCTATCTCATACAGACACGCAAACCAAAGGATGCAAAGGCTATCGGGGGAACAAATGTTCCTTCAACACACTATTGTGGGCTCAGTACAGGTTTGGGTGTTGCTCAATCCAGATGCGGCAAAGTCGGCTCTTGAATCCAGGTTCTGCCTCATAGTCTATAGGAAGCCTGACTTCATAGTGTGTGACTTTGGGACATGCAGGTCTGAAAAACAGATAGAAGAAGTTGCTCCCACCGAGGCCACAGTAGAGGAATTGGCCTGACTTCTCAGCAAGATCTTAATGAGCCTGTAGACCAAGTAACTTCCTGAAGACTCTGAGTCCTGTGTGCACTCAGAGCTGCTCAGCTGGCTTTTGCACCACCGTGCTCATTGCAAACTGCTCTGAGGCAGTCTGTGGCTTCTTCCTTCACCTGGGCGGCTCTCATTCATTGCTTGCTGGTTTTGCTTTTGTGACCCCAGTGTTCTTTTCCTTGTCCATGCTTATACACTAGTAATTTCCCAACCAGAAGGAAACCTACCAACAGGTAGAACCTGCAGTGGGAGAGGGACCCCAGCACACCCTTGACAACCACAGTTTGGACACACTTATGGGCAAAGGAATGTGCCATCCGGCCATCCCCTGATGTTCAACTACTCTGAAATGACCTTCGAGTCTGTCAAGTGTGATGTCTGGAGTCCACCCTCTGTCTCCTCCAAGGAGGATGGAAACCGCTGTATAAGCCATGAGGCAGATTGGAGCCTAATGTCTTGGGTCTATTGCTGTAAAAACAACAGCACACCATGACCAACAGCAACTCGGGGAGGAAAGTTTATGTCATCTTACAGCTTTCAATCCATCATCCTGCAAAGTCAGAGCAGGAGCTAATGCAGAGTCATGGAGAAATGCTGCTTACTGGCTTGCTCTTCATGGCTTGCTCAGCCTGCTTTTGACTAACACACAGGACTACCTGCTCAGGAGTGTCTCTGCCCTCAGTGAGCTGAATCCTCCTACATCGACCATTAATTAAGAAAACGCACTACAGGTTTGCCCACAGGCCAATCTGGTGAGGACATTTTCTCAATTGAGGTTCCCTCTTCCAAGCATGACTCTGGCCTATATCAGGTTTACATAAAACCAGCCATCCCAGGATGCTTTGTACCTAGATGAGGTGGCCTGGGTCTTTAGTCCCTCAGTTAGGTGCTGGTACAAGGAAAAGGGCATTGGCTGTCAGTGGACTATCGCTTTGATGGTGTCTCAGGGAGAGATGTTGCCGAGTAGTCTGCGAGTGGCTCTCCCAGGGCTGCCAGCAAAGCTCTGGAATCCTGTGGGAACCTGGCTTCCCAGCCTGCCACACTTAATCCTGGAGTTCTGTGCTCTTAGACTTCTGTAGCTGTCTGCTGGAGGCTAGAGGCTAGATGCAGCACTTACCTTTCTTCAGAAAGGGAGAACTTTACAGAGCTCCTCTCCCAGAGCCCTCTCTTTCTTTCTCTGTGTGCTCAACTGCCTACAACTGAATCAGTGTCCTCGCCAGGATTGCTATGGTGTTGGAACTTGGTCAGAGGCATCCAGGTGGCTGGTTTGGCTTGTAGCATGAGAAACTCTGCTCTCTACTGCAGCCCTCCAACCCATGCCACTGCATCAACCCATGCCGCAGCATCATGCTCCTGTCAGCTGTTAGTCTGTTCCTGCACTTGCCCCTCCCACAGGTCATGCACCTGGATCCTGAGTATAAGTGCTGCCAGGTGCAGGGTTTTGGCAAGGACATGGTCTTGCCTGCCATTGGCTGTTTCCGAACAACACTTTAGTTCTCCAAGTCCTGTGTTTACATCTAGGAGTCTTTTTTCCTGGAAAAAAAATCACCAGAAACTGGTGTGGTGTGGTATGTTGTGCTGTGCTGTGCTGTGCTACCTAGAGATGTCTGTAGCAGTCAGGTGTCCTTAGATGTTGGTACACTTGAAATCTCCACTTGCAGTGACACTTGTTGGCAAGCATGAATGTGTGTGTTGTGTATGCACTCATCATTGAAAATGCATCCTACTACCTCTTGCCAGCATAACCCCACTGAGCTTCCATTCTGACTCATTTTATTTGTGCTGTCATTCTGCAGGGAGAATCATTCCTCTCCACTTGTCTCTCAGCCTATCATAACCCCGGCAAATGGCCACTACTCAGTGTTTGTAGAGAAGTGATTGGGCACGTAGGCAGCTTTGGAAGTTTCAGTGCTTTGGAAACCATCTGAAGGTTTAATCTACCTGGTAAAAGGTTCCTTGCCTACACCCCACAACCTTCCCTTGCTACACGCTACAGTGCAAATCTCTGTCCATGTGGTAAAAGGCACACACATTGCCTGGGAACTTGACAGTGGCTTTCCTGAATAGTTATGTGCTCAACAAGTGCCTAGAAAAACGTGACCCAAAGGGATAAGGGTCAGAATAAAGAACTGTGATGATCACCATCATTGCAAACTGCAGAATTTGCAAAGCACACTGATACCATGTCAGTTCTCCTCTATGAGCCATCATCCTTGCTTTCTAAGCCATGGTTCCAATGCCACACAGAGTGGCAGAACAGGGTTGAAAGTCCCTTTCCCCATAGCTGCAGCAGCATATAGCACTTGAGTGGTAAGACTGAGCGGGGAACTCTCGAAATCCTTATCCCGATTCAGGGATGGCTTGAAGATAAAACTCTGGCGATTGGAGACCATCTAAACCTCAGCCCACCAGTGAGCGTGGAAGGCTGAGGCAGCACTGGCCCCAGACTGGCCTGGTTCTTGATGGGCAGACTCCAGTCATCTTAGGAAATCACAGCAGTGGCTTCTTTTAAACAGATGTGAAACAGTAAATGTTACCTGTTACTTTTTTTTTATTTCATAGGACAAGACATTTCAAAGAAAGCATTAAATTCATTCATGAGTGCCGACTCCAGGGTGAGGGCTGTCTTGTACATTGGTATGTATGACTCCTGCTTAGTTTGTTGTCCTGAGTTCAATTCCAGTTGAGGTCCTGCTCTCTTAGTTGCCTTTCTAGTGCTGTGATAAAATGCCATGACCAGCACAATGTATGAAAAGAAGCATTTACATGGGGGCTCAGTGTTCCAGAGAGTTAGAGTTTATAGCGGTCATGAGCAGTCATGGCTGCAGGCGTGCAGGCGTGGTGCTGCAGCAGTGTCTCACATGCATGCTATACTGCTGCCCTGCTCCTCAGGACTCCCTGACTCCTCTTTCTAGAAGAAAACTGACTGGCTTTGCCTTTATTTGCGCTTCGGTCACTGCTAGGATGTCTAGAGGTTGTTGTCAAGGTTAGTGGCAACAAAAGACTGTCATGTCTAGCATGGCATTTCATGTGTCAGCTGGTCCTGTTAAGCTCATACCAGGCTCCATGATGATCATCCCAAAGTCCTGCTTCCTCCTACCCACTCTGGAAGCAACCGTGGGTGCTTAGAGATACATTTCTATAATATCAAACTTCTTTCCACTTGCCCATTGCGGCTTTTGTTGGGTGTGTTTGGCTCTAGAAGTTTACTTTAAAGTGATCCAAGCAAACTTAGAAGTAAGTATTTTATTGACAGCGACCCACTTTTTATCATCAATGGAAGGTCAACATTCCATATCTATGGGTTCCAAACCCATTATTTCAACCATGAATCAAAAATATCCAGGAAAAGTATATCTATACCAAACATGTATGTGTTTTTCCTTGTCCTGATTTCTCAGACAATGTAGGATAACAGTATTGTGCTGGCATTGCATTGTGGTGCACTACAGTGTCACCCACAGATGTGTGAAAACACTTGGTAGGATATATCAGGTAGCACTGGTACTGTGCCCTTCTTATAAGACTGTGGACAGACACCATGGATTCTGGTGTCCACAGTGAGCTGGGACCAGTGACCCATGAGCAGAAAGGACAACTGTACATGCACACTAGCACACACAATGACAAGAAAGGCAAGCCAGCATACTTAGTAAGTGCAAGGTCTGTACAGTGCTCTGATCTTCTCCTGGGGAGCTCTAGGTGAGTGTTAGCACTGGCGATGGTAATAAAGAGCTTGCAGCATGCTGGAGCCAGGACTCTGCCATAGTCTGAACGGAGACTGATCGTCTCCCCTCTGTCTTGAGTGATGTGTGACATTAATTAGCTGAAAGTGTAATAAGTCTTTTGACTGAGAGAAGGTACCCACCCTTGCAGCGCAAGCCATATGAGGTGGCAAGTCTTGGTGCTATGCTGGTGACAGCCGCGGCAGGGTACAGTAACAGAAGAGCCACACCCAAAAGCCACGAGCAAGTAACCTATAAAAGCAAAAAAGGAGAGGAGATATTTCAGTGGCTTTAAGAATGGTGTTTTGCTGATTTACACAGATTTATGTGTGTGTGTATATAATGTGCCAGTTTTTTTTTTTTTTTG
>NC_034605.1:34192233-34219017 GCF_900095145.1 Mus pahari
TTTTTTTTTTTTTTTTTTTTTTTTTTTTTTTTTTTTTTTTTTTGCTATACTGCTCTTTTGCTTTTTAAAAGTTGGTGGTATAGCCAGTTCAAATAATAGTTGTTTCAGCCTTCCATTACATTTGGTTTAAAGTGCCTGGGGTGTGCAGTTGGGGCCCGTTGACATACACTCTTAGGCCCCAACTCCTGGGTCTCTCCAGGCTCCTGGTGAATTAATTTATATAAAAAAATATAGCCTAAGGGTATATGTTTGTTTAAAACTCCCTTGCACATTCCTAATAAAAAGCCCTGGTGACAAGCCAGTGTTGAAGAGAGTGGCTTACTGTTGTTGTCATTAGAATACTTTAGACCTGATATTCATATCCTTTAAAAATCATAGATTTAGACTTCATCTATGGTAGTTAAGAAAACCATGAAGCCTTCTGAGCTAGTTCAGGTTTGGAAGCCCCAAGCCCCTGTCTATGCTGCAGATATATTACTACCCAAGGAAACAGACAATATCAAGACTGTATCCTATAGAAAAACCATGGCAAATGAGGCTGAAATCCCTGCAGAGTGCTTGAGTCCAGCATCTGCTGTAGAGGACAGTTCTTGGTGTGACCTTGAATCATTCTCTAGTAAGCCTTGCCTGCTTCCATGAAACCCTAAAGGCAGACAGACAGGCTCTTTAAAATGGGGTCCCTCGGATGGGTGGGGATGGATCTGAAGTTCCCAAACTGTCCTTGTGACATGTGGCTGTCTCTGTCCTGCAGCCTGGCTGGGGTCTCCAGGAGTGTGACCCTGGTGATCGCATACATCATGACAGTCACCGACCTTGGCTGGGAGGATGCCTTGCACACCGTCCGTGCGGGGAGGTCCTGTGCCAACCCCAACCTGGGCTTCCAAAGGCAGCTACAGGAGTTTGAGAAACAGGAAGTGCACCAGGTGAGCGGTCTTTGGGGGAACTTTTCAGGTGTTGACAGCCACACTGGGCCATGCTTGACTTGGAGAATTGTGGCACTTGGAACTGGAAGGCTCATACAAGCCCTTGGGTCCAAGATTCCCCCTTGCATCCCTCTGAGAGTCCTGCATCCTTTGTGTTCCTGCACTGCAGCCACAGATCATAGGCTTTGCTGTTTGGTTGTACCTGGTACTCCATATCAGCTTGTTTCTCTCTCTGATTCTGAATTGCAAACTTCATCTCTTCCTGTTTTCTCCCTGGGTTCTTTTAGTCAGCCCTGGTTATCACAGGCAGACGGTACAGGAGAACGCAACTGTTCCAAGTCTGCTACGTAGATGCATAGTCAGCAGATTTCCAAGTCATGAGCTCAGGTATCAGCTGGTTAAAGGAGCAGCTATTTCTCTTGCTTGCCATTGGCTGTCAACCACAAAGCTGTGATTGATGCCCAATGACCTTTTATTTCCACGTTCATATGTGGAACTTCACCATTGCTTAAGAGGTGAGAGTCCCTGGGAATTCATGTGTGTGTAACGCTTGGGATTTCCTTCCAACTTTTCCAGTATCGGCAATGGCTGAGAGAAAAGTATGGAGAGAACCCTTTGCGGGATGCAGAAGAAGCCAAAAATATTCTGGGTAAATATAAAGAGCAAGGGCGCATGGAGCCCCGGCCTAGCAGCAGGCGGTGGAGCAGCTTCTCGGTCCTGCCTCCTCTCACCTACAATAACTACACAACAGAGACCTAACAAAGAGAGCTGGTGTCTACCTTCCTGCTGCGGGTCTTCTGGGTTGCCTACCATGTGCTGGTGTGCCTGGTGTGCTGGCTCCTGCCTCTGAGGACTACGAGAGGAGGTTGCAGCGAGGTGGAGCACTCAGGGCTCCTTCTCAGAACCCTGCCCTACTCAGGCTTTTTCACTCTCCCATCTTCGCCCCATCTTTTCCTCACCTGAACTTGCCCAGCCTGGGATGCTGCCCAGCCACTATGTACTTCTTGTATGTGTGCAGGAGCGTGGATGTGCATGTATGTGTCTAAGGGTGTGCATATATACCTATAGATGTATGCATTGTGAACGAGTACACATGTAAATGTGTCTCTGCATGTGGGCACTGAGTGTTTATGGTGCTGAAAGTTATAACCCCCTGCTGCCAGAACTGCAGTGGTCACGTTGTTCAGTCCACGTGGAAGTCATTTGAACTTGGCCTCTGGAAAGCTACTCACTGAGTAACAGCTTATGCCTGTGCTGAGTGAGGACTCGGGGCATGGGCAGCTGGAAGCAGTGGTGTCCCAGATCCTAAGATGGTACAGAGGAAGGGACAGGACCCTCCGGAGAAAGGGTAGCATAATCCCAGAGAGTTTTATGTCTGTGGGAACAAGGGAGGGGCTTTCTGAGCATTGTCTTGGACTTGATAAGTATACTCAACCTCAGCCTTGCCAGCCCATCGTGGCCCTGAGTGCCACTGGTGCCTGCTCTGCGTGGGACCAGCGTCATTTGACTTCCATGGTGATATGGTATGGTGACATCTGAGACACAGTAGCCCTAGACCAGAGGTCTGGCCCACCTCCTGTCTGCTTTTAAACACTTCGGCCTCTGGCTAGCCTCTTGTTGCAGGGGTCTCATCTCAGGTTTGCATGTACCTACAGGAACTGGAAAGAAAGAGCAGTTATTAAACACCATAGCAATTTGTGATTTATAATGCCTACGCATTCACTGAGCTCACTGTTGTATGCTGTGGACTTGACCTTTGACTCTGCTACCTCATGAAGTTTGTTCATTCGTTTGTTCGTTTCTTCCTTCCTTCCTTCTTTCCTTCCTTCCTTCCTCCCTTCCTTCCTCCCTCCTTCCCTCCCTCACTCCCTTTCTTCCTTTCTTCTTTAAGGTTGGGGTTTCTTTGGTACCCCAGTCAACTCTGCTTCATAGTTGAGAATGTTTGTCATGTGACTATTGTTTTTGAAACCAAAGAGAAAAGCATACTTATGTCATTGAGCGAGTTAAAATTTGCAGCTTGGCTTCTGTAAGGTTTTCTAGTGAGTCAAACCCCACATTCTGGCCATGAAAGCTCCTCAGCTCAAAGTGTGTGGCAGCAGGCACCCTAGAAGCTCTACACAGTCCAGTGTCCAGTCCTTCACGCCAATCCACGTTGCTTAAGCATGCAGAACCATGCAAATGAAAACTACACTCAGCCTCTCCCTAAAGATATTGTGGCCAGGTGTCTCTGAAGCTTAAGAAACCCAGAGGAAGAAGCAGCAGTTTCCCTCTGTGTCTGGAGCCCTTGGGGGCCCAGGGAAAGTGAGGTTGCCAACTCTCTGTGTGCGGGCCATGCCAAACAATAGCATAGGGAGTGAAGCCTGAGTATGTGTGCATGTGTGTGAACAGCTTTATATGTTTCCATAGGTTCTCAACCGTCTTAATTTTTGTTGCCAGTAATGTTCTTTCTCCACAGCTGCCCCGGGAATTCTGAAGTACTGGGCCTTTCTCAGAAGACTGTAATGTACCTGAAGTTTCTGAAATATTGCAAAGTTCAGGCTGGTGCTGCCAAAAAGAAAAGTGACGTAGAGTTTATTTTTAAGAACCCAATAGTGATTTGTATACTTGTTTTTTTTTTTCATTTTAAACCAAATGCATGTATAATCATGTTGGAATATGTTAAGAACTATGGAGATTCTGTAGCACGAGAAAATATCTTTGCCTTAACTCCACTGCTGTGGTTGTTCCTTGGACCTGACCAATGCTCATACAATAATCTCAAGAACCCTGTCTCTTTCGTAATAGTAACTGCTTCTCATGAACACTACCCCAGGAGGAAGCCTGCACCTGGGAAGTGTGCAGTGTGAACTCTGCCCTCCTGTTCTCCAGCTCCAGTCAAGTCTCTTGGTGTGTGTTTTATCCACTGGTGTTATTCTCTATGGTAGAAGTACCAAAAGCTATTCAGATTTCTTAATAAAGGGCAAGTCAACCAAGCCTGACATCATGCACAGTGTGTTCTTTTGTGACGTACGAAGGTCACATGTGTTTCTCTGGAGAATCCCAGTGCACCTGGTCTTGGCTCAGAAGACATGCTTCTCTCGAGAAGGCAGAACAGCACATGCTAGGAAGGGCGCATAACACACTGATGACTAAGAGATAAAATTGTCCTGGGGTTGTTGGGTCTGGGGCTGTAGCTCAGAGTAACACCCTCACCTTGTGTCTTTCATCCTTGCACCAAGAAGAAACACTGACCCTCTATGGACATAGAAGTTGGACACAGAGTGAGACTTTCCCTGCAGAATGAACACTTTGAGTCTTTGGTCTCTCAGGGGTTAGTGGGTGTACCACAGGGATATACCGAACAGGCAATCCGCAGACTCATTTCAAATTCATTGTCAGTTCTTAATATGAAGGATCTCAAAACTCAATTGAAGAGCAATTTAAGGCTAACTACTAAATTTTTCTGTCTACATCTGGTAAGGTTTAGATTAAAGGAAGGGCAGATGATATTGGGACTTAATGAACATGGGCTTGACCACATGTACCCAGAGCTCCTGGCATGCTCACAGGTAGTCTCCTTGTAGGAACCTGACACATTTTTGTGTGTCAAACAAGGATCCTTGAGCATGTCTCTCAAACCATCTGTAAAGCTATGGGGACACTGAGTTGGCAGAAGCCAGGCGCATGACAGTCCCAGGAGAACCATCAAGCCTAAGTAGGGGTAAGAAAGCAGAGCAGGAAAACAGGTTCCTTGGGCACAAAGCCCGTCCTTCTGAGCCAGTACGACATGTAGCCTGATGTCCCTTCCTGCCTGTTTGTCACCATGTAACCACCACTTTGTAAACTTAGATTAGGAAATACTTCACTCACTGAAGGTTCAAGCCTGAAGCCTGCACCTACCCTCACGGTAAGTCCCTCGGTAGCAGTAGCCTTGCTTTTGTCGGGGGGCTCCTTGGGTGCAGCCTTGACCTGCTTACACTAGAAGCCTGGAGACATCCTCTTCACAACCAAACAAGGTACTTGTAGGCCATGCTGAAGATGACACCTGGGACCCTCACACCTTTGTGGGCACTTGGGCTTGTAAGATGAGCCGGGTCATGCTCCAATGCAGTGGCCCTCTTCAAACACAGACCTGCTATAGCCTGTAACATAGAGTCAGCGTCCACATCTTGTTAGCATCTGCCTTTACTCACAGCTGGACCTAGGACAGTAAGCTGCAGTCGGCAAAGGAGTGTGCAGGAACCAGTGCAGCCACCCCAGTGCAGTATGGGAGAGAGCTTTAGGAGACAGGAGTGTTGGGGGGGGGGGGGAGACATCTTGAAAACAATGAAGCCTCATTTGAGACCTGACCTGTAAGTCAGTGTGGTGACTAAGGCTGCACGTGTGGGGAAGCCTGAAGGGAGAGATCTCAGCACTGGGAGTCACAAACCATCCCTAGTGACTACAGAGCCACAGTGCAATGGCAGTGGTGAGCTGCAGACCAGACTGGAAAAGGCCTGGCTCGGCCAGTCTAATACTGGTACAAACTCAAATTTCTAACTGGAAATGCTAGGGACTGGAAGTGTTTTAGATTTGGGGTGGTTTCCTGATTACAGCATATTCATGACCCTCTATAAATCTAAGATTGATTTGCTTCACATGCACCTTAAGCACACATACATAGGACATACACAGAACCTGGGGGTAACTGTTTCATACATTATTGTCAGCACATCTGTGTTTTGACTTTTGCTTGCCACTTGAGATATCAAGTATGGGATTTGTTCATTTGTGGAAAACACCAGAGCTCAAACAAGTTGGATATGGAAACATTGTGGATTGCACATATCAGGTTAAAAGCAATCTACCTGCAGTGACTGCCAGTTATCACTGGAAGAGACTGCTGTGCATGTGTGCCCCTTGACCTCTCAGCCCAGGGTTTCCCACTGGTCTGTTCTCACCTCCTGTGGCTTGGTCCAGAGGTGAGAGCTTCTTCACAAGAAGTTAAGTGCTACAGATGAGTTCCCTGGACACCACAGGAACTCACTGGATGGTGCTGAACGAGCAGGCGTGTGATCTGTGCGCACAGCACAAAAAGCTCTTGCCCCACACAAATAAAATGTGAGATAGTTTATTCTGAGCTAAATCAGAATGCCCATGGCTCAGGAAGGTTCAGAGTGTCCTGCATGATGTGTTCCACCATGAAATCAGTTACATGAAATATATATAAGACCCATTAGCCCAGACACCAGATGTGCGGGTTTCAGTAAAGTGAGGAGATCTCTGGTTTTTTTTTTTTTTTTTTTTTTTTTTTTTTTTTTTTTTTTGGTTTTTCGAGACAGGGTTTCTCTGTATAGCTCTGGCTGTCCTGGTACTCACTTGGTAGACCAGGCTGGCCTCGAACTCAGAAATCTGCCTGCCTCTGCCTCCCGAGTGCTGGGATTAAAGGCCTGCGCCACCAGGTCCGGCTTGAGATCTCTGTTTTAACCTCTGATGGTATCTAAGCTTTTAGATCTTAGCTTTGGGTTTGGTGGAAGCTACTGATCTGCTGAATTAATTTAATCCAAACGTTTTGCCTGATAGAATGATGTTGAGTCAGTTAGGGAGGTGATAACTGGCTTCTGGGGCACTAAAGAGTCCAAGGTGATCTTAGCTCTCAGCCTACAACATTCCATCTCTCTGCCTTCTCGTTTCACACTCATGTATCGTTCAGGATGGATCGGAGGCCCATGCAGGGGGCAGCTGTTACCTCCATCCAGGTGACAAACGGCGGTACCCTGGACCAAGTCCTGATAATGGTGATGAGAACCACCAAGAGGGCGAGTAGACTGGAGTTGAGGGAAACTGGGAGAAACAGGAATTCAGTGACTGTTGGGGAAGTGAGGGTTCGGGTCACTCTCTGGGAGCTTACTGCCAAAACTTGTTCTTTAGTATTCTACACTACCTGGTCGTGTGAACTTCTGCCACGTTCAGGTTAGATGTAAGGGAGATGCTAAAGAAGAAACTGGCAGATCTCCAAGGAGGCAAACACCTTTGCAAAGCCTACCCACTCACCTAGAACTCAGTCCCAGGAACCAGACCCACAAACCTTCCTGTACAAGTTGCTCTCCAATTTCATCATTGAGAGAGATACTGGCTTTCTCCTGGCCAAGTTATTTGTCTCATTGTTAGAACTTCTGGGAGATCAACTTAGTCCCTGAGCTCCTGATTGTCAGCTTCACCCAAGATGAGGTCATGAGGGGAGGAAGTACCTCATTTGAGAAAATTCCTCCATCAGATTATCCTGCAGCTCTGTGGGGCATTTTCTTGATTCATGATTGATGTGGGAGGGCCTGACTCACTATGGGTGATGTAAGCCCTGGACACATGGTCCTGGGAAGTCTAAGAACGTGAACTGAGCAAGCCACAGAGAGCAAGCTAGCAACATCCCTCCATTGGCTCTGCTTCAGTTCCTGCCTCCTGATAACCTACCAGTTCCTGCCCTAACTTCCTAGAATGATTAACTACAAGCTTTGAGATGACATAAACTCTTTCCTCTCCAAGTTGCTTTTGGTCATGGCATTCATCATGACGATAGAAAACAAATTAGGAGAGGGCTGTAGAGCAAGCATGGAGAATCAGAACGTGAGCTTGGGAGCTGCAGCCCATGCCCTGCCTGATCTAGCTGTATACCCTGGCAAGAGTGCTGCTGACACAGCCAATACTGTGCACAGGGAAGACCTGCATGTTCCCTGAAGGCTCCATCTCCCCTTGCTAAGCAAGGCTGCTAGCTCCAGGAAGACATCTTTGGTGGGTTGCCAGCAGATCACCTGTGTTCATACCACATGCTCTACCCAAGATAGAGTTGACAGTAAGTCGTGTTTCTTCTTGGCAGGAGACCTATTAGTTATCCACAGATTAACTCAGGTGATGGGGTTGGGGGAGAGCATGTGTGCACTCAAGGTATTTGGTTTTTATTAGTACTTTTTGTTTATTCATGTCAAAGAAATTCTTAACCTCCAGGGGAGTAACACGTGCCATGCATGTCTACAACATGACAAGCTCAAATACCTGGACGTTCAGGCCCTCGGTCCCTAGGCACCTGGCAGTGGCTTGGGACGCCTCTGAGCCCATATTCCCCAGCCAGAGCTGGTTACCAACTGTCACTTTGCATGCTAGCCTCTGATCATAGAAATAGGGAACACACAGAGAGTCACACCCTTGCCATCCCACATCAGCTGGCTCCTCCCATCCTGACCCTGAGTTATTAATAATTTTATTAAGAATGTGCTTTCAACACTCTTGTATATATATGTACTTAGCAAGAAATCACCAAGACTGCAAAGGGCGGTTCCTCTTCCCTTATTGCCAGAGAAAGGCAGAAACAAGAAGCACTGCCCTTGACTCCTTTACTTGGAAATGTCTTTCCTTTTTTTTTTTTTTTTTTTCCATTCAGTGGCATCCCTCGGTCCTCAGGTGCAGCAGAACACACCCAAAGGCGTGGACAGTGTTATAGACAGGCACTATCTCATGCCCTGAGGGCTGGTCACTTTCTTGTTTCCCTGTCGCAGCTCAAGACCTTGAGACCTGCGATGCCAAGAAACGGGGCAAGATATGTCCATGTCAGGTCTGCCAGTATCACAAATTACCGCCACTTCTCTCTGCAGCTCTGGCTCAAGGGGCTGCAGGAAACATCTGACGGTGCTCTAAGCACTGAGCCCGCGTCTTTCCATCATGGGAAAGACTTGCCAGCACATGTTTGAACATCTGCGAGCTGAGGTTTATTTTGGCTCCAGGTCTCTATGCAAACTATTGATCATAAGAGTTAGTAGCTCACGGTTAATTTTCCTGAAGGTTTTAGTTCGGGTATTAGAATCTGGCCACCAAAAGGGCTACTTAGCAGGTGTCTGAAAGTGTGGGCAGCTCAATATTCTAATTGCATGAGGTGGTGGCTCTTGACTTAGAAGCTAGGTGACTACAAGAGGAGTTTAGAATGGATTGTTCATGTATATACCCATGTGCAACGGTCTATTTTAAAATGGTGTCAAAGCCTGAGGAAGGGAGGGCCTTTCTGGAGCAATTCCTTCAAGGAATAGTACCCTTTGGGACCATTCTAGTTGGCCAGGCTGTCTGACCCAAGGAACCAGAAAATAAATAAAAGACTGTGACTTGATGTTCAGCACACATCCAGTTATAAACTCTGTGTGCATGGGAACATGTCAGAAGCCAGGACAGAATCTCTCCTCTCGGGATCTTCCTATCTGCTCTCAGCCTCCATTCTTGTCCCCAGGAGCTGCTAAGGTAGTACACACAGGAACCAGGCTTTCTGGTAAGATGCTGCACCCTGGGGAAACCCAGGGCACCGGTCAGAAGCCATGTTGGAAAATGAAAATCAGAAAGCTTCCTATGTGCATCAGAGAAATGCTACCTTCTGCTTTGCAAAGGGCATTGTCCATCATGGCTCCAAGCCTGAAGGGTACACATTTCCCTCAGACTTCAAGTTTAGGAAGAAACCTGTCATGTGCCTGGACCCCGAGGTTAGGATCCTCTTCGGCCTTGTGTGAGGCCATCCTGAGGTGGAAGAGGGCAGATTAAGTGTGAGAAGAGGGGAACTTTACTCAGCTGTGGATGTTGGCCCCTTGCAGATTGGGCTCTGCCTGACAGCATGGCATGCCCTCCCACAAAATACCCTGTTCTATGCGTTCAGAGCCTCTTCCAATCACCTATGTTCCTCAGGAGGGAGAGGCAGGAGTCCAGGAACACAGCTGTAGGAAAGTGCTTCCTTAGCAGATGGTCTGAGGTTTGGGGTGTTTGACCAGATGGGTCTGGCAATCACAGACCAGCTTGGATGAGGCCCAGTTTGATCCAGTTCTCTGGAACACCTCGGGGAGTCCCAGAGCAGGCCACCCATTCATGTGAGGAAATTCTACCACAGACTGGTGCAACAGAAATTCCTTATAAGACAGAAGAGAGGGGAGGACCCGGACAGTACCCTGTCTACTGGACAATGATGTGGCCAGAACCAGCTTCCTGGGTATTATTTGTGTTTGTGAATTCTCTCATTACTAAGCACCTTCCTCCAGATGGCCACCTGTCACTGAACATTAAATGTGTGGTCTCAGAGCGATGGTTGAGACATTTTTCTTTTGAAAAATCATCATGTCACTCTTGTGAGATGGGCCTTACTAGCATCCTCATTGAACAAATGAAATTGAATTCTAGTGTCACCACCAGAAGACAGCGAAGTCATAGGTGCTGGCTAGAAGTGCCCTAAATTCTTAGTCCATTTAAAATGCCAACATCATCTGGGACTTGGAAAGAAGGTGGCTCTTGCCAGCAATGTCCAGCTGCAAAGGATGCCCCCTGCAGGAAAACAGCTGCCTCTGTGTGTGGGGGGGTGGGGGGGGAGACTTAGCTCCAGACCATCAACAGAGGGCTTTCTGTGACCCATGTTCCAATATTTCTACAAAATAAGGAATGGACTGCAGAACCTTGAAGACTCCTAGCAGAAAACAGATCCATTCAGATGGAAGGATGATTACCAAAGGAAGCAGGGACCGCTTGCTGCAGCAGCCAGAGTCTGCCAAGAATTCCTTCCTCCCCTGTGACCAAGGGGAGGAGCTAAGTGTCCCCAGTAAGAGATGGCCCCCATATTCACAGGTTGCCCCTTAAGAAGTGCAGTGATCCGGAGGACCTGGACAGGACGTCCACTGTGCCTTGCCCTCCTGTCTGTTTGGTCTGAGTGTGATGAGCAATTTGCACGGATACAGCCAGAGATTTGGTCATTGCTGCCAGCTCCCAAGAAACACCTTTCGAGTCAACCAACCATTAAGCTAAAAGTGATCTGGGGTGAGGGTGGGGTGGGGGGCTCTGGTCTGCAATGACACGTTTGCCTTCGAACACTCCAGTCAGAGCTTTTCTTGTCACTGCTTTCAGCTTTAGAAGGCATTCTAGAAGCATCTTAGTTGGCCCCCCCTCCTCCTCCCAACCTGTGCCTTTTCTTATAGTCTGTTCGGAGAGGTGACACTCTTCAGGCACGGGGCCATCTGCTGTGCACTGAGCTGTGTCTTCCCTAAGAGCCCACCCTCCTACAGGGAGAGGGCGGTCTGCTGTGCCTCCATCATCTCTCTAAGCCACACTAGGTGCAGTCTGCCACAAGGGTGACAGACTTGTTGTAAACAGTCTGACTAGAGCGTTAGTATCACAGGAGCGTACACTATGCTCAGGCTGCAAGCACAAGCCCAGGGCCCTTGGGACAGGTGCTGAACAGGAAAGTGGAAAACTTGGAAGCAGGGTCAAGGGTGAGGACAGTGGGTGTGGATCATGCAAGCCAAGGGAGAGCTCCGCATCCTTGGACTACCTTTGGACCTGGCAGGAATTGACTGTGATCCACAGGCACGAAAGGAGGCAACCGAAGGGCCTTTCTCTTGTGTCCCTTACCATCTTCCACTGTGACCGTTGTAGAGCAGAGTGTCGGATGTACCTGCCATACCTCTGTTCACAGGCTCCTTCATGACAAACAAGAGAAGCGTGCACTACTTGTGCGTTACTTCCCTGTAAAGCCCCCTTTTGTGGGAAGCCAGCTAATTAGTGATTTCCTGGGATACCCACCTCCCTGTTTCTCAATTTACTTTTATTAGAGCTCTCCGGAATGTGGGACTTGGCCAGCTGACTCCATTTCGTTGTTTCTACAGAGAGAAAATGCAGAGTCTCTGACTTTTCGTGTTTCTGTCCCCATCCTGAGAGACAACCGAATATCACTTTGGTTATTTTGGAGACCTTGGTGAGAGCGCTGCTGTTGCCCTGCGTGGGGCTCCTGTGGCTTCCCCCGCCACGAAAAGAGCCAACAGAGGAAAGGCTAGCTGTCACAGGAAGGAAGGCTGGCCCTTAGCCTGCTCTTTTTCTCACGGAATTCCTATTGGTGTGGTTGGAAATTATTGGTCCCTTGAACATTTCAGAACCACATTTAGAATCCTTCTGTGTGGATACAGTTTACTAAGACTGCCACTCCCATCACAGAAATAGATGGGTTTTTTTGTGATTCCCAATCATTAAACATTCCCTCCTGAGCTGGGAACTGCCCTGCATAGGCCTATGTTGTAAGGCTCCAGCCTTCCCGAAGACTTCATGCCCCTTAAGGACAGGGCCTGGGTCTTAATCACAACTTAAGTGGCCTAGTACAGGAGAGGGACTCAACTTGTAGCTCCAGGGGCTCCATGCCCCCTGCCCTTCACCTATTGTCAGTTATGGTCAATGGTGCCCCAATGGTGGAAGTGCACCTGGACTGTTTTACTTTAGTTGGTTAGTTGGTTAGTTGGTTGGTTGGTTGGTTGGTTAGTTAGGGGTGGTTGTTGTCATTTTAGGTTTCATTTGTTTTGTTAATTTGTTTGTTTTTGTACTCGTGGGAGGATCAGAGAAAAGCCTGCTGCCATCGGCTCCCTTTTAGCAGCTGCTCTGGCTGGGTCTTCCCTAGACCTTTGACCTAGACCTTTGACATTATTCTTGTTACCATTCACTCGGATTCACACGGATCCACGCGCTTACGAGTGAGAGCCTCCGCTTCCCACTGTTCATTCACCGACTTTCCCACAATCTGCTCACAATTTGTTGTGGAGCTAGCTGTTGACAAAAGTTCACTGTGGCAGTTCCCAAGATCCCTTGAAGCAGCTTTTCCTTTAGCAATACCCAGAGTTCTGCTCTGTGGAGGATCTGAGCAGACACAGGAGCACCTGTATGTACATCACCCCAAAGCCAACACACTGACAGCCAGGACCAGACTGGCTCCTTGAAGATCACATAGTAGGGTCACTTGGCTCCCAGGTACATAGCTAGCTGCTCACAGTACCTTTCACCCAGGGCTCTTTGGGGGTGGGGGAGGGGAGAAGAACTTGCCTCAGGGTTTCCTGACCTGAACTTCTTTCTGGAACTACTCAGACAGGGACATTAGAATGTGACTTGGGTCAGGCTCGTACCCCAGTGGACAGGATGTCTGGGCTGGCCCCCATGTGTTTTAAGAAATCAAAGCTATCCAATCTAAGGCAAAACCTTCAAACTTAACTGAAAATAATTGTAAAACCACAGTGGGTGTCCTCCAACCTCAGGAGTGATATTGCTTTGCTCCAAAACATTGAAAACCAAAAGCTCTAGTCCCTGAAAAAAAGAATGACCTTTTCAGAGAGATTCTTGGGTAGGAGAAGATCCCACATACACCCCTGCCCCCGTAAGTGTCCACTCACAGGCCAGAAGGGGATCAATGTGGCACTTCACAACTCTCCATGTGAAGTTCTTTCCAACGTGACCTCTACAGCTTACAGTTATAAAGCTGACAGGGAGAGGCAGGAACATGAGCCTCGCTTCTGGGCTTTGAGACTGTTGCTTCTAAACCAGTGAATCCTGCTCACGGAGACAGGGCCAGGAAGCGAAGGGAAGCATTTTTCACAGGCAGCGCGTAGGAGAAACAGTGCTGTATGGAGCCCGCAGCACCTGTGGATCACTGAAAATCTAGACGATGTCTTTGTGGCGCTCCCCAGAAAGCTGACGAGATCTGGTGAATTAACTGAAATCCTCTAACTCCAGATTTCCAAGTCAGGCCTAATCAGAAATGTTTACTTTTTTTTTTTTTTTTTTTTTTTTGGTTTTTCGAGACAGGATTTCTCTGTATAGTCCTGGCTGTCCTGGAACTCACTCTGAAGACCAGGCTGGCCTTCAGAAATTCGCCTGCCTCTGCCTCCCAAGTGCTGGGATTAAAGGCGTGCACCACCACGCCCGGGAGAAATGTTTACTTAATCGGCTTTTTCTAAAGTGGTACCAGGTGCTAGGCGGGCTCTTAGCTGCCTCTCCCTCCTCAAACAGACCCAGAGCTGCAGGCCTCAGTTTGCTGAGCCAGGGAATGGGGCCAGCTTTCCTCAGTTTCAGTAACATCGGATGGGGGGGGGGTCTACAAGAGAAGGAAGTGTCTTTTCTGTGTGACTGTTAGGAGTCTGAATGTCCTAACTTACCTCTTCTCTTCATTGACCACACAGTTTCCAACTAGAGGGATGAAATGAATTTGCCCCAGTAACCTTTTTTTAACTCCAAACTTTACCAAAATGAGGTCTTGGGAAAATGTGCCCCAAGCCCCAGTTTCTGAACTGTTTCTCACTTGGTTTAGGGACTGGACTGAAGATTCTAAAAATGTTTCATGTTCCTTTTCACAGGACTGTGTCTTCAGTCAGGTCAGTGTCTATAGCCAGGCTAGGGGAAAGGCTCCAGGAAAAAAAACACAGACACGGACACACAGACAGACAGACAGACAGACAGACAGACACATACACACACACACACACACACACACACACACACCACCTCTCTCCCACCTTGAATGTCTTCGTAGTTTTCTTGACAGCAGCTAACGTTCTCCAAGGAGACTGCTACCCCATATATAAGGGGAGTCCCTGGGATTTCTTTGAATAATGTCAGCAGCTGCCATTTAAACCAAAGGACAGAGAAAGGGAAAACTGTGTTTGGGGTTGTTTTTTGTTTTGTTTTGTTTTGTTTTTGTTTTTAATCTTGCTATGGCAGAGTTCTGAATGGGGAATGGGGAATTCTGCATGGTTTCTAACATACTTCCCCTTTAGATATCATGTTATATCAGATATACTGTACCACTGGTTTGAATTAATTCACATCCTCACAGAATACAGACTGCTTGTAAGACCCACCCATGCTGGTGTCTTGCCACCTTCCTGGCCATGTTGAACATGAGTGACCATGCATACACACTATTTTCCATAGAAAGATACAGGCCAGGGCTAATTCAACAGCCCGTTGGGTTACATCAGGTGCTAACAGACACTGCAGCTGTCTGGCCAGCAAAAATATTATGAGCTTCTTGTAACCGTCTTTTGGGCAGGCAGAACACAAGGAATCTGACCTCTCACCATGAAGGGTGTCCCTGTGTTGACCCACTCCTCCTTTTCTACATTGCAAACCACCGATTTTGCATACTTAAAGGAGAAAGACTGTTTAGCAAGATTTTAAATACCATAAAATTCACCCACCCAAAGTGTAAATTCAGCAACTGCGTTGAGTCCACCAAGTTGCTTGGCCATCTTCAGAGTCTGGTTTCTGAGTACGTTCATCACCTAGTGGGGACTGGCCTGCCATCTGCACTTAGTTCCTGTTCCAACTGTCATCTCTGCCCAACTCCAACTCCAACTCCAACTCCTTCTGTCCCTGTAGAGTTGCCGTTCAAGGACATTGCACTGACCCAGAATCATGCATCACACAGTGTGCAGTATTCCCTGTCTGGCACCTTGTCTCCTGTGTAAGACAGTTGAGATTCGCCCTGCTGTGGCCTGTAGCAGCAAGTCTTTCCCCTTACTTGACTAGTCTGGTTTTTGTTGTTGTTGTTGTTGTTGTTGTTGTTGATGATGATGATGTTGTACTGGACTCAAGGGCTTACACTGAGTGGGGTAGGGGTGGGGGGATGACAGCCATAGGCTCTCTGTTGTGTGCCCCTTTGGGGGAACATGTGGCATCATGTGGTGATCTGTTTGCATGTCACACCTGGGCTAGAGGATGCTACTGGCATCTGTCATCGAGTCCAGGTTGCTGCTGATGGCAGAAACACAAAGAACAGCCTCTCAACTGAGATTCACTGGCTGGGGATCCTTCCCTGGAACTCCATTTGACCTTAGGGCTTCTCCTGTCAATTAGAGGGACATGGTGCCTATCTTCCTGTTGAGTGATTTGCAAGTCATTTGCACTGATGTTTTGTCCAGTTCTGGTGTGTATCTAAAACACAGATGCTTGTGAAATTGATCTCTTTTCTTTCAACGGTCTGAGTAAGTTCTGGAACCCTCTGATGTATTATTGACTTGTATATGCTTTTCACCAGAGGGAGAAGTGAGGGAGGGGGATGGGCAATTCTTGTCTCCTGGTTAATATCTAATATATATCGGTTTAAAACATTTAGAAATATTAAAAATAGGAAGTACGTGCTGGCACAGATAAACTCCCAAGATGACATAGAACAATCAGGAGTTTGGATCTGTGTTGTTCTTAATGAGAAGTGGTAAAGTCTGCACAGGGGCAGAGCTGGAAAGCAAACAGATCTAAGAAAACAAAACTAAAACCCTTATCACCCAGCCTTTGGCACAGCATAAAACCCTGCGTTAGCAAGAAGATTTCAGCCAGGGTTAAAATATTTCTTTTATCTGAGACCAGGGACTTGCTGGCCGCTTAAGTCTTCTCTCTAGGGTGGCTGGGACGCCAAGAGGAGAAATTCTGTCTCCCAGTTCCCCGTGGCTTTATGCAATGATGAATTAGCAACAACGTGCTCTGTCTGGAGCTCACTAACGTAAGAGGAGACTGATACAGCACAGGGACCTTTGGGGATTTGTCAAGTAAACAGCAGCAGTTCAGTTAGCCCGGGGCAGCTTCTCCTCTCTCTGACCCCTCTATTGCTCCAGTGGGCAGCTCTGCCTCCACCCTGTGAGGCTCCATGGTGACAAGAGAACACAGGCAGCCTGGAGGAAATGCCTGCCTGGAGAGACTCTGTGAACCAGAGCAGAGGACCTGAGCTTCCTTCCCATCGATCATGCTGGGGGCTCACACCTGCCTGTAACTCCAGGTCGAGAAGAATTTGAGGACACCTACACTTGTGTATACACGTGCACACACACCAGAGAGAGAAAGGGGGGAGGGAGAGAAATATATATACACACATATAAAATATGAATGTATTTATATATTATAAATATATATGTATAAATGTATATATCATATATGTGTGTATATGTATGTGTAGTATATATAATATACATATATATCCATCAGTAGTGCAAAAACACTCCAGCTCTGGCTTCAAGAGACTTCCAGGCCTCCTTGTTCTCGCAGCACAATTAGGTGATGACTTAATCCACCATCTTCAAATAATACCAGATGCATAGGCTCCGAGTAGTGTGTGTGCCTCCAAAATGCGAGAAGCAAGCAAGCATTGTCTCCATCCTTCCCAAGAGAGAAGCAATCCCCACACCTGGTTAGAATCCCTCCAGCAGCTTGTCAGGCAGTGCTGGGACAGATGGACAGACGGACAGGTGGACACTGACCGTACTTTAAGTGGACAGTGTCCTGTGGCAGGTTGTCCTCGTTCATGATGCGTGTTGGCATTCTGTGTCAACATGTCTAATTCTACGTCATTTTAGTGGCCGTACGGATTCAAACCAGTATCTGCTTGATATGGTCTCTCCCTCTCCCTCTCCCTCTCCTCCAAATTTGGAGCCATGTTCAAGCCCCATGGATTGTTCCGGCAAGTAGCGGCCAAATGTCTGCGCTGTAGTGTGTAGTCTTCTTCATCTTGTAGATGTGCCAGCTGGTCCCTCACCCCGGGAGCACCTACACACTAGTGAGAAAAGAGAGGGCTGAATCAAGGTACAAGGAGTAAGAGACAAAAGGGGGCACACTGCCTGCACCCTTCTCTCCAATATTTGGGAAAACATCTTTTGCTCCTTAAAACAATTTTCCAGAAGTACCAGAGTCACAGGAACTGAATGTTTAACTGTCCTCCAGAGAGACATAGGACAGGATGAAACTGCAATTAGTGTGCGCACAGCAGAGCCCGACAGGACTGTTCCCCCCTCCCCCACGACGTTCTTGCTCTCACTCCCCTTCTGCCCTCCCTTTGAAAGAAAGAGATGCAAATTTGCACCCTCCTCCCTCCCTCCTTCTGTACCTTTTCTAGGAATCTGTGTTCTGATTTGTGAGGGCTGGCCACAGGTGTTAGCGGGCAGGGCTGGTCTGAGAATCCTCAGCGCCCATCTTCTCCCTCCAGAGTGGATGGGCAGGTGAACCTCGGAGAGCCCCGCAAGAGTCCCATTCTCTGGGGGGGGGGGGTACTGGTTAGTTCATATTGCTGTTCCACCTATAGGGTTGCAGACCCATTCAGCTCCTTGGGTACTTTCTCTAGTCGGCCATCACTGGGAAGAGAGGCCCCTTGGTCTTGCAAACTTTATATACCCCAGTACAGGGGAAGGCCAGGGCCAAGAAGTGGAAGTGGGTGGGTAGGGGAGCAGGGTAGGGGAGAGGGTACAGGGAACTTTCGGGATAGCATTTGAAATGTAAATAAAGAAAATATCTAATAAAAAAAAAAAAGAGTCCCGTTCCCTGCAGTTACTCTTTTCATAAATGAACCGGTAACATATTCCACTTCTTAACCATTCCTTCCAGTGCGCCTCCCTCACTCACACCCTAGAGACAGTTTACTCTGTAGATAAGAGGGCTTGGGTTACTATTATTTTTTAAGTGTGACTGTGGCACCCATAAAATGTTTCCCCCAACTTTCAAAGAGGCCTGCACTGACTTAAAGTACAAGGAGAGAGAGAGAGAGAGAGAGAGAGAGAGAGAGAGAGAGAGAGAGAGAGAGAGAATGAGAATTGGCAAAGTTGCATCAGCCCTTGGCAAACTCCTATCTGGCTTTAGCCCTTGGCTACAGCTGGTTCCCAAACTGCCAAGTGAGGATACACTGTTCCGTGTTTATAAACAATCTCTCCTCCTGAAGAGCACAGCACATGTTAATCTGTTTTGTTTTGTTTTGTTTTTTTTTAATATGACCAAAATACCATGTCTGAAATGTTTTGAAATGTGTACACGCCATGCAGTTAAAGAGATAGATCACACATCATGTGACTATAGTTACATACTACAGTGCTGCAGTGCTGAACACAGTAAGTAGGTGAGATGCCGCGCATGCTAATTAGCTGGAGTTAGCACCTCACAGAGCATTCAGAGGGGTTTTGAACTCTTGCCCCTGTCCTGGGAGGTGCTTTCCATGCCTTTGGAAAGAGAAAGAGATTGGTCCTGCTTTCACTGACTCACTGGGCATGACAGTGGAGGAAGGCGGGACCTCGTCTCAGTCCCTTCAGCTCCCCGCCAACTGCAGACTGAGGATGTTAGGCCTCCAATTATCTGGTCTGGTTCTCCATCTCTTTCTAATCTCTAACCAATGGGAAACCTACTCAGTTTAAAATGATGGAGCAGGGACTCCACGTGAGCTTTTATAAAGTAGCTGCCGGTGAGACCCTGCATCACAGCCCACGGTTCACCTGCCCATGGAAGGGACCCCAGGAAGTCTCAGAAGAGTAACTGAGGAGTTCTGCGTGCTGCTGTCTCCAGAAGGTCAATGGAGCGGCTGGAGGGCCTGAGCTGTCTACCGTTTGGCTCCTCCAGTTTTATTGGATTTTTAAAATATGTATACCTACGCGTGTGTGTGCGTGTGCGTGTGCGTGTGCGTGTGTGTGTGTGTGTGTGTGTGTGTGTACCACATGTATTTCTGGTTCCTGTAGAGACCTGGAGAGGGAGTCAAATGCCCTGAGACTGGAGTTACGGGCAGTTTTGAGCCACCATGAGCGTGTTGGGAACCAAACCCATGTCCTCCGCAAGAGCAGCGACTGTTCTGAAACCACTGAGCTACCCAGCCCCCTTTCTGCTTTTTGTGAAGAAGAGAAATATAAAGTCTGCAAAGTAGACTATTACAGCCACTTTGATCGATCCTACTGTAACCACTGATAACATTTTGTTATGTTTGCTCTTTTTTGTAAAAGTAAACATATATAATACATAGCAAAATATATAATATATAATAAAAGTACAGTTACTGTCCATTTCAAATATATTCTCTACAACCTTGTCTGTTTTTGTTTGTGTTTGTTGTTTTGTGCTGTGTTTTTGAGGCAAGTCTTGCTATGTAGCTATGGCTGGCTTCAGGAACAGCATCCCCCTACCATGGCCCCCTAAGTGCTGCTGGGATTACAGGTGTGTACCACCAAGCCCAGGAAATGTTCGTAGCCTTTTTAAAACAACCACAAGAAAGTCAGATCGAGTTGATAAATGCATATATAAAGGTTGAAAGCAGTGGGCCAAAATCACTGTGGTTGCCTCTTGGGAAGCAAAGCCCAAGGTACGCTAAAAGCAGGAAAGCAGCTGCTTGCTAGTACACTTTCCTGAGACCTGGCTTGGCAATGCACACAGACTGTGAGACACAGCGTGTCCTCAAGTCTGTGTGAGACTCAATTATAAACCACAAAGTCTGCAGGTAACTATTTAAATGAGTTGTCTGGTACTGGCTATAGTCTTTCAGTTCCTTGACACTGGCTGCGTAGGCCAGGACAACAAGCTGTATTGTGGCATGATGCGGCAGTGCCTGGAGCCCAGCTTGCTAAGCCCCAGGCCGCTAGTCTCTGTGCTGGAACTCCTGCTGTCCCTTTAGAGTGTTTTACCTACTTGGATTCTGCTTGGGCAGGCCCTTGGTCTGGTGAGCTGTCTACTAGGATGCCTACCACCTTCCTCTTCTTCAAGGCTGAACTTTTCAGAACCTTCCTCATCCTCCAAACACATTCTTGGTTGCCCCACAGACCTTCATCTGTGCAGATGTGATGATACTCTTCTTGCATGGTACATTGCCACACTGAGGGGGGGAGCGGGGAGGATTCAGTATTTGAAGTAAGGGATGGAGTCTTATTCATCAAAGCCAAACTCCCCAGAGATGTCTGTTGTAAATTCTATTGAATAAATCATTCATTCAGTGAGTGTAGGGTTTTTCTAAGTCCACATGCTCCGAACTTCTAGAGAGAGAGTAAGTGTGTGTTTGTGTGTGTGTGTGTTTGTTTGTGTGTGTGTGTGTGTGTGTCTGTCTCTGTGGGAAGATGGGGGTGGGACCAAGGTATGCCCCCACCTCCTTCCTGTGAAACAGAGTCAATATTAAACAGCCTAGTGTTTAATCTCAAGCATAGTGATGGATTTCTCTTGGTTCTCTGCTTAATTAACTGGAACCCACAACTCCACTGAAGGAGGATACTTACGGTGAGTCACAGTTGTCCCCAAGGAAGGCTCTACAACCACCTGCAGACCTTTAGAGACCACCTCTCTGTAGAACCTTCTCTTAGGTCATGCAGTACCTTACTGGTGCCCATGTGAGGCCTCTGTCTAGGCTAAGGATTTCTTCAGTTTACGTTTTAGCACTTAACGTTGCAATAGGACTAAGCAGCTGTGTGTAGGCACGGGACACCTCTCCTCTCTCACATGCAAGCTCTGAGGGGTTGGCCCTAGAACAATACCTGGCGTGGCACAGATACTTGGCACCTGCCTGCCTAGAATGTGAAGGCTTGGGGCACAAACGGCCTTTCCATGAAACCCAGGCTGATGTACTTAGTGGTGGCTAACAGAGGTTTGTATGGAATCGCTGCCTCCTAGTCACTCTTGGTCTCCAAAGGGGAGCTTCCTAAGGCCAGGAGACAAGCTCCCCGAACCTGGGTTGAATCACTTTCCCTTTAAATTATCAGCAGTGTTGAGGAGTGTCTGGCGTCTAGTCTTGAGACATGAAGAAGGGTCAAGGTAAAGGACTTTGCTTACAGTCTCTTAGGTAGAGATTAATGCAGAAGACAGAAGAGATGGTGGCCAGTGGCCATTATGTCAGAGGACAGCAGCCGTAGCAGCAGCAGTACTAACAGAAGCCACAGCAGAGCAGGAAGATACATAGTACCCACAGGCAGCACCAGCAATGCCCGTGGCAGCAGAAGCAATGACAGCAGTAGCAGTGACAGTGACAAATAGCAACATCCCTGCATCAACCCCGTCTACTTGGCGATTGATGCTCCAACAGTAGATGTTATCACTGTTACATCCTAAACCAACCCATCCCAAAGCCCATCTAGGCTTCAATTCCCTTGAAAGCCATCTGAAGACCTTCCCTTGCACCAGCCTCCTGCAGCAGCACCCACTGAGCCCCACCTCCTCAGTGCTTGCCCACCAGCTCAGCCTGCAGCTCTTTCAGTTCCTCTCCCCTTTGCAAGCCTCTTCCACTTACAGGCCTCTTTCCCCTCCCCTGCGGGCCTTTCCCATATCAGTCCCCTTAGGTCAAGCTTGAAGATTCCCTGCCTCTCTGTAGAACCAGCAGGGAAGGTGTGGTCACTGGAGGTTGAGAGGTGACCTGTAGGAGCTCCCATTGGCAAGAACCAAGCCAAGTCAAAATGGTGCCGTCACACTTGGATCTGGACTTGTCGGCCTAGAAGTTCCAAAAGAGCATGTTGCTATGGAGCAACAAATAGGCTGGGGTGTGGCTCGGTGGTAGAACACTTGTCTAGCATCCACAAGAAAAAGTGCAAAGCCTGTTGGGTAGGGTGGGGGTGAGGATGGGGGGTACTCATCGGTCTCAAGGGCTGCTCTCTACGGTGTCTCCACTTAATAGAGAAGTGAGTTGCACAGATGGATTAGTATCATATGTAACAGATGAAGAATGAAGGCAGAGGCAGTGCAGCTGAGGCTAGAGCAGGCTGCACCTTCAAAACCCGGGTTCCCACAAGCTTCCAAAGGTAACCCCAAGTCTCCATGGGCTCCCTAGTTCTTGCGCTCTGGAATGATTCGGAGTATTTGATGATCTTGTATGATCCTGGAAATCTGTGACTTTTTTGGTAAAGCATAATTTATTCACACTTTACTGTGCCAATCGGGAATTTCCTGGTACTGCAGCCCTGCGTCTCCTAGTGCCAGCCATGCAGTAGCGGCAAACGGAGAAAAGTCTTCAAACCAAGAAAAGCCCGGATGCTAATTTCAAGTACTTAGCTCTAGACTGAGCAGTACCCTAACACGCAGTCAGCGGGCTACAGCGCGCTTCCTTATCCAGCTCTCGGTTACCTGTGCATATCCACTGATAAATTCTTACACATTTATGTCCACTAATGTCACTGCCCAGAGTTCCTGTATTCCGGCTGCCTGTGCTGTACTCGGCTGCGTTGGGTGGCTTTGCACTGTCTGGGATCCTGTCTCCGTAAGAACTATTTTTTAAAAAAAAAAAAAAAATGAGGACAGAGGTTTGATTCCGAGTTCCAGGCTCCACAGGCTGGCAGGAGCTGGAATTGCTTCACAGTCGGGTCTCTCTGGCCACTCTACAGGATGGTTTGCTGAGTGATCAAGGACCCCTGGGAGTGGCTGATCTCGGCTTGTTCTTCCTAAGGGCTCCATGAGCTGTTTAGGCTATGCGGGAGCAGCTCTAGGTGGTAAAGGGTCCTGGCTGCGTCCCAGCAGCCAGCTCCTAGTCCTTTGGTGGCCAGCACCTCCAAAAGAAGGTATTGATTGAACTCAGGGATGGCTTTGAAAAAGCTCTAACACAGGATGGGGTTCAGGGAGAAGTGGTCGGTGCCCAGACTCGAAAGAGGGAGAGCTTATGTGAGGAGCCTGAGACATTTGTGCAGCCAGGAAACAAGGAAGTCCTTGATAAAGAAAGGACATGTCAAGAGGCTACTGAGCCAATCAAAAACAAAAACAAAAAGAACCTTCTGATGGACCAAACTGGTGTAATTTGAATTTGAACAACAAATTATGAGAACATTAGCATCTAACCCATGGAATAAAACAAATACACACATTTGAAGTGCAAATAAAGAAAGTAGCCAATAAAAAAGGAAAAAAAAAGTTTATATGATAAAAAATAAAATAAGTACACGAGTCCAAACTGACATAGAATTGAATGAATCAGTAAACAGAAGGCTGGGGAATTCTTTTTTTTTTTTTTCTTCGATTTTTAGAGACAGGGTTTCTCTGTATAGCCCTGGTTGTCCTGGAACTCACTCTGTAGACCAGGCTGGCCTACGAACTCAGGAATCCATCCGCCTCTGCCTCCCAAGTGCTGGGAGTAAAGGTGTGTGCCACCATGCCTGGCTAGGCTAGGACATTCTTGCTTGTAGAAGAATACAGGTGAGTAAATGGAGATGGCACAAGAAAAGTATAAAATCGCCATTACCTAGGACAGTACTAACTCTGGGCCGACTACCCAGTCACTGACTCACCAGGCGCAGCACGTGGTAGAGGCTGTATTTGCATAGTCTGGACTTATCTCTCCCAAGAGAGACACCAACCAGAAAGAAAACCTGATCGGTGATCAGAGGGGAAACCCTTCAGTTAGAGCCTTAAGTGGACTATCAAGGGCAACGGGGACATTAATAAGCCCATTACTGTCACATGGCCGTTAATGTCATGCACTGAAGACACAGCATCACCTCTGTGGGACTTTTACCAAAACTGCACTGACCTCAATGTAACCAGAACAAACATCGAGCAATGGAGAGATGTTCCGCAAAATCGCTGACTAGTGGTACCAAAAAAACGTTACAGCACAGATGACAGAGAGGTCCCCAAACTGCCAGAGGGACTAGCCGTTAAAAAAAATTATACTGCTCCCCTCAAAACCAAAATGAGAGCCATGCAAAGTGTAACTTAGGGGACTGGGGCAGAATGATTGTCAGGAGTTCAGTGAGGCTAGCCTGGGCTACATATCAACTCTAACTCTCTCTCTCTCTCTCTCTCTCTCTCTCTCTCTCTCTCTCTCTCTCTCTCTTGTGCACACACACACACACACACACTCACACACTAAATAAGTAGATACATAATAGATAGATAGATAGATAGATAGATAGATAGATAGATAGATAAAATAGAATCACCAAAATAGTAGACTTTGGGATAGCCAATGTCCTGGCAGAATCTAAGCACCTTGTACCTCTGGGTTGATATAGAGAAAAAAATACAAAAAGAGATGGAACTCTGTAAGCCACTGTATAATAATGAAGCCATTCAACTTATCTTTATTTATTCATCCACACAGCTACAGATACGTGATCTTCAATATATATATATATATATATATATATATATATATATATATATATCTGAGAAAAGATAGCTATTGGGTTCTGACTGGAAGCCAAGAAAAGCTCACTTCAGAGACAGAAGTTTAAAAATGAAAGCTTTATTTTCAGGTCTTACCAAGAGGCAGCCAGTTCTGCCTCTGAACTGCACCCCCAAAGGGATATTATACAACATTTTTGTAGGATGGGAACACAAAGCAGGGGGTGGGGGTGGGGTGGAGTGGACTGTTGCATTGACCAATCATATTTTGACACAAGGAGTTAATCAAGAAGTTAATGTTGGTGACTGGGTCTTATCCAGGTCACCTGTTTCAGGATCCTGATTCAGCTTTTATAGTCAGGACCTCTCCTGGACTCTGGCCTGGAATTTAAAATAATGATGGAACAAAGGAGTGGGCAAACTGCACATAGTCAATTAAATCAAGACAGGCAGCTAGCTGACTGTTTGTGTGCCTTAGTTCAGATAACGGGATAGACAACTCCCCTCTTTGCATCCGTTACTCGTTAACAGACTAACATGAAATGCCCAAAGCGGATATAAATAAGAGTTAGTTCTGGGGCCTGGGAACATGAACTCAGTTTGGTCCCACCAGCAAGATGGAACTTGTCCCTGAGATAGGAGGACTCGGGAAACTGTCTCCTAACAACAGCCTCTTCAACAAATTTTGCTAGAGAAAATAAACGGTCTACACGTGTAAGAATGAAACTGGAGCCCTCACGCTCCGCTGGATGTTTGCGGACACCAGGACTGCAAGATGGCAGCGGTGTTTGTGCCACTGAAGAAGAAGCTCGTGGAGGTTAAGCTTGGAGAGCGGCCGAGTTGGATCTGGATGCGGGGTTTCACCCCCAGTGGCACTGCAGGGGCCTTTTCGGAGAGGACATGATCAATACTTGGAAGTACACCAACATTCGGAAAGGCAGTATCTCGGGGATTAACATGGTGCTGGAAGCCTAAGTGGTTTTCAGCTACTGCATTTCTTACAAGGAACGGGAGTAGCCGTGCAACAACCACTGAAAAGGAGTCATTATGGAGGGCACTGACTGCATGGCTGAGCATAACCGCCTGCCCCATTCCGATCTAGGAAGAATTCAACTGGCTGAACCTTCATACCCTGACTGAGAACTAGTGTCGAATCAAAGGTGACTTACCGGTTTAAAAAAAAAAAAAGAGGAAACTGGATCTGCTCTTCCTCTGTATCATATAACAATATTTATTATTATATTTATATTTTATTTTTATATTATTCATATATAGTGTGTATAATCATATAATAATAATTGTTATTGTTGATAATTAAAAATGGATCAAATATCTTAATGTAGACCTCAAAAACTTTTAGAGGGAAACACTGAAGAAAGAGTCACAGGCAAGGAATTTTTCAAAAAGGACTCTGGTTGCATAAGTAAGCCCAAGAATTGACAAATGGGAAGGAAACAATGAACAGAGTGAAGAGGCAGCCAAAGAGCAGCAGGACATCTTTGTCAGCTAAGCGCCTGCCTGACACAGATTAATTCTGGAATCAGTAAAGAAGTTAAAATGGCAAACACCTAAGGAGAAAAAAAAAAAAATCAAAAAAGCAATTATCTAGTTGATGAGTGAGTAAATGAATTGAAGAACAGTTCTCAAAGAAGTGTGAAAGACCGCAAAGTGGAACTTCACTTGACCGGTTTCAGCCGTCATGTAAATGCAGATCAAAACTTCACTGGGGGGTCTATCTCATGTCCCATCGGATAGCTTTCCCAAGAAACCAATAGCACCGGATGTCGCTGAGGCTAGGAGGAAAGGGAAACCTCTGTGCATTACTGGTAGATGTGTAGACTGGAACAGCCACTCTAGAAATGAGTATGCAGTTCTGAAAAAGAAAATGTAACCGTCATATAATCTAGCTCTACTACTCCATCTGAAGGAGTCTAAGTCAATACACCACAAAAGTACTTCACAGCCATGTTTATTGCTGCATTAGTCACAACAGCCACAATAAGGAACCAGCCTTGATGCCTCTCAGCAACACACAGTGGGGTTTCACTCAGCCACAAACAAAAACTAAATGCATTATTTGCAGGAGAATGAATGAAACCGGAGATCATCCTCTTAAGGAAAATGAAACAGATATTGCATATGTAGAATCTAGATTTCACACACACACACACATACACACACACACACACACACACACACACACACACACACACACCACGAGCATTCACGCAGGCATGGGAACAGATCAGAGGGTGCCCGTGAGTGG
>NC_034605.1:34219677-34227307 GCF_900095145.1 Mus pahari
TGCCTGGAGCTGGAGAGATAGCTCAGTGGTCAAGAGCACCCACTGCTTCTATAGCAAACCTGGGTTTAGGTTCCAGCACATAACAGCTTACATCCACCTGTAACTGCAGTTCTGTAAGATCTAACGCCCTCTTCTGGCTTCTGTAGGTACCCAGCATGGCACGTGGCTCACTTACATCTATGTAAGCAAACACTCACACGAATAAAATATAAATAAAGAAATCTGTTTTAAAAAGTAAAAAGAATGCCCAAAGGGGAAAAAGAACCCTGGTCCACTGATGATGGGAAGTTAAATTAATACAACCACTGTGGGAAATAGGGTGGAAATTTCTTAATAAACAAATTAATGTACTTAAAGCATCAACAATCCTATTACTCAATATATATCCAAAATCTAAATTAACATGTCACAGACATTTTTAGAACCACTCACAATAGCCAAGATATAGAATCAACTTCTATGTCCACCCATAGAAAGGACTAGATGAAGAAAACAGTGAACATGCACAATAGAATAATATATAACCTTCAAAGGGAAAGAAATCTGGCCATTTGTGATGACATGGATGAATCTGGGGGGACATCATGTTAAATGCCCAGGGATAGAAAGATAAATTTTATACTCTTAGAAACAAGTAGCAGATGGTGGATATAAAGGTTCATGGGGAAGGAAAGGTAGGCCAATGGATACAGAATTCCAGACAGACAGAAAAAAAAATGGATTTCTGGTGTCCTATGCACAGTAT
The DNA here is from genome assembly GCF_900095145.1 of Mus pahari. Lineage (NCBI taxonomy): Eukaryota > Metazoa > Chordata > Mammalia > Rodentia > Muridae > Mus > Mus pahari. Next base: position 34,220,423 of record NC_034605.1, read on the forward strand.
GATAAATATGGTTAACAGTATGCAAATCAAGTATTACAAGGCAGGCTCATAAGAGGGAAGTCCTGCTGTTTGTAACAACGGGGAACGTGGAAGCCACAATGTCGAATAGACCAGACCCAGAAAGATACCACTGCAGAACCTCATTGTATGTGGAATCTAAAGACATCCAACTTAGAAGCAAAGACTAGAACGGTTACCAGAGACTGGGGCCCAGGAGGGGAGGAATGGGAGAGATGTTAGTTAAAGGACATGAAATGTCAGTCAGAAAAGAAGAGCAAATTTGTGGGATCTCATGGTAACTACAGTTAAAGACAATTAATTACGCACTTGAAAATTACTTGCTAAGTAGATACATGAAAGAGGAAATGCATATCAGTCAGTTTAATCCAGCCCCTCCGCAGTATATCCAGACACCAGATTATACTATTGTGCACCGTAAATGCTGTGGTTTGAAAGGTCCCCCAAAGGCTCTGTCACCATCTATTGAATGGTAGTAGGACTTTGAAAGGTGGAGTCTAGTGGAGAAAAGCTGGGCCAGTTGTAGTTACCACATGAAGGGGCTATGGACACAGAACTCGTTGTCTCTCTTGCTTCCCAGCTGCGTATCTTTGACATGACATGCTTTGCTGTCGCAGAACCGAAGGAACGGGGCCAGGAGCTATGCGTTAACTCATAATCCAAGACAAGACTGTCCTCCTTTTCAATTAATTGAATCACATGTTTTGTCACAGAAATGGAAAGTGAACTAAACAATAAATATGTATAGTTTTTGTTGGTTCAAATTGAAGGGAAGAAGAAAGGGATGGATAGAGAGGGGAAAGCAAAGAAGGGAGGGAGGGAGGGAGGAAGGAAAGGAGAAAGGGAAGGAGAGAGAAAAATCGGAACACAATAAATGGCACGTTTTGCTCATTTTCAATTCCATACTAAAAAAAAATATTTTATACGAATTAAAACTATACTAGACATCTGTCCTAGCCAGAATGTCTATTATTATCAAGAAAATAATAACAAGTGCTGGTGAGGATATAAGGGAAGGGGTATCTTTTACAAATATGTCCAGTCACTATGAAAAATCAGTACAGAAGTTTATTAAAAAGAAAAAAAATACAAGTTCTTAAAATAGAACTACCACATATGTGACTTAGCTATAACACGGCCCTAGAAACATACCTGAAGAACACCAGAGAACTACTTCCATATTGACTACAGCACTGCTCAGAGTAGCCCCCATATGGAGCAGCCTCAACACCCACAAACAAATGAGTAGACATGCATTTGTATATACGCAGATGCCACATTTAGAGAAAAAACATTTATATAAATATAAATATATATATATATATATATGTATGATACTTTATTCAACCAGAAAGGAGAATAAAATTCAGTCAGTGAATGGAGCTGTAGAGAGACAGTTTTCTCTTGAACTTCATCTAGGTAATATTAATAACTATGGATGGAGGTAGAGGGGTACTGTGTGAAGATGGAAGATTCTAAAGGGAGAGGACAGGATGATGGAGAGGAGGAAGAAAGACAAAACATTGCGTGTTTTGAATTCATATGGAGAACAGACACACAAGCAAACATGCATGACCATGTGAAGGCAGGAGGGGTATTTGAGGGAAGCCATTGGGAGGGACACACATACGTACATACATACATACATACATACATACATACATACATACATACATAAAAACAATAATGGAATCCATTATTTTTGTACAACAAAATTTAAAACAAAGTTCAGTTTGGCTAGCATATAGTTTTCAAAGTCCCCATAGATGCTACACATCCTATAAACATTAACTTCAGGTGGCCCTTGCAGGTGAGTGGCTCAGGGAGCAACGTCCAGGTAAAGGAAGCCATGGTAGGGCCAGAGCTGGGTGTTGAGAGGCCTGCTTTGCAGAGAACATGGACTCTTCATGAGGTGGAATGGCTGTAGGTGAGGGGCAGCAGTGAGGTTCTGCGGGGCAATGGCATGCAACCTAGGCCAACGGACATGAGTGGAGACAGAGCGGTGAAGATGGAAACCCTTCAGGTCCTGACTCACCCCACTGAGGCTAACTGGGTGGTGTGGTGAGGCATAGGGAGGTCTGAGGAGGTAGGAGGGTTGCCTGGTGCTTGGTGGATCATGACGTGAGCACTGCAAAACACCCCCAGTGACCACAGTGGAGAGATGTCACGAGGGGACTGGCCACCTCAGCAGAAGTGCCGAGAGGCCCAGGGTTTACAAAAGGGATGAGGCCCCTGGGATTTTGCCAGGAGAATGTCACTGGTGGTTTTTGGTAAATGCAGTTCCTTCAAGGTAAAGACCAGAGATGAAGAGCCACTCATCTGACAGCGTGCTTTGGACAGGAACCACGGTCCACTGTGTCTGTATTTCCCCTAACATCTAGCACGGGGCAGGGCAGTAGGTTCAGCCACGGTTCAGCCGAGCCAGATTTCAAGTAATCCAGAAAAAGACACTCTGATGTCAATGTCATGCTTCAGGAATAAACTCTCTAACAAGAAGGAATAAGGTCTGACATAGGTGGCAATGTAAAGCAAAAGTAGAGCGATGTAGCCTTTGGTTTGTTGTAGATCGCGATTAGTTAAGTTTGCTGAGAACTAATTTTTTGATCTTAAGAAATATCTTTATGGGTTTAAGATTATTGTGTGTTTATCCCCAGAAAGCGTTAAATTTGGGGGGGGTGAGATATAGAGAAAAAACATTTATATAAACACTGTGTGGTCCCTCACTATGTTGGTAACACGTTGGGGATTCCCCTAACTGCCATATCTTTTTCTCAGAGTTAAGATCACATCATGCATGCAATTTTGCATCTGCTATCTTCCCTTAGTTCTGAATCATAAGCTTTTTCCCCCAAATTGATGAAAATTTTCATGAATACCAGTTTCCAACTGTGCAGATGTACCAATGCATATTTAATTCCCCCCACACACACCCATGATTCAATATTTAAAGTATTTCCTAGTGTCACCTCAGTCGGTGCTAAGATGAGTGTCTCAGAAGACATTGGAAGAAATTTTTAGCCATGTGGTGGTTAACAGCTCTCATTCTAATGCATGTGAATTCACTATTCCTTTTTCATGACAAGTCGATTGCTCATTTATTCAGAAAATATCCTCTGCGCATCCGGCTGAGAGATGCATGCATTCTAGTGGAGATGACATCAAAGAGCAGGACAATCGTAGAGCCACTGTGTGGTGGTCAGGGGAGGCAGACTTGTGCAGCAAGCTTGGACTGACTGAGGCCTAATGTGGCCAGCAGCTGGGGCTCTGTGGATAAATCCTTGTGTGAGTTCCTTAGAAAGTGGCCTTTGAGTAAGGCCTGGAGGTGGGCAGAGGGCAGGCAGCATTCCAAGGAAGTGATTGCTAATGAGGGTAGGTGTGTTTCCCTTTATTGTGCATATGGGGCATTTCTCAATGAGGCATGTGCCTGGCAGACACTGCCCTCACTCCCCAGATGGTCCCTTTGATTCTGGAGAGCTTGACCAGTCTCTCTTCTCCTCACTGTATTCTCTAGAATAGAATTACAAGGATCAGTTATATGAGAAATTACTTAGGTTCAGTGAAGATAGTCCCACAGCCTCAGACCAGACATCAGGTTGGTTCTTGTTCATGTTGATGCCTGAGGCTAACACAAAATCCAAAGGGGCAAAGGCTGTTACATGGCATTGTCCTATTTCCCAAGACCTTGCTCAGTGATGGATGGAACCGGGTCCCTCTAGGAAGAACACCAGCTCCGGGGTCTGTTTCTAGAACTCAGTATCTCAAAGCCATCTAAGGGCCAGAATGTTCAAGTCACTCCCTTCCAAGAAACTTTCCCTAGACTGTGTCCCACACCGTGCACACCCAACAAGCATCAGTTTCCCTTTCCCTTTCTTCAGGCAGCTGCCCTTGTGCCTTCCAGATGGGCCAGCATTCCCTTCCTGTGCTCAGAAGCCTGCTACAGGCTTCAAAGAGAAGTGACCATGACTGTTCCCACCCAGAGTGACTCCAAACCCATGCTGAATAGACCTGCAGCCAGGGAAGGAAGTGATCACCGCCCATGGTCATAAGCAAACTAGTTCCTCCTGACCTCCCCCTGGCCCCGATCTGACCAGTTAGAGGCAGGGAAATAGAGAAGCCGGCTACTCACCACAATTTCCACTGCGTTCAAAATACTTCAGCATCCCTGCGTCCCCTCTGAATGTCCAGCCGAACCTTAGATGTGAGTGCCCAGGCTCACATCTAAGGGATTTCAGGGTATTGTTGGAAGTCATAGTGGCAAAAGCATGAGGCGCTGGTCATATTGTATTAGTGGCAAGGATGCAGACTAATGATAGTTTAGACTGGGTGTTCTCTCTCTCTCTCTCTCTCTCTCTCTCTCTCTCTCTCTCTCTCTCTCTCTCTCTCTCCTTTTTGTATAGTTCAGGACTCTAACCCATGGAATGATACCATTCACAGTCAAGGTGGGTCTTTAGATCTCAATTAACCTCCATCTAGAAACTTGGTCACAGATTGCTTCCACGGTGATTCTTTCTCCATTTCCTTTGGTTGACCATCAGTATTAACTTTCTCACTTCCAACTTTCCATCCTAAATATCGTCTTTGTCATTGTTTCCTTTCTCTGGTGAGGACACCACAGTCCCCGATGCTCACCATCCTTGAGGCCGCAGTTCCCTTGCTTTTGCCCTCTGAAAAATCACAGCCTGGTCCTCCTTCAGCATGTCCTATCTTTCCATATTTTGCACCTCTATCCAGGCTGGTTTCGCAAGTTTGCCTTCCTAAAATTCCAGTCGAGCTGTATCACTTGTAAGGATAAACTTTTAATATATATGCCTTTCCTGTTCTCTTTAGCTGAATGGTCCTCACACTCCTATCCCCCTAATATCTAACAGAAATGCAGCTCCCAAGCTCTACAGCCTGAATCCCAGAGTCTGAGCTAGCCCACGAATGCATCCGATCCCTGTGATGCAGAAGAACTAGTGCTCTGTCCAAAACAATTACCTCCACGGTTTAGGCTTTCTCTATGGTCTTTTCTTTCCAGTGCCTAGGTCTCCACCCCTAACCTCTGACTGTTTATTCTTCTACTAGCATCCCCTGTCATACTCTTATGCACTCAGGAGGAAGAGGCAGGCGGATTTCTGAGTTCGAGGCCAGCCTGGTCTACAGAGTGAGTTCCAGGATAGCCAGGGCTATACAGAGAAACCCTGTCTCGAAAAAAACCAAAAAAAAAAACCAAAAAAAAAAACAAAACTCAACCATTCTAGTTGCACCCTAGCCTGTTCTTTTCCTTCATGTCTTACATTGAAATTCTGTGACTCCAAGGTTCAGAACAGAAGTCTTCTTGCTGGGGTTGCCTACGGTTCTCACACTCATTTCTACTCCTCCCCTACTTGGTACTTTCCCAGAGAATGATACCTTTCGGGCCGTGAGTGACATATACCCAGTACTATGCTGACTCACTGTCAGCATACTCTTTTGGGCAACCCTGGATCTTGGCCATGCCTCGTTGCCTTATCCTGTGCCTCGCAGGAGCTAGAATAAATCACAGAACTTTGGAGAACGTCACAGTGGTCCGTGCAGTTGGCCTTTGTAGCTTGAGCTTTGGGTCTCAGAGTGGCAGAGCAAGGGAAGGGGGAGCTCAAAGACGTGGAGATGTGGAGTCACAGCAACAGTGTCACCAACTCTGGAACTATATTTGCAAGCACTACCTCTGCTGAAGGCAGCTGAGTATGATACAACATATCATTGGCCTATGGAGCAATGCTCAACGCCACCCACGGCAGGACACTCTGCAGAGCAGGGACATGGAGGAGCAGAGAGGTGTTCGCTGGCCCTTGGGAAGGATGCCTCATGGCACAAAAGAGAAAGGAAGAGTGTATGAAGGGCGAGCTGGTTCTTCCAACAGAAGAGTAGGGCACCAGCTTACTTGTCTTTTAAAAGCCTGCCAACACAGTGAGTCCACATGCCCTGGAAAGTCATGCTTCTTCTTGGGTTATATTGTGGCATGCTAGGATGCTTTCTCCTGCTGGGCAGATGGAAAGGACAGTAGATGGTTCTCCTTCTCTTTTGTTTGTTTGTTTTGTTTTTTTTCAAGACAGGGCTTCTCTGTGTAGCCTTGGCTGTCCTGGAACTTACTTTGTAGACCAGGCTGGCCTCAAACTCAGAAATCTGCCTGCCTCTGCCTCCCGAGTGCTGGGATTAAAGGCGTGTGCCACCATGCCCAGTACTCCTTGTCATTTTTAAGTTGCATCTGATGTTGAATACCACCCCCCCCAAGGATACCTGAGTTCTGTTCAATAAAGGAGGGGCTACACAATTTAAAACATATTAAAAGTCAACACATTAAGCTTCCAACATTCTATGTAGCCCATTCCCTCTAAGCATGCCTAGCTGCAACCCAGAAGAATCCATTGTTTTGCATCTGAACACACTATCAGGGACTATAGTGCACCATGACTGTTCTAGGTCTAGCAGAGTGTATCTGGTGAAGAGGCCTGTGCCTGGCAAATACAAAAGTGGATGCTCACAGTCATCTATTGGGTGGAACACAGGACCCCCAATGGAGGAGTTAGAGAAAGTACCCAAGGAGCTGAAGAGGTCTGCAACCCTATAGGAGAAACAACAATATGAACTAGCCAGTACCCCCAGAGCTCGTGTCTCTAGCTGCATATGTATCAGAAGATGGCCAAGTCGGCCATCATTGGGAAGGGAGGCCCCTTGGTCTTGCAAACTTTACATGCCCCAGTACAGGGAACGTCAGGGCCAAGAAGTGGGAGTTGGTGGCAGTGGCAGGGGGAGGGTAAAGGGAACTTTCGGGATAGCATTTGAAATGTAAATAAAGAAAATATCTAATAAAAAAAAGATGAGAGAGAGAGAGAGAGAGAGAGAGAG
>NC_034605.1:34227367-34253460 GCF_900095145.1 Mus pahari
GAGAGAGAGAGAGAGAGAGAGAGAGAGAGAGAGAGAGAGAGAGAGAGAGAATACTCACTTCTGGCCCTCAGGGGTTTCTCTTCTGTGTGGACTGGTTTCTTTTACGCTTAGTGGATTATATCAAATAAGAACAATATATTCTGTAATCACAAGGAGTCGAGCCTGTGTACTTATCCAGAAGAACATGCCTTTGGATCATGAATTTGTAAAGAGTTAAGGAGAAGCACAGCGTTTAGATCAGAAGGTGACCTCCAGATGGAGCGTTACGTAGCCCTGGTTAGACTGAGCCGATGAGGGGCCAGGTTTCCTTCAGTCACGCTGAAGACTTCAAACAGGGTGGGCAAAGAGATCCTTAAGAGAAGATGCTTCCCAAGGCGTATGAGAGAAACAATACAAGGAGACCAGGAAGGTATAGAGAGAGGAGAGGAACATGAACTGGCTCACACACTCAGAAGTGAGGAGGACTCCGCCTCGCAGGGCAGCACAGGACATTTCTTAACAAGTGTGTGCCGTTCTTACTCCTTGTGGTGGCTACCTGATAGGAAACAACAACACATTTTATATAAAATAATCTAAACCACGTGTTCCTTTAGAGATTGCCAAAATGTTTTGTATAGTGTCCAAAACTAAAAATTGAATGTCCACAACATGACCTATGTCTATGCCTACAACTCCATTAGTACTTTCACTTTGTCTTTAACATTTTATATACTGTAAAAACTGTTCCTAAAATTTGAATGCCCCCAACATGAGCTCTGCCCATGCCCACAGCACCATTAATGCTGCCACTCTGTCTTTCCAGAATTCCAAAGCTTGAGACAAAATGCTCGAGCAACATCAAAATGCAAAGCTCGATGAGTACCTGGCCTTACTCTGTAGTGGCTTTAAGGGAGACAAAACAAGCATCCTTTGATGGACTCCATAATTCTTTTATTCACTCTTGGACCATGGGAACAACCCACAGACTGAGCCTGAAACCACCTCTGAGAAGGGACAAGTGGAAGAGGAGACACCGGATGCTCGAATATCACCTTAGTTTTTCTGTGAAAGAAGGCGGTCAATGTGGGTCGCAGGTAGGGCAAAGGCATTGGTAATTGTGAGCCGTGAGGTGTAAAACCAAGGGAACATAATACTTCTAATCCTGGCTGTGTCTACTTAGCTGGACCTCTCAAGGACCAAAATGAGTCTGAGGAGATGAACAAATGGAGGTAGACAAGGGGATCCATCCTGGAGGGTCACCCAAGAGAGGTTACATCAGCAGGCCAAAGCCTAGAAACACAGGACATCCTCTAAGTGTGTGGTCAGGCTGTCCTCAATCCCAACTGGTTTCACTGCCATCTTGGCAAGTCCAGGTGATCTCCCTGATGTCACCATATTCTTTTCTGAAATAAGACCATCGCCCTGCCTTACTTCCCCGACTTGGTCATAGTAAGAAGTGATTGAGGAAATTGTAGTCTGGTACAGCACAACGTCTCTTTGGAGTAGCAGACATGAGGCCTATTGTCTGCAGGCTGCCACTGAGCTGAGGACTGGACCAACCTGGGATTTTTCCTCTCCGCTGCCCAGCCTGGAGGAGTTCAGTACTTCTGACAGAGTTCTACTCATAGGTGGTTTCTCATATGGTAGTTCCTTTGCGCTCTGACTAGCCACATGCCTGTGTCTACTGTGAAGAATGTATCTGCCAAAATCTCAGGGAGGTGCAATGATCTCACTCAAGTCATATGTCATTTGCTGACACTCACTGGCTTATTGCATCATGGATAAAAGCACATGGGACATGCATGTATCAAAACATTGTGCAGCAACCTAGTAGTACACACAATTGTTGTATGTGTGTGTGTGTGTGTGTGTGTTTTAATCACCTAAAAGATAAGTTTAAAATGAAAAACATTGTGGGAAAGAACTTGTGTCTATTTTAATGACATGAGAGCTAAGGCTGCTTTGGATCAGAAACCACATCCTTTGCCTCTCTCTCTGCTTCAGCAGAACCAAAGAAGCTCAAGAGACCCGTTTCTGTGTGCTCACGGTCATCAGATATAAGCAACGAAAGTTTTAATGCAACTGGGAAAGTTTCTCTTCTTGTCCCTTCTTGTAGGATAATCTGCATTAACAAACTGTCAAGATGTTGAAAAGGAGAAGTGGGGGAGAAGGGGAGCGAGACAGGACAGAGAGGGGAAGCAAGCAGGTGAACTCTACACAGAAAATAAGAAAAGAAGTTCCCTGCACTGTCCTGTGTGGATGCACTGCTCTGCGTGGATGCAGGAGGATAGCCCAGGTGGCCCTGGGGATGAAGGCCCTCTTCCTTTGCCTGCAGAGTAAACTGCCATTCCCAGGGGCCCTCAGCTCTTTCTGTGATGAAAAGGATAGTAAGGCTTTCCTTCTTCAAGTCACCAGTGCTCAGATTATCTGCACCTCTCCCACCCCATCCTCTGGTTGTTCAGAGAGCAACAGGCAGGGTCAAGGGACTAGATGGCCTGGCTGGGGCTGTGCTGTGCATAGTAGAGGCTTCTACCAAAAGGAGTAACTGTACAGATGTCTCAAAATTACCTTAGTTTGACTTTATGTCTTTTTTTAAAAAAATTATAATTGCATGAAAATGATACACATCCATTAAAATTATCCTTTGAATTCTGAAGACAGGCGGTTCTTGTTCAGACAATGCAGAGGGCCATGGGGACCCCACTTGGAGACCCTTAGTTCTTGTTTGGCAGTGTTGGTGGGCAACTCTAAAGGTAAGTACTGAATCTTTTGAACAAGGGCTTGATGGCCAGCAATTCAGGCTCATCATGGCAAAAACCTTGCTTTGTGATGTCCTTGGTTGAGCAAAGAGAGAGGCAATCTACTAGCCCACTTTTCATGGCCTCCTTAAATGCCTGAAACAGGAGAGGGAGGGAGGGAGGGAGGGAGAGAGAGAGAGAGAGAGAGAGAGAGAGAGAGAGAGAGAGAGAGAGAGAGAAATACAAATATTTAAGTATGTTCTGTGAAGCTACTTTGAGATCTATATGCATATCTGGTGCTGTGATTTGAATATCATATACATATGTATATGACAACATATATATGTATATATATAGGCTGGGAGCATGATGCTTACAACTACTGAAGAGGTTGTTGTGCTGAATCATAGCATGACACAGGACACCATGTGGTGATACAAAGCAAACAGCTAGCTAAAGCCTCTCTTTCTGAGAGTGCCTCTTCTACTAAGAAGCTTCCTTAGGACTCCAGCCAATCCTAATTACTTTCCAAAGACCCCACCCCTACCAAATGCATTTTCACTGAGGAGTTAAATTGCTAACTCATGGCTGTGAGGGAGGAAACATTCAAATTACAGTATCTGATAAACGTTTGAACCTCAGACAAAATAGTTTCACCAATACTTGGAGCATACTTACACTGAACAATTACACACATTTTATCAGAAAAAAAAAATTCCAGATTTAATTCTTAATTATACGCTTTTATGTACCACGACTGGCAAACCTCCTCTAGGCATAGAGGTAGGCAGGATGCCTAAAGGCACTGCCCCTGGAAGGTGGAAACAGAAATGGATCAAAGCAGAACGAGACACAGACTTCGGGGACACTATCTCATGATAGCCAGATCTGTTTCAAGAGAGTGATAGCTCAAACCTTTTGGATATAAGACACTCAACCCATCATGTGAGCCTCCAACTCTGAGTCACACTTCCTCTGTAAGAGTCTGGGAAGTGGATTCCCCATGGTACCATTTCCTAATTTCTGCACCTGGATCTGTCCATCCATCATCAGGCCTCATGGTCTCTTCCTTACCGTTCTGTTTCCATCTGCCTGCTCTGTCTGAGAACTTGTCTCTCTGTAAAATCCTCCTAGGACTCCTGGTCATTCCTCTCTGTCTGACACACCAAACTAAAGCCAGATAATTCCTCCTTGCCTGGGGCTTTCGTCTCCTAACAGCAGATGCGGGTCGTGGCACTGAGGGTAACCGATAATTGCCTGCACAATAAGCCAGTGCATGCTTCTTCCTGAAGCCTTTCTCTTTGCCTGTGGTCAAGCATGTGCCAGACTAACTGCTCCTGGTTAGCCCATAGGAGCAAGAAGGAACTCACACCCCGATTCTCAGGTTGATCATACGCAATGCAACTTTCCCTGAGAGATAATCTCTACCGCCCTGTGTGCCCCAGCATCACTCCTGTGTTTTACAGTGTTCTGCTGAAAAGAAACATAGCAGATACAGTTTAGAACAATCCGGAGCCAAGCAATGTTGCCAATGGGTGAAGTGAGACAGTGCCATTTGCCTTTCACCTCTTGCTTCAGTTTTCGAAAAATTGTCCCCAGCGATTACAGAGTATTTGCATTTTTGTTGGCTTGGGAACGGGAGTTGGCAGCATCGAGTGTTTCCTTGCTTAGAGCCACGTCACTATTTACGTAGCAAACATTACAAGTCAGAGAAAGGAGTGTTACAGGGAAACTTCTTAGAATGCTCACAATAAAAGGAGACAAAAAGGGAACAGTTGGTTGTTTATAAACATGACGAAAGAAGAAAGGGACAATGTTGCTCTAGAGTCACAGACTTTGTGACTCCTTATTACATAATTGATTAAAATGACAAGTCCCATCTTCTATAGGACTGAATGTGGTTGTTTTCTACCACATGCATCGACTCTTGGTATTAAATGTGTTCCCAACAGCTTCTCCTCAATGGCTGATGCTCTGGGGATGTTTGATACTGGAATTGTCGGAAGTCACAAAACACTTATAGGATTTTTGCAATTTCAGTTAAGAAGGTATATTCAGGACCTTATATAAAATAAATAGTTGTATTATTGCCTACAAATACATCACTTTACTAATAATGTTCAGTTCAGCTCTTGGGATCCACCTGTCTCAGTATATATATATATATATATATATATATATATATATATATATGCCATGCCCCGCTTTTTTACATGGGTGCTAAGAATTTGAACTCAGGTCTTTATGCTTGCAGAGTAAGCACTCTCCCCATGCCCCTGACTTTAACCCAAAGCGGAGCAAACAGATGCATGCATGGGTAAGACTGGTTCACAAAAGCTTAGTTCTTGGGCAAGTCATGGCAATGGCTAATGGCCTCTCTGGATCTCTCTTCTTATGTGCACAACTGGACTAAAATGCGTTGCCCCAAACACCATGCAGGTATGCTTGAAGGGTGCATATCATTATGTCTGTGACAGTTCCCAAGTGCTGATGTAGGATGTACATAATCATAGTCCAAGTGGGTGAACACTTGTAATGCACATAATTTCATCGTCAGAACACTGCAGAAAGCAGGGTCACCACCACTCTTGAACGTGGGAAAGTTAACTCGACACCCACGCCTTCACTTCTGTGAACTCTAGACGCCTCCTCTCGTCCATTTACCATGAAGTGGTTGTCAGGGCTCACAGTGGGCGTTAGTCCATGCACCTGGAATCAAAGCATCAGAGGTTTTGTCTTTGTTTTATATCAGAGGCAGTGCATTAAAACAATAGAGGCTTTTTCTTTCCTGTTTTATTTTTTATTTTTTTAAATAATTTTTCCCAAAGATAGAACTTTACTTTTAAAAAAAAAAAAAGTAGTTCTCATTTTAAGGAGTGAGTTCATCAGGAAATACATTTATCCAAAACAAGGTCTCAGTCTTTTGGAAGGGAGATTACTGGAAATTGAACCCAGTGCCTTCCACGCACAAGATAAGCATTCTACTGCCACTGTACACTCTAGGCAAAATAATGTCTTTTTGAGTGTCTAACACTGACTGGCTCTATCAACCACTTTTCCTTACTTGTGAATGTGTAATTTTAAAAGGTCGATTCTCAAAATACTGAGCTGAGGTCTAGCTTTTCTTACGGTCTTTTTATGGGAAGCATGAATGAAAAGTTTGCCCCACTCAGACCTCGATCGCTGCTCAGTGACTCGTTAGCCCAATAACCTAAATAATCTCTGCGTGGAGTATGGAGCTCTGCCTTTGGGACAGATGCTCAATTCACTAATTTCCTGTGACATTTTTCGAGCAACAGTCCGCCATCTCACTGTGATGTGTATCGCTTTTCTTAAGTGTCAGTGGGAAAGAGGATGGGAAATCTCATGCTGGCAAAATTGTCCCTATTCCTTCAAGTCTGACTGTGATTTAAGAAGTTCTTAGTGGTCAGCTAGAAGGGTCTACCTGGCCACTCCTTCCTCTCCACCAGCATGCTCCCCATGTGAGCATGGGGAATGTCAGTGAATCACAAGGAAATCTCATTCAACTAAAAAGAGAAACTGGGGCATGCTGTTTGCAAGGAACAGTTGAAACTGGAACTCAGTGTGTTGTGTGGTGTAAAATAAACATGTGTCTCACATGTTTTCCCAGGCTGGGGGTAGGGGTAAGAAAGTAAAAGGCAGTCTGGTTAAAGTTACGGGGTGGGGAGGGCTGGAGGGATGAGTGGTAAGAAATGGCGACAGAGGAGATGAAGGTAATGTCATAATGAAACCCATCACTGCTGTGTGCAACTAATAGGTGCTAATAAAATAGGACATTTTAATGATTTAGGTAGCTTATTGCTTGCATCCACCTCATCGTTGCACTATCACTCCTAGGGAATCCACACAACGAGCAAGTAAACCAGAAGATGGCGTTGAAGATTAGTAATCATATCTTTTAAACAAGATAGCCATGTGAAGTCTCAAAAGGTTTCTTGTAATGACTGTTATTTAGACTTCTGAAAACAGAGGATGTGGATTGGCTGAGGAAAATGTTGAAACCGTCTAAGTCAAGGTAGAAGACACGTGTATCTAAGTGAAAAAAAAAAAAAAAAAAAAAAACCCTCGGGTTGGCTGCTTCTGTCCTTAGTCTGTGCATGCTTTGAAGAAAAGTAAGTCCTCAGTAGCAAGGCTGTGCTATCTGAAGCTGCAATCTCTGCTTTGCTCGGAGGTGTGTCTCTGGTGACCGGGATAGTTCCCGACAGACAGAAGGTGTTCAAAGAATATTTTTTGAATGAATGAAACCCTAAAGGAAGAAGAGGGGAAAATGGGTGTGACCAAAATTTTCTCTGAACGAAACTCTGTTGTTTACTACCAGGGCTCTGACAATGGAAAACTTATTGGGGGTGAAAGAACAACGACATGGCATCCTGTTAATTTCTGAGAAAGCCTGTTGGTGTTAGGAAAAAAACATGCTGGTGGGCATCTCTGCACCAGTTTTCCCGTGGCCGAAATCAGATGTTTCTCCTAAAGTCCAGAACCCAGGATGGAAGATTAAAAGAAAAACTGAGAAATATGTGAAATGAAAAAAGCTGTAAAAAGCTTTACGAACACTCCAAGTTGACCTGTGGTGGTGGTAATCTAAAATGACACATAAACTTGTAGTCTGCCTGTTTACCTGAAAACACCAAGATAACATATAAGGTCCCAGCATCCAAGCTGAGCTGGAGAAAGTCGGTGGTTAAAAGCCAGTGGAGTTTAAATATGAAGGTCAAGGAAAACACGAAAATAAAGTAAAACTTTCAGTCAGCCTAGCTGTTCTTTCTATTTGGGGCATTGGTACCTCACCAGCAACTGCCTCCCACGAGGCTGAGGTTAAAATTATCATTTTAAGGTGAATTGACATCCGGAAACGCGCTAACTACCTGAGTACTCAGGGATCCCCCATCTCTTTTATGTTGCCATGATTGAAACTTTGGGGACTGTGCTTGACTGAGTCATCTCAATTCGTCGGTTTCATTCACCCAACGTGTATAAGCGTTGCAAACACAGCATTTGGGCCACGGTTTTATAAATTTGCCTTTCTATTTTTCTTTTTAGTGAGCAGGATATTCTCTAAATGATCAGAGAGACAGGACTCTGCTTTGCCCAAGGATATTCCCCCACCTCTCAGTCTATCTCTTCTGTCACATGCTGTGAGAACCAAGTCCCCTGTGCTCCAGACCCTCCATCACTTCCCAACCTGGCCACACCAGTGGACTTGAGTGGTCACTAGTTATCAGCTAAGTTCAGTGCAGAGTCCCCTTTGCATGCCTCCACTTTCACAGGAACCGGCCATACCGACTTGTCCCATCGGCTGAGGATTTCTGAGTACGTCAGAGTCCCCAGCCCCCTCCACAGGAGGGGCTGAAGAAAGCCAGGGCTTGTCTGAAGGGGGGACAACCCTTGACCCGGTGGGCTCTAGTCTGAAGCTCCTGTTCCTGCGGGACACCCTGGCACAAGGAAGGGGTGGGGGCGGTCCTGGGTATGGGCGAGCCACGCCCTCTCAGGCGGGGCCGCTGCGCCCGCCCAGCACTCCGCCTCCGGCTCTATAAAGTTCCTCTTTCTCACCTCGCTTTGCTTTCCTAGTTTCACCACTTGAACTTGGGACCCTTTGCTGCCCTCAGCTCAGAGTGCGGGTGAGGTAAGACCTGTAGTCGGGCAGAAGGAGGAGTGTGAGGCTGGTGGCAGAGGAAGCCTGGCTTCCATCTCTGAGCCTGAGCCCTGGAAAGAGCATGCGGAGATAGCGGACTTAGGCTCTGCTCATGCTGCCCTAGGACCTGTGCACTTCGGGTTCTGTATAAAGCTGCTTGGGCGGGAGTTCCAGAACATCCCCCACGGGCTGGGCGGGACGAGCTAACGGGACTGTGGTGTCATCAAAGGATCGCACTGGCCGCAGCTTGTCCTCAGAGGGACAGTCTCTGACTCTGCTCCAGTCAAAGCTCCTTTCCAGCCCTGGTTCCTAAAGGACCCAAACGTATCTAGGGCTCCAGTGCGTGATTCCTATGCCGGATGGCCAAGGAGAGCTGAGAGCTCCAAACTTGGGGCGCTCAGAGCCCCTTTCCCCCCACGCCCTTCTTCACTTCTGTGGCTAGAGTGCTGGTGTTGCTGTTCGCAACACCCCTTATTCCCAGCCTCGCCTTAACTCCCGCCAGAGTTCGCGCTGACATTCTGCAGGTTGGAATCTCCTGTTTCTTGGCTGCGCTGCTTGCCCCATAACCAGACTTACACTTGTTGCTTCCAGGACCCACGTAATGGTCTCTGGTTGGGTAGGCTTGGCGTTATTCCGAGGACAAAGTAAGGGTGTGATAGAAGAAAGTCAAGAGAGCGAGTTAAGGTACTGCACACCTTCATGGCAGGGACACGGGATCTGGACAAGGGCTTGTCCACGTGCCAGCCCCTGGGGCCGCCAAGGCAACCTGAACCCAGGAAGGGACAAGCGTAGAAAAAGAGTGAGGGAAAAGGGGGGATGAAAGCTACTTGGATCCAGCACAGAGCAAAGTGGGCGCCCCAGCGTGGCGCAAGACTTGGGGTCTGCAGATAAGCTGTGTAGCTAGGAGCTTTCAAAGGAGCGCGGTTGTAGACAGTGAGTGGAAGATGGGGTGAGAGGAAGGACCTGGAGGATGGTGCGCGCCAAGGGATGCTCTTTATAGCTTCATCAAAGTACCTTCTCTTGAGGGACTTCGGAGGCTCTGGCACTGCACGCGGAGCACCTGGCAGCCTCAGAGACTCCAGGACCTCGTGGGCACTGCAAGAGTTTGGGACGGGGCTCCCCCCCAAAAAACGACGGTGGCTGCAGGGAATGTGTGTCTCTCCCCGCAGCGCACAAGCCCGGGAGGAGGTCGGCACGCGTCATGAACTTGGAGACGGGCAGCCGGGGCTCAGAGTTCGGCATGAGCGCAGTGAGCTGCGGCAACGGGAAACTCAGACAGTGGTTGATCGACCAGATCGACAGCGGCAAGTACCCCGGGCTGGTGTGGGAGAACGAGGAGAAGAGCGTCTTCCGCATCCCTTGGAAACACGCGGGCAAGCAGGACTACAATCGAGAGGAGGACGCCGCTCTCTTCAAAGTCAGTGGCATTCGGGGATCCCTGGGATGGGGGTTGGGATGGGGAGTCTGACAGCTCTGGATGTCTGTGGCTCCTGGGCAAGGGACTAAGAAAGAGGTCGAGTGGGCTCCTGTAAGGAGGAGGCCAAAGCATCAAGCATTGGGTCCTGCTTAGCCGAAGTCCCGGGGAGAAGGGAAAGAGGTTGCAAACTCTCTGGTGATTGCATACACAGGGAACCAGGTCCCAATACTAAGTTTGTGTGGAGGAAAGAACTTCCAGCTTCAGGAACATCTCTGGGGTACCGAAGTTCGAAGTTCCGTTTGCATAGCCCATTTGCTGTTTCCTGCCACCACCACAACCTACTGCTAGGACCACTCTCTGCTTCCATCTCTCTGTGTGTTTTGTTATTTTTCTGAGTTGCTCTCTCTGGGTTTTGTTTCATTGAATGGGCTCCTCTACTATCTGGTTCTAGTTCTGGAAGCTGAGATCTCTGATTTTCTTTCTTTGAGTAGCTTTGACTATTCCAAGTCTTTCTCTGGTATCCCCCTCCCACCCCGTGTGAGTCCCTTAGGACTGATGTCCCCAGAGAACTGCCTCACTGAACTGTGAAGCCCCCAGCCTCCACCTGCCAGCAGGCCGAGGAAGGGGACTTCCTGAGGGAATTTGTTCAAAGTACCTCTGTGATTTTGTAAATGTCCTCTCTGGGGCCCGCCCCCTCCACAGCTCTGTCCCCAGTCTTGCCCACACTTGATTCAGGCGCTGGGTGTGTACAGCCCATACTAGGGGTCTCAGGACCCTACTAACAGCATGTTCCACATTTTAGACAACAGCAAATTTGAAACAGTAACCTTCCTTGCTGAAATGCAATCCATAGAATTCTTTTGACACTCTGGGCTTGACTTTTCTTCTCATCGTTCTCAGGCTTGGGCATTGTTTAAAGGCAAGTTCCGAGAAGGGATCGACAAGCCAGACCCTCCTACTTGGAAGACAAGATTACGATGTGCTCTGAACAAGAGCAATGACTTTGAGGAGCTGGTAGAGAGGAGCCAGCTGGATATCTCTGACCCATACAAGGTGTACAGGATTGTGCCAGAGGGAGCCAAAAAAGGTAAGGGGTTTTCCCAGCCCAGGTTGCAGGATAGAGGCATTATGACACTCGGAGAGCCGTTCTTGACACGTCCTACCTCTGCTGTAGGTTAAGCCCAGATGTTCCTTTGCCCATGCTCTCTCCGTTATAAGTGGCAACCCTGTGGTGTTAATATAGGATGACCTGGCAGACTTTAAGCCCCTTGGGTGTGTTGGGTATACACTTGAAGGCATTATTTTCAGTTACTCCATTCAGTTAGGATCTGGATCAAATTTCCAAACAAAAACTGGAAAATCCATTAAATGTTTACTTACCTAATATCTTCTAGTAATTTTCAAGAGGAGAAAGCACATCCCCCCACCCCATACATATTCACATTTCTTATAATAAAACTGCTAGAGCTTCTAGTTTAACATGGCCTGCCGGGGTGGTTATGAATATTCAGATCTCGAGTTCCCGCCCTTCCGACTAGTTGGCCTCGAACAGAGCCCAGAAATCTGCATTTGGTTCCAATCATACAGGATGCCTTAGCTAGGTACCATCTCATGACCAGAAACCACAGGGTCCTAGGTGGTGTTTCCTTCCCTGGCTGTTGCTCACAAGTCAGAGCATGCTTAATCAGTTTAATGGCAGAGACAAATATCTCTCTGAGGGAATTGCTTGAAAAACAAAACCAACAACAAAAAAAACCAAACAAACATAAAAACAAACTAAAACACCCGATTGGTTAATAGGGCTATGCATTCTAAGAATCTCTCTTCCTTTTCCCCAAACATTCAGGAGCAAAGCAGCTCTCTTTGGAAGACACACAGATGGCCATGGGTCACCCCTACCCCATGACAGCGCCTTATGGCTCTCTGCCAGCCCAGGTATGTGGTAGACTCTTGGTCTTGTGGAAGCCTGGTCCGTGCCCTTTTGACTGGCTCCACACAGAGAGGCAAACACAAGTGAAAACTGTGGGACTGACTTCTCATTTGCTATAGCCGGTACACACGCTGAACAAAAACTTGGTCAGAGAAGGATGTTTCAGTTCCAGTGTGGTGTCACTGTCCCTGACGCCATGGTTTTGTTGGGGAGTTTGATGTGTCCCACCTGTGGAGAGAGGCTTCCACTGATGGTCGAATCTTCTGGGAATCAGACCTTTTGTGGAAGTCAAAGGTTTTGGAAGTAGTACTTTATCATGTGAAACCACAGAGCAGCTGACTTCTCTAGGCTTCCCTGATGTGAATTACAGTACTGTTCTATTCACTTTGGTGGCTTAAAAAGGGCAGATTTCACTGCGATATTCTTGGTGCCATGTTCAGCCATATGATGAAGCCTTACAAAAATCATGGCTTTACACAATGTCCCCATTGTGCTTTCAGACCCTCTGTGGCTGTTTCCTACCTAGTGTGATAGGCAGTCCATGTCACTTTTTGGGCAGAATGACTTGGCTACTGGACAAAAAAAAAGGGGGGCCCCTTGAGGAGTTTGGGTGATATGAAAGGACTCCAACACCCACTGATGGCTTCCTCTTTGCAACCCCTGTGCTTTGTCAGCAGGTTCATAACTACATGATGCCACCCCATGACAGGAGTTGGAGGGATTATGCCCCTGACCAGTCACACCCAGAAATCCCATATCAATGTCCTGTGACGTTCGGCCCACGCGGCCACCACTGGCAAGGCCCATCTTGTGAAAATGGTAAGGATTGTGCCAGGGCAGCAGACAGAAGAACAACCTGGGCTCGGGATGTGGGCAGTACCACAGGGCTTTCCCCTACCACTGAGATACCAGAGACACATCACATGAAGCTGCTGCTGCTGCTGCTGCTGCTGCTGCTGCTGGTGGTGGTGGTGGTGGTGGTGGNGGGGTGGTGGGGTGGTAGGGTGGTGGGGTGGTGGAGTGGTGGGGTGGTGGGGTGGCTGGGTATGTTGCCTTGACTTGTGAAATGTTGAAGTCCTCAGATCCATGATAGGCGTTAGTCTGTGTGTGGCCTTAACTAGAATACCTCAGAGATCATTCCAAGTGGCTGAAAAGAGCCCCATTTCTAATACACAGAGAAAAACATGGATGACGACAAGCTCTCAATGACAGTAACGTCAATTATAAAACTTGTCTATATTTTGTTTTAACTGAGTTGTCCCTTATTACCGATGGTGATTGAGTTGGGGGGGGGTTGTTATGTCCCACCTATCTCCCTAGTCTATATCTTTCTACTCTCCTGTAAAGAGTTGTACCCAGTCTACCTCAGGAGGAAATCATTGCTAGTTCATGTCTCTTGGATAGTAATGAGTCATCTATAGCTGTTCTTGGTTCTAAGGAAGGATCAGAGCGAGAGTAATCCACAAAGAGTCTCTACAAGTGAGTGTCCTGCCCCGAAAGACCCACAGGGGTCCCCCCAGATTCTAGCTGAGCTCTCACAGAAGAAACCATTAACCAGACACAGACAATTTCACAAACTATATTCAGTGAGACTTGGGTCCCTTAGTGTTTATTTGGGTGAGTGCACGGAGCTCCGCCCCAGGTCCCTTTTTGACTGTGTATTTTAAGGTAGAGTCTTGCTAAATTACCCAAGCTAGATTGCTCTTTGATCTTCCTGCCTTCAACTCTTGAGTAGCTGGGACTGCAGGCTTGTTCTAACGGGCTGAACGTCAAACAAGTTTTTAGGACTTTCCAGTTCATTGTTTAAATATAAGTCTTGACATGGGTCACCGTGCGAGTAGGACTTTTATATTATTCTGGACATTCTGTTACAATTTCGCCAACACCCCCTCCCCTCCCCCAGACTGTGCATACTTATACTAATCTTGCTTTAGTGTGACATAACTTCTCTGCTGCCAGAGAACACAGTCCAGCCCCTCCCCCTAGCTAACAAACAGTGAGCAGAATGGATGGAAATTGAATAATTAATTCGTCTTCGAACCAGTCTCATAGAAGTTTGAACTCTGACCCTGCTGGTAACTTGCTTTGTGGGCTGGTGCAAGTCCCTCTCCTTCTGGGCCTCAGTTTCCCTATAGATAAGTTTTGGGATGAGCCCCCGGTTTCCATCCAGAGCTGTGCTGTGGCTCCTATCTTCATCACCCTAATTTTTATCACTGGGCGTGGACTTTTGGCTGTTAGCAGATGTTTAGAGGTTTGGGTTGGAAGCCGTGGCCTCTCCCAACTCAAGAGCCTCCCTGCACTCGGGCTCTCTACTTAGACATCATCTGATTTTTGTTTGCAAATGCAGGTTGCCAGGTGACAGGAACCTTTTATGCTTGTGCCCCACCTGAGTCCCAGGCTCCTGGAATCCCCATTGAGCCAAGCATAAGGTCTGCTGAAGCCTTGGCGCTCTCAGGTGAGTGTGGCGCTTCCTGTAAAGCTCTGAGGGAGGTGGCACCTCTCCTCTGCTGAGGTTGGGCGAGGATTTAGACTCTCACCTTGCAGGCCCCGGGGTCTGGAGTAGGCATGGTCCAGGCTATGTGGGCATCACACTGAATAAAGTACACTATCAGAAATCTCCACAGCAGGACCAGCTAGCCAAACACTATTTAACCTTCTACATCCTTACCTGCCCAGTTTTCCAGGAATGTGTAACAGGCTCCTCCTCCAGCAGACATTCATTCTCGCAGTGCAGGAAGGCTTTATAGGCACAAAGGAATGCCCTTTGTCCTTTAGGGTTTAGGGTTGGCCACAAACAAGTGGTCTGAGTTGCTTCCAAGGAGCACTGGTTCTGGACCCTGGTCTCTGAGAAGTTCTTATGCCCCCTAAAGGATCATATAGATCTGACTCCCTCACAACTTTGACAGAATCGCTGAGCATGTATGGATTTGATCTGATTTTAAAGTTCTGTTACTAAGGAAGCTTAAGCTTGGAGATATTGACCAGTATTTTTAAATCCCACAGTCAGTGAAAGCAGCTAGCCTATGTCCATTTAGTCTTTAGATGATTTTTTTTTTGGGGGGGGGGGATGTTTTCAAATGGAATTATTAGAATTCTCATCACGCCCCCGGCTACCTTAAAAATCTGTGACTGAAAACATCAACTGCATTTTGACAGTTTTAGACACTTCCCTTGTTCTCGAGGGAGGAAGAAGTTTTAAAATCTAGTTCCTTCCAGCTCTGATGTTCAGGGAGACTTTGTGAGCCACTCAAGAACAGCCGAGGGGCACTTCTGAACATCGAGGTTTGTCACAGACACTAGAAAGCTCCAGGTCCTCTTCTGGGGCACCTAAGACTTGTGTGGGTGCCCTAAGAGTAGGAAATAAACAGCTATTTATATCTCTGCAATCTTGTGATTCTGGTGGCATTAATTGAAATGAAACCTGCCCTACCAGTCACCTCAGATGGCCAACGCCCCCTCTCTTTGGGTGCACCACTTGATGCAGACATGGAAGACAACATGATGTGGGCTGTCAGAACTTGCCATTGAAGAATCCGAGGCTTTTGTGGGTTTCTTCTTCTGGTTTGCATAATTAATTATCAACCCCGAGTGCACTTTTCAGAAAGCTATTCTTTCCAGGCAGTGTTGGGGCTCCAACCACCACCACTGGTATCTGTCCCTGCCTGGGGAGCCCTTTGCACACCCAGCTTGCCCTTTCGGCTCGTGGGTGGTATTTTAAAGTGGCTCATGAAATCAACAACATCATGTGCCAATAAATTCCTGTCTTAAAGCTGTAGAAAACCTAGTTGTTGGGTTCTTTTCAGAGTTGAACAAGAAGCTTAGAGGGATTTCTGGGGGTTTTACGTTAACCACTGGCTTTCTTATCAACTCCTTCCCCTACTCCAAGAAAGCTGACTTAAAAATAAGAAAATAAAAGTATCATTTTTCCAGAGCCCAGAAATTGTTATTTTAGTGCCTGTCTCTAACATATATGTGAGTTTTGTTGTTGTTGTTGTTGTTGTTGTTGTTTGATTTTACTTAATGACATCATGGTAACAGTTAAGGGAAGTTCCAGAGCTGAAGACACCATTTGCTTTTCCTTTAAGATGTTTCTGCATTTCTTTTACTAATAGAAATCTGTCCTAGAGGTCAACTCCAAAATCAAAATTGAGTAGCTAGAAGATGAATTCCAATTCGGTGGTATTATTTCATATTGTAGACAAAATGCCACCACTGTTAATACCATCATCCAAAAAGCCCTCATAACAGGGGTGCTTTCTAATAAAATTTGGCTGAAAATTCAAGCCAAATATACCCCTCCCCAAGATGAATAAATGGCCACAGCAACCTTTGAAAATGATCATGTTAGAGAGATCAGTTTCTTTCCACAAGCTTCTCTTAGTATTGAATGTGCTTGAGGTCTAAGAATCTATAGGGAATGAGGGCAGCTAACATCTCCAAAACTTCCTTGGTCCTAGGATCTTTCACTTGTTCGTGGAGCATCTTGACACTCAAATGTTCCACCTGCTGTCATTCGTATCTGTCTAGCCACTGAGTCTTTGGGGCTCTGAGTGTGGTGGCACCTGTCTCAAATCCATCAGCACTGACTCCAGAGTTTTGTTCACAGATTGCCGGCTGCACATCTGCCTGTATTACCGGGACATCCTTGTGAAAGAGCTGACCACGTCAAGCCCCGAAGGCTGCCGGATCTCCCATGGACATACCTATGATGTTAGCAACCTGGACCAGGTCCTGTTCCCCTACCCGGATGACAACGGGCAGAGGAAGAACATTGAGAAGTTGCTGAGCCACCTGGAGAGGGGACTGGTCCTCTGGATGGCCCCAGATGGGCTTTATGCCAAAAGACTCTGCCAGAGCAGGATCTACTGGGATGGGCCCCTGGCGTTATGCAGCGATCGACCCAACAAGCTAGAAAGAGACCAGACTTGCAAGCTTTTTGACACGCAGCAGTTTCTATCAGGTAACATACCTCACCGTCCATTAGAATGGAGGTGGTGGTGGGTGCTGGCCATGAAGGTTTCAAATGGCAGTCTCAACCTACCCCAGGCAGAGGTCTTCCTCTTGAGATGAGTAACCACACAGAAATAGAATTCCTGCCTGATTCATGCCTAACCTTTGCCTGCTGTGTACTCCCCTTATTAGCAGAGGGCCAGAAAGAGGATCCGTATTTGCTGGCCAGGATAGAAAATTGGTGAGGGTTGATCTCTTCATTTATCTTTATTATTTTCACTCTAGGTTTTTGTTTTGTTTGTTTTGTCAGAATCTATGTAGCTCAGGCTGGCCTAGAACTAGAGGTCCTCCTGCCTCCGGATTGTATCTGTACACCAGCACATCTGGCCAGTGAATTAAAATGTGGGCTTTCGGCTGCGTGTGCCCCACCCCCAGGGAGGTTTCACTGTGTTGGCTCTCTGCTCTCAGCAAGTTTATCTGCTGACACTTCAGCTCTTTAGGGGTTTCTAGAAAAATCAAGAAGGTTAGAAGCACCATCTTAACATTTTTGGTTATGAGATGTGTCACCCTTATACAATTGTCACACTGCAGGACCGAAGCTGAGAGTGTGAGGAGCAGATTCAATGGGGGTGGGGGGAATTCGGGGAAGAATTTGGTCTTATCTCTGGCATACAAAGGCTTCTAATCATGCTTTCCAGAACCTGTACTTCCTATGGTTTGAATTTTGACTTTGGGTGATTACGTTAGACCAGGGCTGGCTTATATGAAGTCATTAGCTTTGCCACTGGTGGGTACCACCCAGAGGCCTCCCCTAGAAATGTAGCAGAGGATGCCTTTGTGGAAGCAGTCTGCTAATTGGGCTGCTGATTGTCATTCCCCGACCCATCCCCCATCATTTCCTGAGCTTGCTTTCTTCCCCATGCCCTTCCCAAACAGCCCCCACCTCTGGCTTTCCGTGTGCTTTCCTTTTCTTGAATCGGAACTGACTTTGGTCCCTCTCATCCGTGCACACTGTGATGCTTTAAAATTCGTGCACAATAGGATCTGGCTAAATTCCACTAATTAGCATGTGTATCACCTTGCCTGTCTATCTTTTTTAATTTGGTAAGAACATTACTTGAAACCTACTCTCGATATTTTTTTTTAAACACGTGGTCCATTCATTATTAGTCATGAGGATATACCATCCTTGAGCTTGTGTTCAGCAAACTCTTGTCTTAGTGACAGTTTATATTCTTTGACCCACAGCTTCCTAGCCACTTCCCACTTGTGGTGACCGCCATTTGGTGCTACTTTTATGAGCTCAACTATTTTGGAGTTCGCAATGGAGTGTCACACAGTCTTTGTCTTTGTGTGCGTGGCTAATTTCACTTGGCATGATGTTCTCCAGGCTCATTTGTGTCGTTACTAATGACAGGCCTTCCTTCTTTGTGAAGGCTAGGGATATTCCATTGGGTTATCTGTATCGTGTCACTTTCTCTTTATCTGTGTATCACTGTGGGTACCTGGAATGATGCCTTGTCTAAGCAGCTCTGACTGGTACAGCTGAGTGGGGGAGTGGAGCTGCCTCTCCAAAACCAATTTGCTCTGCCTTGGTTACGTTAGACCAGGGCTGGCTTATATGGAGTCATTAGCCTTGGGTATGCACACAGAAGGGGACTGCTGAATCCTCCATGTGCTTCTTCCTTCTGTTCATTTACAAAGAAGACAAAAAGCCCCAGTGTGCTTGGTACTAGTGGCGTTTCTTCAGCCTTTTGAGCTCCAGTGGCCAATATTTGTTTAGGCTCATCCAAATCCTCTTTCATTTCCCAAAACAAACATGTTCCTTGCTAAATATCCTCCCCTGAGATGTGGGACACAGAAAAGAGAATCTTCTCAGGCTCCAAGGTGTCTCAGGCTCCAAGACCTGATGAAGATCCTTGGAGCTGGGTGTGATCTAAGCCTTGGTCAGATTAAGCCTTTGCCTCTCTTAGAGTTGAGTTCTAGTGTTTGTGGTCCAAGGCAAAGAAAAATAACTTCTGGAGACGGATAGTTACACATCCTATATCTCCCCCTGGGGTCTGAAAGTCCTTATGTGCCCTCCAGAAGGCTACCACTAACTCCCTGCTTGATTAAGGTAGCTCAGAACTGTGACAATTGGCAGCGACAGAACTTTGAGGTACACTAGGTCGTGGTGTAGGATCCAGTCGGGAGACAAATGCCAAAACAGAGCGCACAACTTGGACTAGAAATGTGCTTCCTAGTACTTATTAGTTATTAATGAGTAAGGGCTATGTCCCTTTGCTCCCTTCTGTAGTGGGGCCTGTTGTTTTTACTGTCCACAGTCCCCAAGCCCCACAGAGGCTCAGGGAAGATGACATTGCTGCAGACAGACCCAACAGCCTCTGCACCTAGGGATGCCCACCCAAGGGTCCAGGACGCGAAGGTTGGGGTGGACTCTCCCAGAGAGTCGTATCCCTTGCTGCTCTGACCTAGCCCCACGTAGGTGTCTTCCCCGCCACAGTGCTATGCACTGTATGCAACGTGCCTAAACCTACTGGGTTTGATTTAAATTCTGGAAGAAGAAAGAGAAAGAGATGCCGGAAGCCAATTCTGTGAGCTTCTAGAAGCTTTTCAGTTGCAGAGAGAGCAGTGGAAATCTTTGATGTCTACCCATTCTGGATTTGCACCCCGCTAGGGGCAGTCCCCATAGGCAGAGTTGAGAATTCATATCTGATCAGGGCAGAGGCTTCATGCCTGCTCAGTGGAGGCAGCTTTTTAATGTCAGTTCTTTCATGCAGACAAGACCTGGGAACCTAGCTCTGGGAGGAGGAATAAAGGTGAATGCCTGTGAGTGGATGTGGCTTTCTGCTTGTGCTGGGGGAGGAAGCTAAGGCCTTGCACGTGCAAGGCAAGTGCTCTGCTCCAAGTGGCGATGCCCCCAGCCATGGGCAGGTTTCTTCTCAGCAATCTTCTTGGCTGTTTTATGTCTCTCAGGCAGGACTAGCCTCAGCATGACATTCTTGTCAGAGGGGCTTCATTGGTCCCTTTCTCCCTGTATCAAAGTGAGATTGTCCCCAAAAGTGAGATGGAAGCCTACTCTGGTTCTCCAGTTTTGGAGTTTTAGACCTAGTGCCAAGTGGGACCCAGCTGCCAACAGCTGGTGAGAGAGACAGATGCTCTTGGCGCCCAAACACCACGTGGCCTCCATGGTTAGCTAGTGAGGTTTAAAAATAACCCTGGGCCATCAAAACATTTCGACTCTTTACATTAAAATGTCTCCTTTGCCTGTTCTGTTTGTTTGACTCAGCGTGGCTACTTTTCTTTTTCTTCTTTGTCTTCTTCTTTTTGGCCTTGTGCATTTCCGTGAGTGTAGTGCTGCAGACCCAAGTTCTTAAAGATGGGTCATGGTCCTTAAGAGTAATGAAGTAAAACCAGTGCCAAGTCAGGAAATCATATGTGAACTTGACCACGTGATTTTGTGTCTAGGGTCTACTCTAAGGGTTGGATTTAGGGGAACAGAGCCTGGGCTCTCCCAAAGCAGACTCCCACGTGACTCTTGCTTTCCATTCACCCGCTTTACCAGGTGTCTGAACAGTTTGGTGTTTTTTTTTTTTTCTGTGGGTTTTCAGAGCTGCAAGTGTTTGCTCACCACGGCCGGCCAGCACCGAGATTCCAGGTGACTCTGTGCTTTGGTGAGGAGTTTCCAGACCCTCAGAGACAGAGGAAGCTCATCACAGCTCATGTGAGTACCTGGTTACATCACCCGTAAATCACAGACTGTGGAGCTGTCGTCCCTTTTAGAGAAGTGGCAAATGACGAGTAAATGTCAACTCACCTGGGAAAATAGATGTAGACCTTAAAATAGTGCAGGAGGAAGCAGGCTCCAGTGAACATCACTGCTCAGGGAGGGACCCGCAACCTAACTTCCAGACAAATTCTGTCACCACAGAATCAGCAGGGCAGATGACTTGAACCCAAGGCTATGTTTGTCCTGTATCCTTCACTGTTTCATACCTTCCCTTTTATAGGACTTTTCAATAGTTGGGACTAAGTACTGCACTCTGATATCTCTGCTTCTTGTGTGGTTTTAAAGATGCTGTCCTTTTGAGTAGAGTAGCACTTTCCCCCCAGGAGGCTGCCTGTTGTGCATTGTGCTTCATAGCGCCTCCTAACTTCAGACAGCTCCCAAGCCCTCTTTTTGTTGCTGGGCTTCAGGGAATTATTTAACAGTTGGACAAGGCAGATGGGGGAGGCTGAGTCTTCCCAGGAATCCAGGTGGGTCAGTCCCTCTTCACAGCTAGGGCTTTGTAGATAACGTTCAGCACTCACTTAGTAATTAAAAAGTAGTTTTGAATACATGATATTTTTAATTAGAAAATTTTACTTAATTACATATCTTGAAAAGTAGTATTCAGTACGGAGTAAAGGTTATATTCCAGAATAGCCGCAATATCTCAGTGCAAATGGGATATTAGCTCTGATAGTATCTCTTAGTGGAAATTGAAGTCTGTGCATACAGCTCAATGGAAGGCACTTGCTAGGCAGTGGTAAAGCCCTGGGTTCTGGACCCAGCCTAGGATGGGGGTTGGGCACTAATGTTGAACATCCAGCCTCCCTTCTTGGTTGCAAAAAGTAAAATCCAAGAAGCAACAAATGGGCTGGAGAAGTGGCTCCGTTGTTAAGCTCACTGGCTGTTCTTCCAGAGGTCCTGAGTTCAATTCCCAGCAACCACATGGTGCCTCACAACCATCTGTAGTGGGATCTAATGCCATCTTCTGGTGTGTTTGAAGACAGCTACAGTGTACTCCTATACATATAAATCTTAAAAAAAAAAAAAAAAAGACAATGAAACTATAATCCTGGCCTTGAGCATTTTCTCAGTTCTAACTGGTGGTTGATATCAAATGAGACTGCAGATGTGTGGATGAATCTAGCATAGATAAGCAGAATTTTTTAAGGTAGTGAGTACATTCCAGCATAGATCTCATTTTAAGGACTTTGGGTACAGAGGCAAAAAGGGGGCAACAGTGGTCGTATAGGCAAAGGGTCTCAAAATGCTGCCCTGTGGTCCACAGATGGAAAACATACATGGTCACCCATGAACTCTCCTGGTTTCCTTATTATAGACTTAATTCATATGGTTGCTTACAGAGGAATCATACCAGACATCATATATCAAATAACAAATAGGCTTGATTTATAGATGACTGGTTGTTACAGAGCACTCAGCCTGACTTCGTGAGGCTGGCTTTGACTGGGGATACAACTGATGCTCATAAACAAACTAGGTCCATCAGAGCCAGGGAGCCTCTGTCTTGCGGCTGCTGAGCTCTGTCTTCTACTTGTGGTTCAGAGTTCTGTCTCTTGCACAGTCATCTGGTCCTTCGGGGTGAGCCCCTCTGTCAAGACTCATGAGCCCCACTTACCCAGCACGTTACTTAGCCTTTTAATTTGGTCGTCTCACCCAAAAAATATCCAGTTAACTCATTCGCTAAATATCAAATCCCAGAGGCAATTGGTTTCAAAATGTCGTATTTATCTTCAATTATAGAACCAAGAGTTCTAGTTCCAGGGTTTTCTATTCTAGGTATTGTAAGGGCAAATGAAACTGGTTTTTCAAATGACTCCGAACGTGAACTGCTTCACTGTGTTATCCTGTGCAGCTTGTAGATTTACTTAGAGTCCTAGGGTCATTTCATGATGTCCCAATTGTATGGTGTTAAGAAGAATATTATAGTGATGTCTTTTTTTTTTTTTTTTAAATCTCTTATTAAAGGTGGAACCTCTGCTAGCCAGACAACTGTATTACTTTGCTCAACAAAACAGTGGACATTTCCTGAGGGGCTACGAGTTACCTGAACACATTAGCACTCCAGATTACCACCGCTCCCTCCGTCATTCTTCCATCCAAGAGTGAGAAGAAGTACTCTGACAGGGCAGCCCGTTGCTGCCCTTTCTCTTCGGGAGAACTAAGAAGTGGGTTCCCACTTGAAGAAAACAACAGGGATTTGTGAGGAGAAACAGCTGTATCTGCTCCACAGAGGAGCTTGCCCCAGAAGAGTGTCTGCCATCCAGGTCTTGACAAGTGCCAGGACTCGGGTGACTGTGCCCTGGCTTATAACTGTGAAACTTGATCAGTGTCCTGTTTACATGTACTTGAATGCTGGCTTTAGCCTGGTAGAGATGGGCTTTTGCTTGAAGACTGAAAACCTGTGCCGGCATGAATCCCTGACAAGAGAAGACATACGTATTATTGGTCCATTTCTCAGGGAAGTAAAGTCTAGACTAGAGATGACTCTGTCCACCCACAGAGAAACGCATTCCTGGATAGAGGAGCTGTAGGTTGCCCAGATCGTGTCCCCTGAGTGAAGGGACTTGGTTCTTAGCTCCAGTCTAGGCTATCATGTCCTGATCCTGCACCCTCTCCGAGTGGACCCTACGTCCTGATTGCTCCCTCTTCTTGCCCTTCCCTAAAAGCCAGCTGGTGGACTCTTGTTGTCACATACTTGAGCCAAAAAAGCATCAGGGACATATAAGATGAGGCATGTTTGCATCTCCTCTGATCCCACAACGACTACAAAGTATTTTCTTGTTGTCTCCCCTTTCTGCTTTGCCTCTCATTATTTAGAATTGTTGCTTTTTTTTTTTTTTGTAAAGAATGGAAGAGAGAGAGACCGAAAATACTAGAGATAGATTTTTTAAAATTCTGTGCCATTTCCCCTTCTATTTGTTTTGTTGGCCATCAGTAGTCTCCATGGCAACACTGGAAGGGCGGAGCCTTTGAGCAGGTTGGGAACTGTCCCGGACACCAGTGGTTCAGTGTACAGCTGCAGACTCAGTGGACTGTTTCTGCTTATTTTGTATATTAGATGCTTCCTTGTGCCAATAATAGTTTGACAGAGTCTCAAAATTACCGGGCTTTTCCAGCAACACATTCTTTCACAGAATCCCAAAGAGTCACGCTTGCCTTCATAAATCGTCTGATCCCTTATTGTTCCTGTTTTGTTTAGGTGGCTTTGCCATGCTCTGGGTTTTTTCTCCTACCACAACATCATTTCTGACTCTTTCAGGCTCAGAAAGAGTTAACTGCTATTGCACACTTGGCACTTACTTCTTTTTATTTTTTATTTTTTAAAAATATGCCACTCTTAATATTTCTTCTTAAGTCTTTCAGCAGCAGACATTCAATAAGCAATGGGCCATTGAGGTGTCTTATTTTATTTTATTTTTTTAATTTTTAAAAAGGAACCTTTGACAAATAATACACATTACAGAAAATGGAAGCATTTTTCATAGAGAAGGTAAAAACTGAAAAGCATTTTATGTTTGAATCCTCCTTGCTAGAATTAGCTCCAAGAGTTCAGTCTGTTCTTTAAACATGTTTGAGTTTTCAATACATATATATGAAGTTGCCTTTTCTTAGAGAGAGAGAGAGAGAAAGAGAGATGTGATGACACTCTTATGTACCCAACTATACAGACTTACCTCATCTTTTGAGTGGCATGTGGACTTCCACTGCTATGTGCCTGGGTGCAGTTTAGATATCTCCTTAGCTAACCATCCCAGCAACCCACTGAGTCTCGTGAACCGAAGTCACTTATACATCTTATAGATGCAAAACATTCTGGGGTATATTATCCCAAGGGAAGATGAAGGCAAAACCGGGAAGCACTCTTTTCCTGAGGCCCCAAGCCACAGCTGTCCTCCTGGAGTGTCTTAACCATATCTGGCACTTCACCAATGTTCCTTGCCTGGTCCTGTATGACCATGACTCTTCGTCCCATAAGCAGATGCTTCATCTCAATTGCCATGTGAATTCTTTTGTTTGTTTGTTTGTTTTTCCTTAATGTTATGCTGTTTTAACAGTGAAGCTGAATTTCTGGAAAACCGCTGTGTGGTTCGGGTCTCACTTTACAGCCATGCATGCTGATGCCTTCCATCTTGATGGATGGAATGATGGGCAAGCACTCCTGACACAGAAAGGAGCACCTCCCTTATCCCTTACTGAAACAAAGTGCGATGCACACATTAGAATTTAGTTTGCTCTCACTGGAAGATGCTGTTGAAGAGGTGGGCTGAGGAACACTGTATCCGAGGGAGAAAATGTGCAAGTCACACAGGTGTGTGCTGTTGCCTTGCTTCTGGTCCTTGAGCAGGCATTAGTGTTTAGTCTCAAACTAAAAACCCCGGAGCCCCTCAGTCGTTGTCCTGGACAGAGAAGTTGGTACCCCACCTGTAGAGATCCAGATGCACGGTGAGATTGGAGCACGGAGGGACCTGCTCTATCGTAAGAATGCCCGGCCTGCAGAGGTCTGGGTGCGGTGCCTGGGTGCGGTGCCTGGGTGGCCGTATGCCAGACACAGGAATGCCAGCAGGCTGAGTGTGGTGACTGATTAAGGCATATGTGAGGTGCCCTTGCCCTGCAGACAGGCTGAGTGTGAGCCCCAGCAGCAGAGGATTCTGAGTGTCGGGGTGTCATGTCCTTCACAGCAAGAGCCGTCAATATTATTTTTAAAACGTACTTTCCCATTGCTGATATTTTGATCAAAATCCACACGAGGTTTAAATGCCCCCTCATCCCTCTCCAGACAGTCTTGTCCATCCCACTGGTGAGTAGTTGTTGTTGTTGTTATTGTTGTTGTTATTGGTGAAAATTGTGAAACTGTTAAGGTCTCTGTTTTTGTTATTTATCTCCCTAAATCACATGGCTGCTGCATACATTGCAATGTTGCCCTACCACACACTTCTGTTTGCAAGTTGCTTCTTCACTCATTGAAGAAGCCTGCGCCGTAAGTGAAACTCACTCAGTCCTTGCTAATTGCTGCTCACTGTCACAGGAGTGCAGGGAAGGCTGGTTTTCCTGGACCCATTTTCAGTGCTTTGAGGAACATGAGTCCAGAGTATATTGAAGTAGAAGACAGTGTTTGGCAAGCCAGTTCTTATTAGACACTGCTACAGGCTTCACACTCTTCAAGGTGGACCCACCTCATGTGGAAGGGCGTCATTGCCCCTCTGCTCCCATGCCCTCTTCACCCCCATCACACCTGCTGGGGACCAGGACTCAGAGATCTCTGGCTTTGAGCTCGTACCTTGACTGCCTGACATGTCTAAGCCGGACAGGAAAGTGTGGCACCACCTTGCCTGCATCGTTGGATGGATAGGCCATGGATTTTGCTGTAAACTTGCTTCACAAGGAAAACTGTGTGTTTTAAAATATTTGATAAATAAAGAATTTCTAGGAAGATTGACTGTGGAACATATTTAATACCATCCTCACAGCCCTTGAAACACTTCCTCTATCTGCTGGGTTCTTGGTGAGGCTGTCAGTGGCCTACTTCCTTCCTGGCTGCCTGTGAGTCCCTGAAATCAGATCTCTAAAGTGTTCAGCAGAGACAGAGAGAGAGAGAGAGAGAGAGAGAGAGAGAGAGAGAGAGAGAGAGAGAG
>NC_034605.1:34253640-34266553 GCF_900095145.1 Mus pahari
AACAACTGTTCACACTGTGTTCCTTCTGTTCTGCCTTCTCCTCCTTTGACCTATGTTCTGAAAGGCCTGGTAGACTTGGTTTTTTGTTTGTTTGTTGTGTTTTTTTTTCATTTTTAGAAAAAATTTTAATATCTAGAGTGTGAGTTTACCTACTGGTAGATACATGCACATGCAGTTCTTGTAGGGCCTAGAAGGGGGTCTGATCCCCTGTAATTGCAGTTACAGGTGGTTGTTAGCAACATACGTGGAAACTTGGAACTCCAGTCCTCTGGAAGAGCAACAAAGACTCTTAACCAAGTTGAGCCATTTCTCCAATTAAGGAAAATTATTTTTTAATTGTTTTAATGGTTTGTTTTATACTTCAATTTCCTCTGAGTTTGTTGCCATGGGGGTAACATATAGTGAGCCTGCATTCTGATAGGAGAGGTTCTGGAGGAGAGGCACGAGGTGTAGGTAGAATCTTGGGTATCCCCAGGAGAACCTTGGCTGAAATTCCTCTCTGAGAAGCCAAGTCAGAGAATACCATTCTCAGCTATATCACACTTCCTGACATGGCTGTAAACTTCTGTATTTTCCAATGTCATAGGAAGACTGCCAGCCCAGGACAGGACCTTGGCCTGCGAAAAGCTCAGAGATTCAGAGATCTGAGAAAAGCATTTAGCAAGGTTCTAAACATCAGGGCAATATTGAATTTACTAAATAATAACCAATTGCTCTACTATTCCTACTTTGGGAACTCTGCATGTCCCATAAGCATAGATGGGCTCAGGCCAGCATGCACAGCCAGGATTTCACCAGAAAGTTCTACTAGTTGAACCTGAGTTTGTTTGAAGGGATTTTGCTGACTTGAGTTCTTAAGTGATATTCCTATTCCCACAGGGATCCTGGTCTTAGACTTTTCTTTCCAGTTACAACTTTGGCTGTTGTATTTGGTTTTCTGTAATTCGTTGGTAATATTGAGACAAACACAGGGCTTTGCACATGGGCAATACTCATCCATCCCAGAATAAACCATGGTGTCCCCTACATGCCATATTTCTGGGAAGGGACTACAGGGTTGGTTGTAATATCTCATGTTTTCTAGCAGAAATGTCTTTCAATAAATGTCTAGTTAGGAATTAGAGGACACCCAAGGATGTTCCTTCTACAGCCTAAGCCAGTGGCCAGAGGGTTATCTTCAGGATATCTACACAGGTACCCTGCTCTTCCCTGGAAGACTTCTGCCCACCTGCTCACCTGGCCAGCTCTCTCTCATGATGATAGAGCATCCTTTCTTTCTAACACACTTCACCTTTCAGTGGCATCTCCGTGCCACTGAGACACGATCTCATACTTTCTCTTGCTTTGCCTCCTCTCCTTTGGGACTTGGGATCAAAGCTGCCACAGCATTGGGTGACAGTGATCTGAGAAAAGTAGGCTGGAAGGAATGGTGAGAGCCAGGGGTTAGGAAGGACGGCAGCTGCCTGGTGAGAGAACGACTCCATGGTTAACTGTGTGGATCAATGGCCTGAGAATGATGGAGATGCTGAAATGGGTCTGAGCAGAGCTGAATGTGGGCCAGAACCTACACACACACACACACACACACACACACACACACACACACACACACACTCGAGGACCCCTCACACACACAGGATGGTGGGGCAGAGTTGAGGTCCTAGAAGGTCCTTCAAGGGTACATCTTCAATTATCTAACTTCTCTCACACTGGACCCCACCTAACAAAGGTTGTACTTAAGGTTGTATCACCTTCCAGTAATGCTTACCAGTCACGGAAGCTATGGACTTTGGTTTATACTGTTTGTGTCTATGGCATCTGCTCATTCCTTATTTTTATTTTTATTTTTAACTTTTTTATTGATTGCTTGTGAATTTCACATCATGTACCCCAATCCCACCCATCTACCATCTCTTCATATCCACCCCACCCTTGTCACCTACCCGCTTCCCAAAAATTTTGTTTTGGAAGTTGCAGTGTCACAGTGTGTCCCACAGCATACCCTTTTGTCCACACTTCTTTGTATGCAAGTGTTCGTCTTAATGAGTCATTCGTCTGGTTCAAGGCCTCTGGTTTCTGTTACACTGTCAATACTGGATCCACACCAGGACTCCTCTCATATAGAATCTCCTCTTGTTGTCCTATGTCATGGAGATCCTGAAGCTTTGGACCTGAAGGACCCAGCTCTGCTGTTAAAGCAGGCTCACCCACACCACCACCACCAGAGCCAACTCTATTCTGCTGCTCAGGCAAGGGGCAGGGCTCACTTTCCTTAGTGTTACAATGAGTGACGGTCAGGGCCAGCTCTCCTGTTCTCATGGCCTTGTGGCCAGCTTTCTCTTCTACCATAGGTGAAGAGGGGTAAGGTGGAGGAGGACATCTCTTTCTTGCTCATGCCACCCCACAGTAGACAAGTTGTGGGGCCAGCTCTCCCATGCTCATACCCTCTGGGCTGGCTCACTTGCACCTCTGCTGCCAGGGTTGGCTGTACTGTGCTGCCCTGGTGAGGTGCAGGGCCCACTCTCCCAAGTGCTACAGCCAGTAATTGTCAGGGAACAATGGCCATTCTAAGAAACACACCTCACTGGCAAAGTCATCCACTGTGACATCAACAGGATACAACCTAGAGTAGTTAGGTAGAGGAAGCCTCAGTTAAGAAAATGCCTCCATGATACTGGCTTGAAAGCAAGTCTTTAGTCCATTTTCTTAATTAGTGATTGAAGTGGGGAGGGAGTTACAGTCCTGGGTACTATAGAAATCAGGCTGATCAAGCCATGGAGAGAACAAGGCAGTAAGCAGCACTCCTCCACGGCCTCTGCTTCAGTTCCTGCCTCCAGGTTCCTGCCTTGAGTTCCTGTCCTGACTTCCCTGGAAAATGAACTACAAGCTATAAGCTGATATAAACCCTGTCTTCCACAAGTTGTTTTGTCTGTCATGTTTTATCTCAGCAATAGAAACCCTAAGACTTCACAAACTAAGAGTCAAAGGTTGGAAATCTATTAAGCAAGTGGAAGCTAAAACAAAACTGTTAGAACCACCTTCATACCTGATAAAGGTGAGTTCAAACCTTCAAACCAAAAATAGCCAGAAGAGATAAATAAGATCACTATAACAATTCTTCAGGAGCAAATAATAGAGATACTGCCACAATACTCTTAGATCTGATAAACATTTTTAGCAAAATAACTGTATACAAAAGCAACATGCAAAAAAAAAAAACCCATAGATTTTTAAACATGTAAAAACAAGGGATGACCCAAGAAAGAAGAAAATAGGATAACTATTTACACAAAAATACTAGGGCTCATGTTCATTAAGAACCTTAAGATGCACACAAAAAAACAGATCCAGGTACAACAATAGTGGAAGATGTCAATAATTCCCACTCAATTCTTTTTTGTTTTGTTTTGCCAGATAGGGTTTCACCATGAAGTCTTGCCGGACTATTACTTGCTATTCGATCAGGCTGACCTCAAACTCACAGAGGTCCACAGGTTAGGGTTAGGGTTAAGTTCTCCTGCCTCTGCCTCTGGGATGCTGAGATTAAAGACTGTGACACATGCTCAGTCTCATCCTTAGATAGGTCTCTGGGATGGTTAACTTTAATTGGCAACCTAAGAAAGTCTAGGGTCAACATGACCTGAGAGGAGAGTCCAGATGAGTGACTGTCAACATGGACTGTCAACAACTTTGGGCAAGCCTGTAGAGAATATCTTATGTAAGTTAATTGATGTGGGAAGACCCAGCCCACTGTAGGTGGCATCATCCCCTAGGCAGGGCTCCTGATCTGTGTATAAGAGTGGGAAAATGAGCTGAGCACCAGCAGGTATGTATGCATTCATTTCTCTCTCCCCTCAACTGTAGTTTTGATTTGACTTGCTGTTTGATGTTTTTGTCGTGACTCTCCCACAATGATGGACTGCAACCTAGAATTTTAAGCTGAAATACAAACCCTTTTCTCTTTAAGTGGTTGTGTATGAGAGAGGGAGAGAGACAGAGAGACAGAGACAGAGACACACACACACACTGAGAGGGAGAGAGAGGGGGGAAGGAGGAAGGGAGGGAGAAAGAGAGAGAGAGAGATTTTAAATTACAGGAACAAAAATGAAACTAGGAGTTTCCAAACTAAAAGTAAGCAATGAAACTTCACAACTAAAGCATGCCAGACATCAACTGGACTTAAGAGGTATCAGACTCATCCATCTAAAAGATACAAGGTACACATGATTCTCCTAAGATACAAGGTATACATTATTCTCCTTTAGCCATAGAATCTTCTTTTAAACTAACCTGAATCTGTTGCCTGCCTATGGATCCCGCTCTCCTAACTGAGCCTCCTTGTCTTGCCTCAGTGGGAGAGGATGTGCCTAGTCCTGCAGTAAGTTGTTGTGCCAGGGTGGGGTGATA
The DNA here is from genome assembly GCF_900095145.1 of Mus pahari. Lineage (NCBI taxonomy): Eukaryota > Metazoa > Chordata > Mammalia > Rodentia > Muridae > Mus > Mus pahari. The sequence continues at coordinate 34,258,048 of NC_034605.1, forward strand.
TCCAGAGGGGCTCCCCCTATTCAGAGGAGGAATAGGGAAGGGGCTGTGTGAGGGGGGCCTGGGAGGAAGGGAGGCTGTGGCCAGAATGTAAAGTGAATAAATAAATTCATTAATGAAAAACAAAACAAGACAAGACAACTCACATTATAAACCACAAAACAATCCTTATCCATCAAAGGAACATTTGAAAATCCTTGCACTTCATTATACCCTAGTAGAATAGGACTAAAATTAAAAATTAACAGCAACAAAAATGACACACATTCTAGGAAAGTGAGCAATGAGTCATTGAAGAAGCAAGGGAAGAAAAAATTTAATCCCTAAAGTCAGATGAAAACAACGGCTCAACTTACCAGAACTTCTCGGGCACATCTAAGGCATTCTGCAAGGGAGGTGATGATCATGTGTGTTTACATTAATGAAAAAGTATCAGGTTGACCTCAAATACATAATTAAATAATGTGCTGATGTACTGCAAGGTTCTAGGAGAGAGAGAGAGAGAGAGAGAGAGAGAGAGAGAGAGAGAGAGAGAGAGAACAAATTTGTATGTAGAAGATAGTAAGAAAAATAAAGAGGTCAGAAATCAATACAATGGAGACTAAGGGAACAGTACATACAGCCAATCAAAGAGTTGTTATTTGAAATGATAAGCAAGTTTGATAATCCTTGCAGATCAAAAAGGAGAAAACTCTCAGATAAAGAAGGTAAGAGACAAAGCAGGGATCGTTAGAGAATACTTTGAAAATTAATTTCAAAACCTCAGAAGTCCAGAAGAAACGGATACATTTCTAAATACATATCATCTACTAGAGTTAAATCAACAAAATATAAGCAGCATAATTGGACTCAAAATAACCAATACTGTTGAAGAAGTAACTAAAAATCTCCACACAAAGAAAAGTCTCAAACTAGATAGATTCACTGCTTAATTCTACCAAACTCTTAATGAAGATTTAACACAATACTCTCAAACTGTTTCACCAAATAAAAAGAGAAGGAACAAGACCAAAGGCATTCCACAAAGCCAATAAAACCCTGATTCCAGAGCCAAATAAGGATACAACAACAAAAACTAAAAAACTGTAGACCAACTTCCTTTAAGAATTCACAACAAGATACTTGCAAACCAGATTCAGAATCCAATAGACAATGCATCATAATCAAGTTAGTTTCATCTCAGGGAAGCATGATTAGTCTAACATATGCAAATCAATACATGTAATTATACTGAGCTTAAGGACAGAAATCAGAAGATTATCTCAAGAGATGCAGAAAAGGCGTTTGAAAATGCTCAACATCACTAGACATCCCAAAGAAACTAGGACTAGAACAAACATAAAGATCTTGTAAAAGCTTACAGCTGACTAAATGGGGGAAAATCCGAAAGGATTTCTTCTAAAATCTAGAACAAGACAAGGTCCTCACTGTGTCTATTATTATTCAATATACTGCTTAAAGTCTTAGCTAGAGCAACAAAGGAAGCAAAAAATAATGGGAATATAAACAAGGAAGAAGTCCAGGTATCCTTATTTGCATATAGAGCTATCCCTATTTGCATACAGCATGCATACATTTAAACTCTACTCAAGACTCCACCAAAAACCTCTTAGATATGATTAAATAGTTTCTGGTTTCTGAGACCCAGATAGCCACATGCCAAAACATACAAAATCAGTAGCAGATTTGATCAGGATACAAAAACATACAAAACCAGTAGCTTTTTTATGTAGAAATATGAAACCACATAAGAAAGATAAGTTAAAAAAAAACTATTCACAAGATCTTCAAAAAGAGTTAGATGTGAATCTAATAAAGAATATGGATGCCTCTAAAGTAAGGCCTTTAAGACACTGAAGAAAGAAATTAAAATTGATATTAGAAAATGTAAATGTTTTCCATGCTTATGAAATGACATAAGCTAATATTGCAAAACTAACTGGACCACTGAAAGGGAATATAGTTCAATTTGGTGTCCAACAAAGGTCTAATGTTGTTTTTGCAGAAATTCTAAAGTTCATATGGAACCATGAAAGTCATTAAAAAGCTAAAGCAGTCCTGAGAAGAAAACAATGGTGAAGGTATCGAACTAGCTGACTTCAAATTGTACCACAGCACCACAGTGACAAAGATGTTGGTACTGAGCAGATTAAACCAATGGAGTGGATTAGAGTAACCAGAAATTAGAGCCCATACAACTGTAGCCAAATAATTTTTGATAAAGGTGTCAAAAACATACATATATACATTAGAAAAAAAGATAGCTTCTTTAAATACTACTAGGAGATCCAAATAGTCACACGTCAAAGGATGACATCAGATTAGTGTGTATCATACTGCACAAAAATAATTTGTAAATGATCAAAATCCTTAATATAAAGCCTGAAACACTAAAACTGCTAGAGGTAATTGCCTCAAGACAGAAGCATAGACAATGAGTCTCTGAAAAGGACACTCATGCCACAGAGCATAACCCCAAGGATTGACAAATAGGAATAAATAAAATAAATAAAGGAAATAAAAAGGTTTCACAAGAGTCAGGATTCAAACTATACAGAAAAAGAAGGTTTTGTTTGCTAACTACACTTTCAACAAAGGGTTAATATCAAGGGGGGAATATATATATATATATATATATATATATATATATATATATATATATATCACACAAAAATAAATTTTCTAGTCAATTAATGTGGCTAAAGGACTAACAGTTCTCAAAAGAAGAAACACAAATGACTAATACATTTTTAAAGAAGAGTTCAACATCATTTGCCATCAGGAAAATGCAAGTTAAAACTGTCCCCAGACTCAGAAAACAATCACCAACAAACCCTGGCAAGGACAGGGGTGGAGCAAGGGCTGACTCCTTGTCCGTGTTAGGGCAAGTGTGAACCTATACAGCCTCTATGGAGATCAGCATAGAGGGTTCTCAAAAACACTAAAAATAGAACTACCAATGACCCAGCCTTTTTAATCCTGGAATAGACCAAAGGATCCTAAGTGCAATCAAGAGATGTTTGCCCGTCCATGTTTATTGCCGACCTATTCACAAAGGGATACCCTGAGTGAGACAAAGAGGAGACTCAAAGCAATATAGAAGAGGTAACTACATGGTAGACATAGAAGAGTTTTAATGGGTTGAACAAGTTATGAGGTGGTCAGGGAATGAGCCAAAGTTTATGGCCAAGGCATTTAATAATAAACAATTAGTCTCAGAGATGTCTTTCAGAGAGCTGGGACAAGGAAGGAAAACCAATTTTTTTTTCTTTTTTCTTTTCTTTTTAACAAGGAGAATCTCAGAGCTCTCTTCTCTACAGGTCTAATCTCAGGGATTTGTCCTAGGGACGGACCACCACGGTGGCTGCCTACATCTGCCTAAGTCTCATTGGCCCTCCATCCTTGTTCCCTGCATTTTATGTAACACTGACCAAGGAGATGTCCACACACTCATTAAAGAATTCACATAGAAACAAGGAACAGAGTTGAGTGGCCCAACTCTGGAGACCTGGGAAATATCTTAGACCTCGAGTCTTTAGTCCAAGAGAATGGATGGATGGAGGCATGCTGACTAAGGAGGAGATAGATGTCTACCCTTTTGTTCTTACATTGTTCCTAAGCTTCCCAGAATGACATCTCACCCCAGAGGCAACTGAGTCCAACAGGCAGGGAGCCCTCATCACTTGATATTTTCCAGATTTGCTGTATGCCACCAAGAGAGCACACGTAGTGACAAAGGACTGTGTAGGGGCACCGGCTTTGGAAGGTGTGTGATGGGAATGAATGGAAATCATTGCCATGGGTGAACTTTGTTGTTCTGTATCTTTATTCTGGTGATGCTGTTGTCTTTGTTCAGCCATCTTAAACTCAGTCGTTACGTCGGTATTAGTAATTCCAATTTCTTCTTTAATTTCCATGCAAGATAGGGCTTGCCTGTAAAGTGCACTGACAGAGGCAGTGTTCTATATTTAGTGAGGCAGATGTTATCTGCAAATTACAGGGAAATGATTGCATCAAGGTCCCTGGTTGGTGAAATAAACCACAATAAAGAAATGAGGAGTCAGAGAGGGGCAACGCTCTAGAAGTCACTGAGAACCAAAGTTGCTTGACTCTGACTGGTGATGATTTCTGGGTCCCCAAATGTCCTCCCATGCCCCAGCAGCATGGCCTTCATGCCCTTGGGGTTAGAGGAAGAACAATCACATTAAACAATTTCCTCTACACCCTGAGAAAATGATTATCTTCTTCACCGGACAGTTAAGTGTCTAAACCTCAAACCACCAGGGAAACTGTGTGATTTTAGGAAGGAGGAGAAACAGGGCTCCTATCTTGTGACTTACCTAAACCCAGGAGCTATCAGAGGGCTTCCTGACACTGTTAAAGGAAAAGAAAGCATAGGCACAAGGCAGGTATAGGGCCTTCCTGGGCCACGATGGAGCTGAGGGTTCAAGTTTGTAGTGACCATGCCATTTTCTTCCCATCCTCCCGAATACAGAATTCACTCTGGGATTTTCATCATAGACAAACACAATTCAGGTCGCCAGAGTGAACTGCTTCTGTGATGGTAAATTTCCCAGCAGGTCTTAAAATAAATACATAAATACAACCTAATGTTTTTTTTTTTCCAGCTCACATTTATTTAATTATTAGGAATCCAGGTTACCTTATGTTTTGGTGCTTGCTACACACTTTCATGCATACCAGGTGCTTGTCAGGTCGTCAGTAATCACATGTGACCAGTGGCTATCACCGTCCTGTGAAGGTTAGTCAGAAGTCACAGCTCTGACTTCTGCGTCCTATGGAGACTTAAGATCACATCCTATCTTTGTGTCCAGGTCTTCTCAGGTGAGAAGGCAGCCCTGTAAACCCCACAAGGCCAGATGCCCAGCAGCAGGCCTGCAGGTGCCTGGCCCTCCACAGTACCCTGAAGTCCTCGGTTGTTGAGAGGCATTAACCTGGAAGCTTCAGGACACATTGTTTCTTGGCTTCCCATTCAGTTATTCAGGACACACAGTGATGGAGATCACCAGTGTTCTGTAACTCCAGTAAACTAAACTGGGCAGAAGCACATACTGAACACTTCTCTATGCAAGAGACATTGACTTGACTATCCCAGCTTGACCATTAAGCAGCCAGAGCTGCAGTGTGTAGAGAGGATGAGCATTCTGTACTGCGGATAATTGTTCTGAAACTCTGAAGCTGCTCTAAAACAGAAAGCCTGCTCTCTCTCCACATCTTGTCAATTGTAATCAAGGCAGGTATTAGCCTAGCTGGACTAGTATAAAAAAAAGAAGACACTCCTTAAACCAGTTGTGTAGTCAGTCATCACAAAGTTGTACGGAATACATACACAAGTATTAGTAGATATGTGTATGTATTAATACTCATACAATGATTACAACGTGAAGACATCTCTAGAGTTGTACAGTATAGACCTGCCCAATACTGTGCAGTAGCCCTGTCTTTACAAGAAGGAAGCAGATCCATGAATCAGTTACTAAAGTCAAGGTCGAAGAAACAATCCATGAACAGGAGGAAAATTCAAATAAACCAAACACACACGAAGGCAGAGAATCAATAAAGAAGGAAATAAGACTGGAAAGAAAAATACGAGGAGAAGATTCAGAACAAAATGGGGGCCCTAGGCAAGTGAGCAGCCATGCTGTGTGTGTCTTACACTAGCTTCACTCTGCCCTGGCCTCCTGATATTTCCTGTTCTGTTCTTACTGTTCTCAGTGAGGTGAATATCTGCTGATGTACCCTTGGGCTGCTTCAGTGCAGGGGACATCCCCAGGAGCCCCACATGTTATAAAGATAAGATACTAACTTCAGCCTCCTGAGTTCCGGGGGCCACACTTACCCAGCACGTGAGTTAGTTCCCCAGAGGGTATCACGTCCATGATTGACACCCGAGAAACATACTGGGCTGGCACAGGGAGCCTGGACACAAGTAGTGTGCCTGTCCCAGGATGTCTGTGTTGCAGCCCCTTTGACTATAACCTAGATGGCCATAAACATGCTTTAGAGACGTTCCACTCCTCCTTGGTGTCCACTGGACTCTATATTATGACTTTAGCCTCAGCCCTAGTCACTAGACAAAGAAGTTAACTCATCCTCAGAGCCAGAGGGAATTTCCACCACAAGTAGTTTCAGGTAGCTTCTTCCTAGTGAGTTACGGTAACTCCAGCAAGACACAGTCACTGGTGCAATAAGGGTATGAAGACACGGGAGTAACCAGTCACTTTTAAATGGATTTCAATCCAGCTCCACAAGCTGAAACCCATATCTAGCACAACAGTCCTTACCAAGAGCCTATGGAACTAGGAGAGAACCTACTATTATTGTTCTGAAACATGGATATAGTATTAAACCAACTCCTAATGACAACATTATATGCATAGATTGGTGCTTCCCTCGACTTCTATCTGAGAAGTTTCTATTTGCAGTAGATAGTGACTAACACAGAGACTAACACAGCTGGTCAGGGTGCAGAGAACGAGACCGCAGAATTCTCAGCATTATAGAGAATATGAATATATGAGTATATCTTCATACACACACACACACACACACACACACACACACACACACTTCATTTCCCCCTCCCAAGGCTCACAGATCATTTTGGAAGGAGTGATTGGAAGATTGTAATAGCCATAGGATAATTACAAGAAAACAGTGTATTCTGGACCCATAAAGGCAGATAGACATATATGAACTCACAGGGGTTACAACAGTATGCATGCAACCCACGTAAGACCAAGCCAGACCAAATCTCAGCATGGAGATGGGAATTGGGTATACAATCCCACCCGTATCTGTGGAGCTGTTGGAAATTGTTAGGTGCTCGGAGAAAGAGAGACTTTTTTCCTCTAAGACTGTAGATCCCTGTGTGTAAACCAAAATCTGGTGGAAATATCACACACCCAAGGATATTTGGGTCACACAAATAAATCTTGATTTAAAAAAAAAAAAAACACAAAGTTGGGTGAAAGGGGATCTGGGATGAGTTAGCAGAGGTGATGAACATGATCAAAACATGTACAAATCTCACAGAATTAAAAAAAAAAAAAGAACTAATAACTCAAGAATCCAAGGGAGTGGACATTTCTCCCTTCCAGCCTGTCCATAAATCAGCACCATGGAGAAAGGGCTCCCAGGAAGTGTACAACCTTCACTCTCATAGAGTTTAGATAAAACCCAGTGTTGCTTCAAACCGCATGCTCACAGAGGCAGACAAAGCTTTGCAAAGGACTGAGAGACACTGGGGACGGCCATAGCCACCAGATTTTTAGGATCTCCTCAGCAAAGCCTGAAAAAAGAAAAACATGGGAGAAAGACCCGGTCCGAATAGCAGCACATCCTTGCCCTGCATGGAGACCCTAATAGCAGAAATGATCACGGAGGCTGGGCCTGAAGTAGGTGACCGAACAGTTCCGGTTCCATTAAACACTCAACACAAGCATCCGCTTGCCTTGAGCACAGCCTGCAACCCTGAGCATGGATATGTGTAGATGCCTTTGAAGTGGGGAATGTACAAAGCATCCATGGGGATTCTGTATGACAGCATCAGGCCAGGCTGCAGCTTTTAATGGGCGTCATAAGTGGGCATGCACGTTTGAAAAAATCAGCAACCAAAGTGCTACCTACGAAGACCTATGGATGGCCAAAGGCACGTGACTACTAGTTATTAGGGAAACTTGTACTCTGTTAAATTCTACACTCTTGTTTGAATGAAGAAGAGATGGGGAGGAATTCCTAACCACGTTGCTGGGGATGAAGAAAGACTTGAATTCTTCCATGTCTCTGTGCAAAATGCCAACTGCAACTTCCAAGACAGTGTGACAGTTTCTTAGAAAGTTTAAATGTGTATTTTAGTCCGATCAGAGTATTTTTACTATCAGGAATTTTACTAAGCAAAACCTTCATATATACACGCGTTGCTGTTTCTTCTCTTTGGATATTTTGAGGCAGGCTGGCCTGAAAGTCACAACCCTCTGGCCTTAGACTCCTTAGCTCCAGGAGTAGGGGAATGCATGAACACACCTGGCCACATGGATTCATCTTAACGTCCATTTTAAAGTGAACGAAGCTGGATTTCCAATGCATGACTTTATGGCCATGGTGTTCTGAAAAGACCCAAAGTTGGTAAGGATGGCAATGAGAGAACAGACTGGGGATGCTGGCATGGTGGTGGCTTGTCTCAAAGAGCATCAAGAGGATGCCCTAAAAAAAAAAAAAAAAAAAAAAAAAAAAAAAAGACTGCACAGGGCTTGGTGGAGGCAGTGGCCAGCACTTACATAGCAGAAAAGTCACTTTGGGAGGCTCACCCATCTTCCTTCCTTCCTTCCTTCCTTCCTTCCTTCCTTCCTTCCTTCCTTCCTTCCTTCCTTTCTTCCTCAGTCCCTTCCTCCTTTCCTTTCATTTCCCTTTTCCTTTTCCTTTTCCTTTTCCTTTTCCTTTTCCTTTTCCTTTTCCTTTCTTTCCCTAAGTTTGGGACCAGGTTCTC
>NC_034605.1:34266624-34270361 GCF_900095145.1 Mus pahari
CCTTTCCTTTCCTTTCCTTTCCTTTCCTTTCCTTTCCTTTCCTTTCCTTTCCTTTCCTTTCCTTTCCTTTCCTTTCCTTTCCTCCCTTCCCCTCCCTCCCAGCTCCTTCCCTCCCTTCCTTCCTCTCTTCCTGTCTTCTTTCAGCCTACATCAAAAATAAGCTTTTTCTAGTGGCATCAGTGCTGGGGGTGGGGAGAAAAAAACGTTTTCCCTTCCAAGGGCAGCCGTAGTTTTCATTTTTCTAATAATGTCCCTAGAAATTGCCAACCCTAAACTTACAAGGGGAAAAAAAAATTGAGGAGAGATCACTGTGACAACTCGGGAACATCGACATTTAAAGGTCAAGAAAGGTAAGGACAGGCAGAACACAGACAGCCATCACTAAAAGTTCCATCAGTGTCACTCTCTCACCTACCCCCACCCCCACCCACCCATCAAACACAGTTTGCTGGTCTCTTCTGAGATACAGAAGCTGAGAACATATCCAATGTGAAGTCTTTCCTTGGTGGGGGCTGACTCTACAACACCCCTCTCCCCTTTTATTTATTTATTATTCTTTGCAGAATCCTGGTTCTCCTCAGGGCAAAGTCCTCTACTTGGTGTGTTGGTGTGTAGGGAGAAGTTTCCACCTCTACAAAAGGTCATTAGGCTAGTGATGCCTCTCAGGTGGTGTACTGAGGGGCAGCAGGAAGGATGGGGGCTGGAGACCAACATCTCCCAGCCTGTGTTATCTGCCTATGGTACTAATTCCTTTAGATGTCTCTTCCATTGGTTTCTCCCTTGTGAGACCATGGAAACCGTTTTCTCCCAGTTGAAACAGTCTGTCCTAGAGGGAGGCTCATTAAGACTTAAGAAGTAAACAATTTATAAGGCTCAGGAAGGGAAGAACTCACAAGTCTCAGGAAATTCCTGAACTTGAAAGTGGCTCAGGGCCCCCACCCTAAGGCTACATAAGCAGTAGGAATTGTTGGAGAGAGGGCTCCCTACTGAGTTGTGCAGAGAGTGGCAGGGGTGCAGTTTTTGTGAGTTGTCCCCCATGCTGGGGTGGCTTAGTCACCCCTGACTCTGTAAGTAATAGCAAATTCATTGGTTCACTAAGCTAGCCATACATGGGGCTTTTTTTTTGGGGGGGGGGTTGGCACCCTCTTTGGGATGAATGGACATTTGTTCATATGTCTCCAGGAAAAGTTAGACAGTGTGGACAAGTCCCCAAATCCCAGCACCTTAAGGCCCCCACAGCCCCATCCTTACCATGGGCCAGGCTAAGTCCTTCAGTCACAGTTTGGCTTCACCCTTCATGACAACACCGGCTTCTGAGTGGCTTTGTGGTGATTGCCCACCCAGGTCTAGCAGCCCCAGAACCACATAAGTCCTGGGCAGCTGGCCTCCTCCCTACCTGCAGCTTGTGCACTGGGATAGGCTCTGTCTTCCTCGGGTGATACCCCAGGGACCACCCACTGACTGGGGTTCAATTTCACTGGTGAGTCACTGAGATAAGCCTAAAATAACCAAGAGCATAGTGAGAAAGACCCCGGCTTGGTCTGGCCACAACTGCCTCTCAAAGGAAGGGGCAGAATCTCCAGACATATGGACAGTGTATTTAGGGAGAAGTCAGCTGGTCCTAGACATATGCTTGGGTAGACCTCAGATTGTGCCCACGGAATAAACATTGTATCATCACAGTGAGAATTGCATTGTTAGAATGGTCACTCGGCTGCAGCGTAGCGAGGATACACAGGGATTGTTTGTGTTTATTCTGTCCCTTCCTCACGATGTGTGGTAACTGTACATACCTTAGCCTGGGGAGCCCTGTGGCTGGGCTGGGCAGGGAAGACACACATGAAGAGGCTGTGGTCCTGGGGTCAGATAGAGGCAGAGTGGCCGAGTGAAAAAGCTGAGCTCTGACTCATTTCTATGACTGCATTTTCATTCTCTGCTGATCAACTGTCAGCTTGTAAGGGGAAAACGCCCGGGTCACACACAGTTCTTCAGTTATTAGAAACGCTCTGTGGTTCCCCAGATCCTTGGCCATCGATACTGGCATGAACTGAAACACTAGAGGCTTTTTCCCTGCTAGCAGCCTCATTTGGTTTTGATTAGGTGAGCGAGCCAGTGAGGAGGGGAGAGACAGGAATCTCTATCAGCCAGAGGCACTGATGGGTGGAGGCTGGGGGGAGCTACAGAAGCTGCGTCGTCGGGGGCCCAGGGCTAGAATGCAGATATTCAGGAGATCAATACTCTCGGTTCTGCTACCTCTTCACGTGTGCTAGAACCTGTATCCTCTGTCGGGACCTGGAGTTGCGCTTCAACAGTCTCCTAAAGGGACAGCCTCTGCTGGGTCCCACTCATAGATGGCGGGGGTTAGGGGATCCAAGTAGAACCAGTGACTTCTGGCCACTGTCTCAACCTGGCCCTGGCCTCATCTCTGATTGGAAGATACCAGCTACGCTACAGATGTCTCATGCGGTCATGCAGAGGACTGTCCATCCCTGGCTTCACCATCGCAGCTGAGCCTCTTGCCACCGACTGACATGCCCCACATGCTATTTGGCTGATCTCACCGGCAAGTGTTGGGCAGGTCAAGAGAATGCATTGCGTCCTCTCTAGAAAGAGGTGGAGCGCATCGGGCTCCGGGCTGCGTGTAGAGAATACAAGACCGAGGAAATGTGTGCTTCAACTTTTAAAATACATGCATATTAAAACGTGTCCGTCATCCTGGCCATTTTTAATTACTCAGTTTAGTGGCATTAAACCCAGCCAAATGGCTGTGACTTTGTCACCACCATCCACCATCAGGACCTTTTCGTCTTCCCAAACTAAAGCTCTGCACTGGTTAAACACAATCCCTCAACCCCCAACCCTGACCCCTGACAAGTTCCATTCTTTCCTTGCATTTCCACAAATTTAACTCCTCTAGCGACTTCGTATCAATGTGTCCCCTTTGTATGTGACCATCCTATAACTTGGGTCACAAGGACCTCGAGTTTCATCCATGCTGTATGTGGGCAAGAGTAGCATGTCTTTCATGGCTGAGTAGCATCCTACTGCTTGCTACATTTTACTTATCAATCTGGCCGCTGACCGATGTGTGTGTGTGTGTGTGTGTGTGTGTGTGTGTGTGTGTGTGTGTGTGTCTTTCGTCTTTGGTTATTGTAAGTAATGCTGTAAGTAACCTTTTTTGGGGGGGCGGGGGTGGGAACCATCACAGACTCCTGCCTGCAGCTTGATGGGGTATGCCCTCAGCTGTAGTACATAGTAAGCCCACCTTTAATCAGAGGAGTGGTCTTACTGTGCTCCACAGCAGCTGCTCTGTTTTATAATCTCATTGTGACTGTGGATGTTGTTTTACCAGTTACAGACAGGTGCAGCGTGGAGATTATAACCAACGGGAGAGGACAGGACAGGACATCCTCAGAAGGACAGGACAGGACGGGAGCGAGCGCTTACTTACCCTCAGTTCTTCTACCTTCTTCAAATCTGTACCTTATTAGCCAAAATTAAGGGTGGCATCTCCTTAGGATAACAGTGGAAAAGGTGAAACTGGCCACAGCCGCGCTCAGGGCCCTGTAATCACAGCCCTGTAGCCCGAGTGACTAGGTTTCCCTGCACCAGGGAAGCAGAATGGTACTGTGAGAGTGTATGGACCTGGCAGAAGCTGGGTAGCCCAGTACTCTCTTAGGACATGTTAGTGTTCTCTCTCTCTCTCTCTCTCTCTCTCTCTCTCTCTCTCTCTCTCT
>NC_034605.1:34270671-34273316 GCF_900095145.1 Mus pahari
TCTCTCTCTCTCTCTCTCTCTCTCTCTCTCTCTCTCTCTCTCTGCCTTTCTCTGCCTCTACTGCCCTCTTAACTTCCCTTCTCATGCTCTGAATAAACTCTATTTTATTTAAAAAAAAAAAAGAAAGTCAGCTGAAAGATGTTAATAGATTTATCGAAGCTGGTTGGTGTGGAGGTACTATTTCAACCATCCCTTTTGATTGATGAAGGAGAGAGAGAGAGAGAGATCACCTGGATTGTTTGGGGAGCCTGAGTTCATCTCTGGCATCCTGACTGTGTGTGGTCTTCATGCCCTCATTCGTCCTTCTGCGGAAGGAGGGTGTTGAGCAATGGACACCTGCCCTCCGTGTTTGTGTAGTGGACTTGAGGACATAGATAGTACATGCACACACATGTATGAAGCAGCACAGAGGTAGTGCATGTTTCTCCGTGAAGGAGTTAACAAAGGCCCACTGAAGTCCCCTGGAAACACTCTTGTTTGCATGCCCTCCCTGGGTTGGTGGGTCGGGGGTGTGTGGCAGAGAGACCAGTGCCTTGGCCTCCCCTTCTTTTTGACTGTCAGCATCTAGCAGCTTACTGGGACTGCAAACTGCAGACTTGAGCTGAGACCTGACTCCTGGATTTGATTCTATTTCTGTGAAACCAGTTGTGGTATCATTAGCCATTTTTGAAGTGTACAGCAGCAGTCCCAGGGATCACACACACACACACACACACACACACACACACACCTCACACAGCTTACATTTTACAGTCCTTAGGCTTATCTGCAGAAAGCACAAACACGTTAAAACCACTGGTCACGGACCCTGTCCCCACCCTCCTCCACCACCACTCATCTAGAGGGGTCCAGTCTTTCTACTTATGGCTAGAGTTCCTGACTCCTACCACTCAGTCCCCTGGAACACAGGTTAGACATCATGTCAAGCAGCAAGCCCATTTTAAAGCACAGAGCCTACTTCTTATGTAACAGAGACGTACAACGCAATTACAGTGTCCTAACATCTATCATTTTTCTTTATTTCAGTTTATCTGAATCTAGCAGGAAGAAAAATGACTTCCTGTTTCCTGAAGTAAAGCACCAAGCACGTTCACCAATCCACTGGCACTGACAATAAGTTTTTTTTTTTCTGTGCATATGCATCAAGCCTATGCAACAGTCCCAAATGTAAGATTGGATATCTTACAATATTAGAAAACACAAGGAAATGAAAATGTCCCAGAAGAATCCTGATGGTAGGTTGACAGGGTAGCTAGGTCACTCCTGCCAGACTGGGCCTTGGAAACTGTGGAGCCTGAGGAGAGGGTGTTGTAGGAGCTGTTCTCAGAAGTCAGCTCGCTGAAAACTATTGTGCAAGACCATCTCACTGCAGCCACATGGAAACACAGCAGTGGCCAGGGCTTTGTGATAAACACCCTTCTGTTACCTGTGACCTGTGGCCTCTGACCTGTGTCTCACATCATCTCACATGCACCTGAGTTTCCATCCTTTATCTGTGGTTCACAGAAGGGATGCTACACTGCAAACCACAGACAGGCTCAGTAATGCGGGCACACTTGGGACCAAACTTCCCTGCTTGGGAGTTCTGGTCTGTCTGCTGAGATTTCTGCTTCTTGTCTCATCTTCCTAACAGTCTTTGCCCCAAACTCCAGACCAGGCAGAAGGTGTCCATCTTCATCCCACCCCACCCCACCCCACCCCACCCCATCCCAGTCCTATCTACCATCACATTGGATTCCAGCATCCCATCCCAGCCTACCACTGCCTACAGAAGTCAGGAGGCTGCAGGCCACTCAAGAGGCTCTTATCTATAGCTTCATTTCCCTTTCTGGATAGTCTCAGCTGTTCACAGACATCATGGAAAGACTTCATGTTTCTGAAGTGTAGCTCCTTCTGTCACCTACTACGGCAGGCAGAATGTGAGAGGAAATGACTTGTGTCATCTCATGTGGGCGCACAGTGTGCCAGTGTTTCCTTCCCCTTGCCAAGGGCACACACATGAGTAATATACTGGAGGAGCCTGCCTGCTACCAGCTCAGCTCAGTCCCTGCCTCTCCCCTTCTTCCCCCAGCCCACTCAGCTGGCCCAGCCTGCTCATCCCACACCTCAAGCTCCCACTCCAACGCTGCTATGCGCCTGCTTACTCTGACGGTGAGAAGTTCGGAAGGCAGAGGTGTCTGCAAAGCTGTCAGGGAGGTTACAGCACCTCCCTTCAGGCTGCAGGTGGGCATTGTGTGCAGTTTTGTCTAGGAACTCCATCCACATCGTGGTATGGCACCAGAGGGCTCTCCCATAAGGGTAGGGTAGTCGTCTGTCCTGGTTTGCCGGGCAACAACTGAGGGTCTCCTCACCCATATTCTGCCTCCTAAGAAATGTGGCCTCTTCCATGTTCCACAGGGAAGTTCTGGACCACTGTCTCTGGATGGGCTGATTGATGAGTCACAGTCTGTGTGGGACCAGTCACGATGCAGGCTCAGAACAGAGATGTGCCAGAGTACCTGGCACCACTCCTGGGAGAGGCCCAGGCTAGGCTGGCAAGAACAGCTGTTTCTGATTTTCCCTTTACTGGTTCACTGGGACAGGTTGTTACAGCTTTCTCCTGCACACACACACACACACACACACACACACACACACACACACAC
>NC_034605.1:34273336-34280597 GCF_900095145.1 Mus pahari
ACACACACACACACACACACACACACATGCTCCATCTGCCATCATGCCTCCTAGTCCCTTGGCCTCCTCCTCTGCATATGCTTCTAAAGACCTAGGGTTGTCAGCACCCAGGCTCAGTGACAAATTAAAGCCACCCATGTGCAGGGACAGTTCTGGGCTCCAGGAGAGGGATCCCTGAGTTTGGATGTGGACCTTGTCAAGTCTCCCAGACAACACAGTGGCCCTGATTGTTGTCACTTCCCCACCACACACACTCACAATAGGGTCAGCCGTGGATGACCTCTCCCCTCCGATGAATCCAGCACTGGTCCATGAACCACTTTCACATAGTCCTATTTTTAGACCTCTAGGAACAATTCAGAACCAGAGATGACATGCCTTACAAAACAGATCTCCCTCAATTTTCTGGAAGCGTTCAGCTACATAGTCACCTCCATAGCTTCTAAGCCTCTATGTCAACCATATTTGTTTCCTGTTCCTGATCAGATGCTTAAGTGATCGTGAAGGAAATTCCAGGGTGTTGTTGTTGTTGCTGTTGTGGTTGTTGTTGTTGGTGGTGGTAGTGGTCATTGTGGATCGTATGTAGTTCACAAGTTACAGCTGCACGGTAATTGTAACTAAGGCCCAAGGTCCAGGAGGATGGACCTGTTTCTCATGGGCACCCTGTTCCCTTAGTGCTGGGTCATCAGAGAGTTCAATGGAGGAAGCAACACATGGAAAGCTGGAAGCTCTTCTTCCTCTCTGCCTCCTGGGGTTGTGCTCAGTAGCACCACACCTTGAGGGGCTCCTCAGCATCACATGCCCTGGGGCAGGATTCTTCAGTACCACCCCTCTTGGGAAGGGCTCCTGAACATCCCACCAAAGAACAAAAGCATCTTTGGTCCCTTCCAATGCCTGTGCATATTCATGTGCTGGCTGCAATCACAGTATAAGTGCAAGGTTGCTGTTCGCTTGTACAATAAAAGGTCTTCCATGACCGTGTGACAGTGAACCCGTGTTACTAAGCACCACACTTTGTTTCTTAATTGTCTGTTGCTGACATTTAGGTTGGCTGCATCAGTCAGCTCAAAGCATTAGTCAGCTTTCAGTACTGCAATAAAATACCCGGAGCAGTTGATTTAGCTCAGTCTTAGAGGTGTGGGGGTGTGGCACTTGCATCAGCTCATGTCTGGCGAAGAACTCCTTCTACAGTCACATCAGGTTGGAGGAACTTGAGCATGTGTGTGCATGTGTGTGGGAAGTTTATATCTCCCATGGGAAGCTAGGGAGGAGCTGAGATCCCACAGTCCCTTCTGGAGCATATCCTCCTGATGTAAGAACCTCACACTGGGTCCTACTTCCTAAAAGTTCTACCATTTACAAATGGCTCCACCCTGGAAACCAGGCTGTTAATCACAAGGACCCTCAAAGGACATCCAACTCACACCAGTTTTTGTTAACCTGACACAGACTAGAATAATTTGGGAAGAGGGAACCTTAACTGAGACGGTGCCTCCATTAGGCGGTCCTGGTGGCAATTCTGTGGGGACAGTTTCTTGATTCATGATTGATGTGGGAGGGCCCTGCCCACTGTGGGTGGTGCCGCCTCTGGACTGGTGGTCATGGCTCGTCTAAAAAGGAAGCTGAGCAAGACACGGTGGGCAAGCTAGTAAGCAGTCTTTCTTTGGACTCTGCTTCAGCTCCTGCCTCCAGGTTCCTGCTTGAGTTCCTGCTCTGACTTCCTCCAGTGACAGAGGATGACTGGAATGTATGAGCCAGTAAACCCTTTCCTCTGGGTCCCACCCCTGGGACCTTTGTAATATACAATTGCTCTGTCTATTTTTGCTGGGATAAACACACTCCATTTATAGGTGCTGCATGGCCCTTAACAGTCTCTTTCTTTTAGTCTTAGACTGTTTGCCTTTCATTTTTTAAGCAAATAATAATAATTAATAATAATAATAATAAATAATAACACTGCAACAATAGCAATAATAATAATAATAATAATAATAATAATAATAATAATAATAATAGAGAATAAACACAGCTGCTGTTTTTACACAGCTCATCAAGCTTACGGAATTCCTAAATGTCTCTTCTAGGCCTCACAGAGATTCCTCATGGGAGCAAGAGAGAGATTCACCACCCACAAGGGTTTGGCCTTCACTCCTCTGCTATGGCTCCTAGCCTTGGGTGACAGGTAGTATGAATTATTTAAGTGACTGAGATCCACAGGCTGGAAGCACAGAAAAGAAAGGCAGGGGTTTCACAGTAAGCAAAGGAGACTTTGTTTGACAAAACTGTCATGTGGACGGAAGTTTGCCTCGGCAGAGTGGAGGACGTTCTCTCTGAGGACGTTGGATGAAAGTAGAGCACCTGACCGAGGTGCTCCCCATCCTAGCTCCCAGCTGATTCCCAGCATGGGTCTCTTCCCAGGCTCTGTGGTGGAAGGACCTAGGCCTGGTGGTCACAATGGGCACCTCCTTTGTTTCCTAGGGAACCTGGGATGCCATATTCCCTCTGATATCCTAGGCCAGCCTCCTGTTACTGCCAGGAACAGGGCCATCCCTGTAGTAGGAGAAGAAGAGAGGGACTGGGACTCCCAGTACATCTGATTCTTCTTTTATTCTCCCTTCTTTAGGTCTTCCTATAAAACCCAGAGTGGCCTCAATCTTGTGATCCTCCTGCCTCAGGCTTCTGAGAGTTTTACAGGCTGAAAAAAAGGGGGGGGAATACAAGTAGTCATAAATTAATTTAATAAGAATTATACATTTGTTTATGATTTATTGCAACAGAACTATACACATTTAAGAAACAGGGACATCATATATGTGGTCCCCGACTCCCCTGGGTACCCTCTAGACACCAAAACCCAACAGGCATTTTGGAGTATGGACCCACTGCAGTGGGTGGCTTGGATTTGGCCTCTGCATCTTTGCTTTTGATGTGAATGTTCCTATCTCCCTCATGTTATGGTCAAGTCTGCACAATGAGAGTCCTGCTACAGAAGAGTTCAGCATTTGGGGAGACCCTGAATCCTGCCCTCTGTGAAGTAGAAAGGGTAGCGTATACAGTTGCATTTTCAGAACACAATGAATGTGTTCTGGGGAGGGTCAGGGCAGTGATGGCTCATGGCAAGTGCTCATTAAAGGAAAATCCACGTCACACGGGCATTTTATACCTAGGGAACACGTGCTTCCCAGGGCCCAAGATGGGGCCTTCTTGGCAGTGGCTCCTGGCCTCGAGGGGGCCTGCAGGGCTTGGCTGCACACAGAAGTCCTTAGGAGCCCAGGTCACAGCAGGGCAGACTGCCAGGAAACAGTTGGTTAATGGATTTGGTAACCTGCCCATTGAGATTTTGCTGAATGGAAGCTGAATGAGTTAGAAATCAAAGAGTGAACCACAGCTCGTGCGGAGGAAACAAGAAATGGTTCTAGAGAAGGTGAGGGGTGCACAGTGGCAGACAGCGGAAAGGCAGCCACCCATCCACAGGCTCCGAAACCCAACTTGTTTTTCCTTTTCAAATGACTGCGATGATTGTGTTTTGTTTTGGTTTTTCTTTCTTTTTTTATTTTTTCTTCCTCTGTTTTTTTTTTTTTTTTTTTTTTTTAACACTTCAGAGTTTGAAGTAGCGTTGAAGTTCAAACATATACAGTGAAGCATGCTCACCGTGACTGAGCTGGCCTGCTCACTGGCCGCTTCACTTCTGCTGTTTCAGCAATGGAAGATCAGAAAACCCACAGGTGAAAGGCTAGAAGAGCTGTGCCTCACTCCCAGGGGTGGTCTTTGCAGACCGGAGAGCCTCCAGAAGCTGGCACAGGGCCCTGGAAACACAGATGGGCCTTGCCAGCGATATGTCACCTGTAATAAAACATGGCACTGTAAGGTTGGACAACATGACAAGGCGGTGGGGCTTTGGGGGATCGAAAACCCAAACATGGGGTTCTGGTGATGAGCCATGGGGAGATATGAACCAATCAGGAATTTGAAGGATAGCTGCCTTAAAGCTCCAGGTTTCTGGTGCCAGGTTAGGAAGCCAAGGCAGTGAGTGCTTAATGGCATTCATACCCAAGCTGGGGGCGGTCTTTAGCCCTCAAGGAAGGGGTAGCAAGGTCCATACCCTGATGTTTGCTGAAATAACTGGTCCTGTGGGATCCTGGGAGGAATCTTTGGGTCTTCAGCAAATTCTAGTACTCAGCCTATGGATGAAGGCAGGGGCAGTGACTTGATGGATGATCACGGGTAAGAAGTGTGAGCAGGCTTTATAGCCACCTTGACAAGGCCCTACCCCATGCAGCGTAGCCATAGTTTATGTGCTGGGCTTTAGTGGAGTCCAAGAGATCACCAGATTCAATGCTGTTGCATTTTCTTCTGAAAATGTTTTGAGTCTGTCTCTTAGTCTCCTGCCCCGGGTTCTAATTCCTGCATCTTCCTGAGTTTCTGGGTTTAGGGCTTCCAGTACTCTCTAACACAACTCTCAGGACTTGCTTGCCTGGCTCCCTACAGAGGACAGCTGAAGAGTGAGAAGGCATATCTTGGGGGCAGGGGTGGGGAGACAGGGCCCAAGGCAGAGACGCTTCTGAAGAGGAAGCCCAAGCAGATGCTACCCTCCACATGCAGAGGGGAGACAGGCAGGAACACCAAACATGAGCAGGATGGAAGCCCATTCCCCCGGAAGCAGCTGGGCAGTTCTAGTGTAGATAGTATTCAGTACACAAAAGATGGTGGTCAAGAGGAACACGGTTGACAAGACACTTTGTGTATCCTGTAGGCTGTTTCCCTTAGCTCTGTCTTTCTGGCTTGTCCCCCTGTCCATCCATCCGTCATTTCAGCTTCCCACCTTGGGTTGAAGTAGGTGGCCCCAATGGTCTCCTAAGTGAGGTATGAGGTGTGAAGAGCCCTCCTGGGCTGCCTCGGGTTGGGGACAGCAGCCAGCACACCCTCCTCACCTCTTTAACCTATTTAGTGAATGACTTATGCAACTGAAAGAAAGAAAGAAAGAAAGAAGAAAAAAAAAAAACCCAAACCAAACAACAACAGAAACGCAAGCAAGCCACAGCCTCATTGATGAGTTCCACTGGGAAAGTCAACTTTCTTGGTGGAAACAGTGATACAGAGCTTAATCCTGTTTAGCTGGCACAGGCAGCTGCCACGGCTCTGCGAGAAAGAGGCGCGGCAGGCCTGACTCAGTGGAAGGAAGTGGTGTGTTTCCATCGCTGAACTCAAAAACAAGGTGGTTTGAGGAACGGCCTGCGTGTCGTTGGCATTTCCCTGTCTTGTTTATGAAATGAGGTGGGAATGAAGTCAGGGTTACTCTAATCTTGTCTTTTACAAGAAACCAAGAAGCCCTCAGTGGAAGGCAGGCTGAGGCAGGCTCGAAGCACTGGGGAAACCCAAGGGCAGTGGGACAAGCAGGGAGCTGACGTGCTGCCTGTCTCTCCAACACCGAATTTTAAATGGCCGGCCACCCTAGCCTTATCATTGAGTCTTAGACCAAGAAGTGATCTTACCTAAATTGGACACACACACACACACACACACACACACACACACCACTGTCAAGACACAAAAGAACATAGACACACACTGAGGGGGACCATGTGAGGATAAAAGGAAATATTTCCAAGCCAGAGGGTCCTCCGAAGCAACCAGCCCTGTCTATGACCTGATCTTATATGTCAGCTTTAGGGATTATAAGCAAACGGTCTGCAGTGGTCAGAGCGGTGCAGCCTGGTGTTTCTTACAGTAATTCAGCATTTTTTTTTCTAGAGTCTGCCTTGTGCAAAGAAGCCTAGAACCTATTGAAGTAAATCCCCGCTTACAGCTGAGGAAAATGAGCTTCCCTAAATTGGGCCTTCATACTCAACAGGAACCAGTCATATTCCCCAAGTGTCCCATACATGCCTGATTGGGAGGAACAAGGGTACAGGAAGGTGTGTGGCCAGGTGGTTTCAAATGGGGACCAGGAAAGCACAGAGCTGCTGGTGCTAGAGCCCAGGAAAGGGGCAGAGGCAAAGGAGGCAGGATGGGCTGACTGGACGGAAGCATTGCTCCGGTACCAAAGGTGGCTGTGGGTTGGGTCTCTGGGCCGAGATCCAACTTCCACAGTAGAAGGTGCCGTGACTGGTCAGGAGGCCACAGTAGGAAAGGGGACAGTAACAGGCTACCGCAGTGTCAGCGAGGACAGGATGAGAGCCATGGGAAAGCTCTGGCCACCCCTGACTTAAGGAAGGGATTGCTCTATCTGTGGTAAGACAGAGAGGGGAGGACCAAGAAAGATCCTGGGCATGTGTAACTGCCCATCAGATGATCAGAGGCCTGCCAAAGGAGCTGTACTGCCAACACCACCTGGAGCTGAGGCACGGCTACAGGGCCCAAGGTCACGGCATCGAGACCCTAGAACTGCCAAGAACAGTGCCAGGGAGACATGGAGAAGCTAATGGCAGGGTGAGGAGAAGAAGCACAGGTAACCAGGAAAGAAGTGACCAGGTAGCCAGGGAGAGCCATATGTCATGAAGTGCTGCCAGGACCCCAAGTCAGAGATCCTGGCAGCTGCAGTTTGGGGGTAACAGATGAAAGTCAGAGAGACAAGATGAATTGTCAGAATGCCAAGTCCGGGTGATTCGAGGAGGAGAACCAGGGGACTCAGCCAGTGAAGGGGCGCCCTGAGAGGAGAGACCTGTCTCTTGAGGGAACTAGTGAGGCATCCGGGCCTGTGAGAACGGTGCGGCACAGAGAATATCTGCTAATTCGAGGGATCATGCAGGACCATGGGTTATAACAGCCTGGAGGGCATGCAACGGGGCCAAGCGCCACCTCCCACTTCTTCCCCACTAGGAAGACCCAGTTCTGTTCTCCTTCCCAGAAGCCATGGCACTTACGGGAGGCCCCTAAAGTGACTGAGTTCTCACCAAACAGAGATGTGA
Organism: Mus pahari; assembly: GCF_900095145.1. Classification (NCBI taxonomy): domain Eukaryota; kingdom Metazoa; phylum Chordata; class Mammalia; order Rodentia; family Muridae; genus Mus; species Mus pahari. The sequence continues at coordinate 34,280,245 of NC_034605.1, forward strand.
CATTTCCTGGCAGGTGGGGTGGTTTTTCCACCCTTCTGTGAGCAGAGACTGCAGGAATATGCCTGTCTTTCTCCTGGACCCGGACTTAACCACCATGCGCATCAAGTACTTTGGGATCTTAAGGAGACTGTTTGAAAACCAGAGCAAGCAAGGGGAACATGACAGTGGGTTGGCTACTTGGTGTCCCTGACCACCGGAAACCAAACTCTAGCCTCTCGTTAGGTGAGACTGTGAATGCCACATGGTCAGCTTCCTCCCTTTCTTTTTCTTTCTTTCTTTCTTTCTTTCTTTCTTTCTTTCTTTCTTTCTTTCTTTCTTTCTTTCTTTCTTTCTTTCTTTCTTTCTTCCTTCCT
>NC_034605.1:34280742-34318488 GCF_900095145.1 Mus pahari
CTTCCTTCCTTTCTTCCTTCCTTCCTTCCTTTCTTTCTTTCTTTCTTTCTTTCTTTCTTTCTTTCTTTCTTTCTTTCTTTCTCTTTCTTTCCTTCCTTCTTTCTTTCTTTCCTTCTTTCTTTTCTTTCTTTTCTTTCTTTCTTTCTTTCTTTCTTTCTTTCTTTCTTTCTTTCTTTCTTTCTTTCTTTCAATGTCTTTGATCTTAGAACTAGAGTGTGGAGTGTCCTCTCCTGTGTTCTGAAAGAGATCTGACAGCATTGTGTTGCCTCAATAAATAACTGGAAAAAAATCATCTTAAAAAGAAGAAAGATTTTCCACGGGTCACTTGGGAGGGCTTCGCCCGTGGTGTGCTGACTTCCACTGTAGTGAGCACTATAACAGCTTGTCACATGGTGGCGGGATACCACTTCCCTCGTGGCTGGGAGTGGACACAGAGTCAGAGGCAGGCTAGGAGTGCTACAATCTATTTCAAGGACACACTCCCAATGACCTAAACCTTAACGTAAGTCCTATTTCCATTTACGAGTCCACTACCTCCTTGGGGACCAATCCTCTAGCACATGCACATTTGGGATTGAAATTTCAGACTAATTTAATTTGTCCTTTAAACATTTAAAATGTGTGAAGGAAGACACCGATGCTTAGGGGCTTCTTTGTGAGAGGAACATTAACTGTAAATACAGTTGTGACCGTTCAGGTTATTGAATTCCCCTTCTTTGGGATAGGGTCTCATACTATAGGCCATACTGGTCTCTAATGTACTGTGTATCCTGGGTTGGCAGGAGAGGCCAAGGAAGGGAAGGGTGATGGTGTGAGCATTCAGGGACACCGGGAGGCAAGAGAACCCTTTGGCTAATGGAGATCTTGAAGGAAAAGGAAAGAGAATAAGGAGAGAAATGAGACCTGGCTTGAAGACCGTGGCTTTGGTATTCTGAAACATAACATTCTCTTTGGTAGTGGAAACAAAGCACTTGTCGCTAGAAGGGAGGATGCTAATTTCATGTCAAATGCATTCCCTGCCTCTAGAGCAGTGAGCGGTTCTCAACCTTCCCAATGCTGCAACCCTTTAATAGAGCTCCCCATGTTGTACTTCGTTGCTACTTCATAACTGTAGTTTTGCTACTGTTATGAATCACAATATGAATATCTGAGATGTAGGATATCTGATATGCCACCCCAAGGGGGTAGTGATCACAGGTTGAGAACCACTACCCTAGAGGATGCTGTGTCAATGAGGGGCAAAGGGCTCTCCCTGAGGCCCAGGGCTCTTCACGCTTGCTGGAAACCATGTGAGTACCTGCTCACCTCCAGACTCTTGCCCAGATCCCCTCTTCTCGCTTTCAGGACTGGTCCTGGTGAGGCATCTGGACCCTAAAGCTCTTTAGGGACAGAAACATGCAAGCACCACTTTCACTTTTAAGACGCTTAAATGGCCCTCAATCCTTCCTAGCGATTTACTTCGAAGTAACTTCAGACAGACAGACAAAACTGTGAAGACCACACACGTTAGATTGCCTTCAATGTTAACATTATTTCCACGAGCATTGTAGACTCACGCCAACTGGACTTAGTGCTACTAAGATACAGAATTTGTCTCCAGATCTGTCTGGAGCAATTATGCCATTTGCAGAGCTGCCACCAACAGGAGACCTGGGTTTTTTGTTTGTTTGTTTGTTTGTTTGTTTTTACTGCCCCCAAATTTCAATGCATTTGTGACATCTTGGATCCGCAGGTGCAGCTGAACGGGACAGAGGGAGGAAACAGGCGAGGTGGGAAGCACGTGCTGTCACCTCCGCTCTTGATGATGGCCCTCGGAGGGAGTCTTGCTGGCCCTCTGAGGGGTGAAAGTGCTAGCAAAACAATTCTGTTGTGGGTTGTTGTGGGGAGAGACCAGCTACCTGATGCAGAGGGAGATAATGGTTGTGGGAGACTTTACGGTTTACAGAGTTTCTCACCAAATGACTAAAGGGTGTCCAGAATCCGAGCGTGACTCACTGTAGGTGAGTCCCAGAGCGATGAGGAGCTCTTGGCGATGACCTGGTCCATCTCCACTAGGCACAGAGACAGAACCTGAGGGGTCCATGCCGAGGAGGGAAAGCCTGCTTACATCGAACCTTCCAATACTGTTCTGCTCGATATTTTCAGTCATATCTCCAGAGTACCAGCTTCTGTGATTAAAACTCCTAGCTAGGACAGAAATAAGACAGCCACCCTGTGCTGTCCTTCTGATGAAGAGTTAAGGGGGGTACACTTGAGGATCTCAGACATCATTCCCAGGCCATCCAAAGCCCGCCAGGCCAAGAAGCAGAACTACTGCCAGAGTCGAGGGAGGCCTAGGGAACCCCTAGTTTGGGAATATGAAATTTTAATTCGTTTTCACTTTTTCCTGAGGGTTCACCCTCAGAGGTGCTGACAGAGTTTTATGAAATTCTGTTTTTACTCAGGACATTCTTGTGCTTAATGACTTAGTGCTCCGTGGTTTTATTTTGTTTGTTTGTTTTGTTTGTGTTTCAAATGGGTATCTTCATACTTTTGAAATATTCAGAATAACTTGAATTTCATCTGTGAAGCAAATTATCAAATAAATAAATACTTTTTGGGGGAGGGGGAGGCAAAGTCCTTATGATATTTTCTTCAGATGAAAGGACACGGAGGTCCCCTGAAATAAAGCAGTTGTGTGTGTGGGGGGGGGATAGGGAGGAATTTGGAGTCACCAGAACGATGGTAGAATCGTTCAGTACCAGCTTTGGGTACCGAACAGCACATCTTTCAAGCTGACCCTCACTGTCCCCTTCAGGTGGCAGCACTCACAGATGGGAAGCAGGCGTGTGTATGGGGAAGAAGAAGCCAGGCTTGTCGCATACACTAACTGCATGTTACCAAGCATAATGGCTGATGGCCAGAGTGATTTTTCTACTACAGGGGAGTACAGCAGGGAAAGACAAGTTGCATGGCTCGTAGCGAAGTACAATCCTTAAGGACAGATACTTGCCCAAGTAGAAAGTGTGCAGGTAGGTCTACAGGCTCTTGGGAGGACTCCCTACATGTAAAGCTGCTCCCCACCACTGGGGACAACCTGACATGCTCTTAAGAGGAATCTTTTAGCCTTTTAATTTTCTCTGAGCTGTATTTCCCTGAAAAGCAAAAGCAGGAAACACAGTGTGTCTTGGTAGCAAAGGTCTTTCTTTTCTTTAAATACGTAGGGTGAGTGAGAGAGACAACTGGTGGCTTAATGCTTGATAGCAGACCCTGCTGGGTGTTCCGGCTAAAGTCCATGGCATCAGAGACTGGGGTGGTCTTGGACACCTCCACTTCCTCTTTGCAGGCAGCCCTCTGGATATCTTGCTTCTTCCGATCTCTGGAAACCAGAAGGGCCCTCATTTCTCTGACATGATCAGTTTCCGATGATCGGCTGTCATGATCAGCTTCCTGAGTTCAGATCCCCAAGCCACAGAAAAGCTGGATGAAGCAGTGTGCATCTATAGTCTCAGTGCCCCCACGACAAGATGGGAAACAGGAACGGGAGAATTCATGGAGGCTGTGGGCAAGCTAGACTGCTGTACACAGCAGAGAACAACAGAAGACCTGTGTCACAAATAAGGTGGAAGGCAAGGATTCACACCTAAGGCTGGCCTCCAAGTTCTGTCCTGCACCCTGGCATGTTCACGTGTGTATGCTCGCGCGCGCTCGCTCACACACACACACACACACACACACACACACACACACACACACAAGCACACTCCCATGAACAAATGCATGTGTGTGAGCACACACAACAGTCTCCTAAGGGACACTTTCGCTCTAGACTTCAAGTTTGTGCAAGAGAGGTGAGAGCAAGCAGCTAAGGCCAAGGAGAAAGTCAGGAATCTCTGTCTTGCTGTTTTCAGCCAAGTTTAGCCTCATAGCAAGGAAGTTAACAGTAGGATTCCATGGGTCTTGATTTTCCTCTCATCCTTTTCTCAGATGAGTTGGTGATTATAGGTGAGTCACCCAACTCTCCTGGCCTGTTTCCTCTGTTCAAAAATGCAGATGTTCGAAATATTCGGATGAAATTTGGTACCTGGAGGATGTTGAAAAAGTGCCACGCGTGCTACACCTGTGAGGTGCTGTCCTGGCCAGAAGCGATGGTAAATATAGGTACACCTGTGCAAACATGTGGAGCAGGCGTGGCTCCAAGGTGTCAGTGGTGATGGTATCTGTATTGGGACTTGCACAGCTGAGTAATAAACTTCTTACATAAGACACAGGACGGGCATCTCCTGTGAATACCAGGGGGCTGAACTGCTGAGACGAAAGTGACTTCTGGTGGAGGCTTGCAAGATTATCCCTTAAAACTCTGCTCAGTGTCTGTTTGAGCCCCTCTGTTTGAGCCCCTTTCTAAATGGTAGACTGCAATGCAGCATGTCCCTTCTGCCTCTGCTCTGGAACCTATGCACTGATTTTTGTCTCATGCTGTCTTACTTAGGGTATCTATTGCTGTGGTGAAACAACAGGACCAAAGCAAACTGGAGACAAAAGGGCTCAATTGTTCATCATCACAAGTCAGACAGGAACTCAAGCAGGGCTGCTTTCTTACACAACTTAGGACCCCTGGCCCAGGGATAGCAGGTACCTCCTGCAATAGGCTGGGTCTTCCCCCATCAATCACTAATTAAGAAAATACTATTGAGGTTTGTCTATAGCCTGATCTTATGGAGGCATTTTCTTAACTGAGGTTCACTTCTCTTAGATAACTTTAGCTTGTGTCCAGTTGACGTGAGACTCTCTAGCCCAGCTGCCTCTGTGATCTGTCCCTTCAGCCTGGGCTGTCTGGTGTCTTTTTCCCCGTCTATCTCTCTAGTCATCACATATAAGTACAATCACACCTCTGCAATCTGATCAGTCTCTACAATTTCTTCAAACCCCAACAGTAAGTTCAGAAAGCTGGGAACATAACTTCTGAGTTCCCAACAGCCCCACTTCCTGATTAAATTGCCTTCTTCCTTTGGAATAATGGACTTGCCAATGGCAACTGATCCAAGGACCAAGGACAGATCCCTTTGTTCTGAGGAGGATTCCTTGGTGTGGAACGCAGCAGCCACACGTCTCTCTGTCTTTCCCTTATGAGTCGAGCAAATGTGATTTATTTTCAAACCTCTGGAGTCACGGATTCACCCACCAGCACAGGGCTGCCTCTCACTCTGACCAGGAACATGCTTTGTGCTAGCCTTTCACCATCTTGGCAGACAGCTTCCTCGTCAGCAAGGCTTTGCTGTCTAAAGTCACTTCAAGTCAGGGCAGGTGGCTGCAAAGTGATTGGGTACCAGAGTAAGCCTCCAATACTCCTTCCTGTCCTTGTGGCCTTGGGCAAGTTATTTGACCTCAGTTTACCCTAGTCTCCATGTGGAACGGGAGGATGGCACTGTAGACCTGGAAAGACTTGAGCGTAAATGCTCTTATGTGTCAACTTAGAACAGTGCTTGACAGATCGTAAGGGACATCCTAAAGTGACATGTCACAGAAGCTGGAAAGTGTAGGTGCTGTGCACATCTCAGAAGCCTGGGGAATTAAAAAAAGAGCATGAAATCACCAGACTTGGTTTTGCCTGTTGGGAGATTCCAACGCTTGGAGTCCATGTTCTTAAGCCATACTTCTGGAACACTCCTTTTCCCTTGAAAAATAAAGCAGGAGAAATTCCCAGGTTCTCCTCTCTTCCCCTCTTTTCTTCCTCATCAGCCTATGTCTATGGAGAAGCTACACCATAAAGAGGGTGACTGAGGATGTGGATTCAGCTCTGTGCATCTGGGTAAGCCACCATCTGCATGCCAGGAGTGAGAACAAGAGGGGTTCTTATACCTGGCACCAATTTTTTTCCTAAGGCTATGGAAACTTACATTTTTCAGGAATCATTTGTCATTCAAAATGTCACCCGGATAATATCTTACCCGTCGGCTCACACATAATAGAATTTTATGTTGTGACTTGATACTGTCAAACACGGGATAATAAACTCAGAAAACAAAAATTCCCACACGACAGCTTCTCATTTTCAGAAGAACCCCTCTTTCAGTGAGGACCTGCTAAGTAAGCCCTGGGTGGCTGCTTACACTGGGGTGGGGGAGGGGCACGCTGGTGGAACAGCTGAGTTTCCTGTTCTGTTAGGATGATGATGCTCCTAGGAGACAGAAGCTGGGGAGAGAGGTGGCTAACTGGTATCCGTATTTCCTGCCCTGCTGAACTGGTCTAGGTCTGCAGTCGGTTCTAAATGAAAGTCTGTTTCCCTTGGCCAGAAGCCAGCCAGCGTGGGCTTGGCTGCTTGTCTTTACACCCGTAGCTGGGACAATACAACTGCCACTGCAGTTAAGAGGCATGACAATTCCACAGCAGGTCAGAAATGGCTGTGTTGGGATTGGCCCCTGCAGAGGCTCCATTGCAGGTAGCTTAGCTTCCATTGCAAGGCCCAGTGCCCCCAGCAGAGGTGCCCCTCCCAAACTCGGCACTGGTTTTGTCATGCCCCGTGTGTGAGTGCCAAATTTTGTGAGGAACTTTTCCTAGGAAGATGAACCTCAGGTCACTAACCACAGGCCAAAGCAAGACTTTTACTCAAGTCTAGCATTGTGAAACACTTGAGTTTGATTAGGGTTAGTTACAGGAACACAGGAACATAGCTTATAGATAGCTATGCCACTGAACCGAAAACCTTGCCAGCAGCAGTGAGCTGTCTATATATCTACAGCGAGGGGTGTGCCCTTGAGCCCCCTCCCTTGGCCATAATGGAAAGTTCATGGGCACAGTTCTATGCATGTCTCCTTTGAGTAACCACAGTGACTGACAGTTCAAAGAGAAACAACAGGCACAGTATACCCAGAGGGCCAGGGTTTCACAACAGCTGCACACAAACTGTTTTACTTTATACACTATTTTTCAGTTCCAAACTTTTCATGAGCTTTCTACTTTCTGCTGAGATTTCCTAACCGATTGGTAGAATATTTTGCTTCATGGTAGACAGTTAAAGCATGCACACTGTCATCTTCTGCTCAACACCAATTGGTTACCCATATGGCCAGTCCTAAAAACATTAACACTAGTAACGTTATAGAGGGTACCAAAGCAGTTTTATGCATGTATTTAGGAATATGTACATGCATACATAGATGCATATTAAGAACAACTGTTCTTGATGCCCCAGGCAAGGGGGATACTGGGGATAGTGAGGTGGGGGTGGGTTAGTGGAAAAATAATTTTAAGAATTCCCTGCTAATCACAATATCTGGGTGATGTTAGAGTTGGTGTCATTTGACTTCTGGTTCTCTTGAAAACGGTGTTCCACCTAGTCGACCATCATTGGGAAGACAGGCCCCTTGGTCTTGCAAACTTTATATGACCCAGCACAGGGGAACGCCAGGGCCAAGAAGTGGGATTGGGTGGGTAGGGGAGCAGGGGCAGGGGGAGGGTATAGGGAACTTTCAGGATAGCATTTGAAATGTGAATAAAGAAAATATCTAATAAAATAAAATAAGTTAAAAAAAAAAAAAAGAAAACGGTGTTCCAGGTTTTTCTTTTGTTCTGCACATGTCAGGTGATTTGGGGGTTTGCCCTTGACACTGTGAATGGCAGGTGATGGTTGGTCTAGTTCCCGCTTCCTCTGGATTTCATTAGCAGCCATCCTGTGTGGATTGGGACACTCCACTCCTTGTCTGGGATGCTTGCCATCTCGGTCACAGCTCTCACCTGCTGAGTGTGGGCCTTCTTTCAGGGGTCCTGAGATGTCAGTGGACTTTGGGGAATCTTTTTGTCTTTTCTGAAAACCATTTCCCACTTTACTCCAGTAGCTGCTATTTTCTGGATTCAGTTTTCTGGGCCCCTGGCCCCCTTCAGCACTGGGTCCACTGCAGTGGTTGCAGGTTAAAGCCATGCAAGCGTGGACCTCTGCGTATCTGGATTGTGAGTTCCCAGTGTGGGCGCTCTCTTCATTTCCGTGCCTTTGGGTAGACTGTGCTACAGTCAGAGTTTATGGCCGTCAGCTCAGAGTGTCAAGGGTTTGGGTTTTACCAGTACAGAGAACGCTGCAGTCCTTTTTGAACTGTTACTGAGTTGTATTCTGACTCAAGTAATATTCATTAAAATGTCAATTCTGGCTTGGTGACAGAACTCAGTGACGGAGCACTTGGCTGACATATATGAGACCCTTGTTGACTTCAGGGTTGTTGAATGAATGAATGAATGAATGAATGAATGAATGAATACACTAATTCTAGCAATCACTTACCTCTGTACAAAACTATGTCTAGTAACAAGAGCTATCTTTTCTGAAACTTGATTGTATAGGTCGCCGACAGTAATACAGAAGGGAACAAATGTTTCATTTGAGATCTGAGTAAATGATCAATGAGCATTCACCCTTAAAAATACCCCTGCACTCGTCGTCACTTTCCTTGTCGCTGTGACCAAATACATAGTAAGAAGTGACTTCAGGGAAGACAGGTTTCCTTTGGCTCCAGTCTAAGAAGGGACACAGCCCCTCATGTCAGGAAGGCATAACACTAGCTGAATGCAGTGGCCGGCCATCCGTGTCCACAGGTATGGAACAGAGAGACAAATGCTTGCGTTTCTCCTTTTCTCTTTCTTGTGCACTACTGGTTCTCAGCCCATAGGATGGGAACACCCACATTCAAGGTGAGCCTTTCTCCTCTGCTAAACCTTTCTAGAATCACCCCCGTAGAGTGTCCACCCACAGGTGTCTCCAAGGAGATACTTAACCCTGCCAACCTGACCACAAAGACTAACCATCATAAGCTGCTGGCCCACATCTGCTTGATGACTGAACACAGCTCCACACCCCTTAGCTTCTTGACAGTAGCCAATACCCAGCAGCCCTGCAGTCATCTTTTCCAACTAAGCAAGGATTTGAGACTCATTGCCTGCCCATGTTTAACTAATTGTACTTTAGAATAATCTAAAAGTGTAATTGGAGCTACTCAGGGTGAAATATTGTGAGCTGCAACTCGAGGCTCCACAAAACTGGACCACTCACTCTTAACCCCCCCTACTCTGCTCAACGCTCCCTCACCTATAATCTCTACCATGTCTTCACCCGTCTGTGTTTTTGAAGCAAACTCAAGACATTGAAAGACTAAAGATATACATATGCACAGCTGTCCCTCATGACCCCCTTGTGGTATTTGCTCCAGGGCCTCCATGGATATCCTAATGTACAGGTGTTCAAGTCTCTTATATAAAATGGTGTAGTATTTGCATACAACCTACAAGTATTCTATGTTCTTGAATCATCTACAGAGTGCTTGTAGACCTAATCCTGTGTCAATGCCGTGTAAGTAGTCGCCATCTGCATTACTTAGGGAATGAGGACAAGAAGAGTCTGTACATGCCTTGCTCACTCAGAAGTGAGCATCATGGCCTAGGACTAGGAAGACCAGGTTTGCATGAAGCCCACAGAAGAGCTGCAGGGAGATGGGCAGCAGAGGCAGGGGCAGGACACCAGGGAACTGATACACTCATTCCTCTCTTGTGTACGCTTAGCACAGGGCTTGGTGCACACCCAATTCAAGTTTTGCTTTTGAAACCTCTTGGGGGTTTCTTTGTGAATACCTTCAGCCTGCAGTTGGTTGAATCTGTGTGTGGAGCCAGGAGATGCAGAGGGCTCCTTACTATGCATCTTTCTTTTCCAGTACTTTATTTTTCAGAGATGTTTTAGGTTCACACTTTGAATACAGAGTTCCCATAGACACTGGCCTCTCAGGCCCTTTGTCATATACCATGTTGGCTATAACAATCCCCTATGGACACCTCATTCTCACCACACTCAGACTAGATAGGTATGCACTTCTTACAGGTTTTGAGAAAGGTCCAAGGATGATATGGCTCACTGTATGAGCATGAGAGTTAGTTTTACTGCCTTAAACACCCTGTGCTCTGCCTGCTCCCTCCTTCCCTCCCCTCTAATCCTGGAAAATAGAAGTGTGCTTGAGAGCTTTATCATGCCTCCTTTCTAGGATGGCATTGGTTAGAAGCACACAATATGGAGCCTTATCATGCTGGCTTGTCAATATATACATTTGGGGGCTGTGCTCTGTCTTTTCAGAGCTTGATACATGCGTGAATGTTCTTGTACTATCTGGTTGGACTGTTTATTTATCCAGCTACCCACAAAAGGTCATGCAGGTTTAAGTACCTGGTGTCCCTAAAAAGTTATGATCCCAATGTCATCCAAGTTTCCATTATTTTCCAGGAGTTTTCTAGTTTTTGTGTTACATTTAGATGTATAATCCCTTTGAATCCACTTTCGTGAGGACTGAGAAAGCTGTGTCTATATTCACTTTTTTGCAATTGGATGCTCAGTTGCTTCATTTGTTTTAAAGATTTCTTCACTGTATCACCTTCTATTGTGCAGCATCTCTCTAACATCTCGCTCCTTCATATCCTTTTAAATTATCCCCGTGTTTCCTTCTTGAAGAACCATGGCTGTTTGCTTTCATCTCTAGCAATGGCCACCAGGATGTTTCCCTGTCTTGAATTTCTTGTATTGTTAAGTAGACTACTTCGTCAACGAGCTCTAATCCTTGTTTCTAAGTAATCTTCAAAGACTATTTTCTGCACGCTGACCCTGATTTGGTCATACTGTTGGTGACTATGGATAGAGAGAGTGAATTCATATTAATATTCATTCCCATCTCAGGACAAAGCCAAGCAGTGTACACAGGAACACTGTTGTCACAATCAAATTTAACATGAACCTTCAGCTACAGACAGACTGGAACTGTGTGAGTCTCAGTGCCACGGAAGGCAAATGACGAGATAGAATGTAGGAACAGTGTCACCAAAGGCAAACGACAAGGCAAGGTATGGGGATGGGGAGCTTCCAAAGGTTAAACTTCACATGTGTCTGGGAGCTGATTCAGTATCCAGACAAGTTAGGTTGCACACTGGCAGGATTTCAAGCAAGATATACAAAATTTGAAATCCTCACTGCAAAATTCCTAGTATGGAATCCACAAGTGAGGATTAGGTTTGGGTCAAAACCCAGTGATTAGTCTGAGGGAATTTAATAAACAGCCGGGTGCTCTGGGGCTCCCCCTTGCCCACACAACTGGGCAAACATCTTGGCCTTCACCCTCCCCATCCCCTCCCCCAGGGTCAGGACTTTATTTTTTATTCCCCACCCCCTGATTAGATGCAGAGGCCTTAGAAATGCCACGAAGAACAGGCTACTGCCTGTAAATAATGACCTCAGAGATCCCCTCCTCACTTGGCTCCCATGGGGTCCCTCATATGAGACTCTTAATATCTTTCCCTTGGAATCTGACCAGCCCCACAGAAATGACCCAAACATGATAATGCTGAAGACTCCCTACTGAGTGTCCATCCCAGTAGGACTGACATGCAAGTTGACTGGCCCTGCCCACTATACAGTACCACCACCTCTGTCAATTTTAGAGAACCCTACTCACAAATACCATTATGTATCTACAGCACCTACTGCAATGCAGACGGGTGAAAACAGAAACAAAACAAGATCCTCGAAGAGAGGACTATGACTGGCTCCAGGAAAATAAGCACGTGGGTCCAAAGAGAACAGTCTGAGGACAAAAAGCTTGTTAAAAATGTCTCAGAAAGCAGAATCAACACAGAAAACAAGAAGGAATGAAGGGACTCAGAAAAACAACCAACTGAATTAAACAACTGTCCAGGATTGTTGAAGATTTATAGAAACAATTCTAGAAAAATCACAGAATTTGCGACATTCTTCTTCCTAGTAGGAATAAAAGAACATTGGTCCAGCATGGAATCATGAATTCCAGAAACTAAGCAAAGGAGAGATTCGGCAAGCAGGGCGAGGCCACCTGGGCAGAGCCTTCTGAACACTAAGGACAAATGATGTCCAGTCTAGAATTCTGCTGCCATAGAAGGGGCCAATACAGATTTTCTTCAGCCATGAAAACCTCGACATTTTAACTTCCAATGTGTTCCTTCCGTAGGAGGCGATCAGAGGCCAGACTCTACCAGGTGAGGGAGTGAACCACAATGGCATAAAGTGTCTGAGCCGCCACAGAAGAGGAGCAGGAGTGAATTCAGGCTGATGACTGTGCCAGGAGCTCCTAGCTGCGAGGCCTGCCCAGCTCAGTATCCATGGCGACCCACTTGAGAAGTTGTAAGAACTTCCGTTGAGTATTGGGGATGGAGTTAGTTTCTGAGAAAGTGACTGCTCTGTCACTGCGGAGGCCTGGCCAGCGCAGGCCTAATGAGGGAGACAGTGAACAGAAATGTAGGCAAAGCAAAACCATTGGAGCAAGAAGGGAAGTTATAAGGAGAGGAGAGAACTAAATTCTTATATCCCACTGTGTGAAGGCCACGGTGGCCCAAATTGAAGGTACTAAAGAAAGAGCAATTTAAAACTGTTAGCAAATGACACAAAGGTCATTACCAAAAAGTTAAGGACAGGCAATAAATAAACAAACAAACAAACAAACAAACAGACTGGATTACTTTGGGGACCTAAGGGGAATAGGGAGGAGGATACAGATCTGACTTGTTATGCCTTTAGCTAAAATTATAAAACAGACACACCTGCCAACATGATTTCATCAATTACAATGCACAACTATTCCCTAAAGGGTTACTCAACACTAGCTGTAGTGCTGGGACCATATGTCCCTGATCTGGGAGTGGGGCATGGAGAGAAGGCAGGAAACCCTGGCTGTGGTAGTACACGGAAGCCTTTGAGGCAGGCCAAGCGTCTAGAACACAGACAGTACAAAAACTACCCACCGCCATGGGTCATGTCTATAGAAATCCAGTAGACACGAGCATCATGGTTCGAACACAAGTATGGGCAGATACCCAGAAGAGGAAACTGAGGCGAGAGCCTGACAGATGACTATTTCATCCTCCAAGGTGTGGGTGGTGGGGCAGGTGTGTGTTTGTGTGCATGTGGTAGGGATGCAAGGCATTCTCTGCTCAAGGAAACAGCAGCTGTCCTAAGATAACCTACATTGTAAGGAATGTGATCCACACAGTACATTCCTCTGGTTTGCCTTTCTGTTTTGTTGGACAGGGTCTTATGTAGTCCAGAGTGTCCTTGACCTCACTGTATAGAAAAAGAGGACCTTAAATTTCTATCATGCTGACTACAACTCCTGACTGCCGGAGTTGCACCACAACACCTGGTTTACGTAGAGCTGGACATGGAACTCAGGGCTTCATGCATGCTGGCAAAACCTCTACCAACAGAGCCACATCCTGGTTTCTTAATTTATGGTTTTCATTTCTCAGGATTCACTCTTTTGCTATCTATGCTCTCTGGCTTTGGCGACAGTCTCTTACTACTATAATTCAGCCCTTGGGACCCCATTCTCCCTTTTTCTATTTTCTTACTCCCTGGAGAGCTTCAGATGTCCTTTTGGGACTGTAAAAAGTCAGTCGTTGTTCAGCAATTTCTATCTACCTAGAGCAGCAGTTCTCAACCTTTGGGTCACAATTCCTTTGAGGCTTGTGTATCAGATATTTACACTATGATTCATGACAGTAGCAAAATTACAGCTATGAAGTAGCAGCTACATAATTGTATGGTTGAGGGTCACCGTGACATGAGGAGCTGTATGACAGGGTCACAGCATTAGGAAGGCTGAGAACCACTGACCTAGAAGGTACATAGGTAGATGGGGCAGGGATGCTGTTTTTAAAGTTCAAAGATAGCAATAATAGCTGTGATAATATTGACAGTGATTAATCACAAAATTAGCAAGGTTAAAAAAAAAAAAAAGGAGTGGAACTAGGGAGGTGGCTGTCCCTAAGAGAGCCAGCTGCACAAGCGTGAAAGCCTCAGTTCAGATGCCCAGTCCCCACATAAAAGCCAGTGTGCTGGCTCAGGTTTATAACCCCAGCACTGTGGAGTCAGACAGGCACCTTGTATTTGCTGGCTAACTATTCTAGTCAAATATCAAAAATAAGGCAGGCGGTGACTGGGGAAGATGACTGATGCCAGCCTGTGGCCTCCACGCGTGCTTGCACACGTGCACACACGGGCATTCTCTCTCCACTTGAGGACTGGGAAGATGACTGATGCCAGCCTGTGGCCTCCACNCGTGCTTGCACACGTGCACACACGGGCATTCTCTACCCACTTGAGGACTGGTCCTAACTAGGAGCAAAAAGACACATTACCTTTTGACTGACTTTATCTCCAAAGTGAAAACAGGCCCTCTAAAGGCTGGAATCCTGCTCACAGCATATTCACTGCTATAGATTTACAATTCCACCAAGCAGGAACAGCGAGTGACACACACCCTAGCTTACAATGGTTAGCTAATGCAAGTAAGTATAGGGGAAGCACAATGGTCCTCAAATGCACAATGCAGCCAAAACAATGTGAGACTCAGTCTTACTGCTTAAGCTGAAGTGCAGCATCCAATGTTCAGTATCACCTTCAGACTTTCAGGCCAGTTCATAAATCTACGTGAAAATCATTACAATACTACTGATAAACGTTTAATGAAAAGTGTATAATTTTCAGTCGACAGGTGTGATTAATTTCATCAAGTATAAAAATACATATTTGAAATCTAATGGTTTTAATACGTTGAATTATTTATTTTAGTAGAGCAAATCTTTGGTTTTTTGTTTGCTTTTTTATTAAGAATTTACCTGAGGGTAAAAAGGATGGGAAAAGGCATTCTATGTGGCTAGAATGAAGACATAAGCCAAGTACAGTTACTCTAATATAGGTAAAATAAACTTCAAAGCAAACTAGTCAGAAAAGACAAGGAAAGGCCACTTCATTCCCAACCCACCAAAAGTCTATTTCAGTTCTCGACAGACACTCATTGTGCTGGTTAGTTCACGCAAACCTCACCCTTTACACAAACCTAGACATAGCTAGGAAGAGTGGGCCTCAACAGGAGCTGCCTCCATCCGTCAGACTGCCCTGTGGGTGTGTCTGTGGGAGCATCTTCTTGATTAATGATTGACGTGGGAATGCCCAGTTCACGACACAAGGTGCAACCCTGAGCAGGTAGATAAGAGGCTGAGCAAGCCAAGGGGAGTAAGCTTTAGTAAACACAACCCCTGCCTGCTTCTGCTTCAGTTCCTGCCCCTAGGTCCCTGCCTTGAGTTTCCCCAGTGAAGGACTGTGACCTGCAAAATGAGACAACCCTTTTCCTCTCCAAGTTGCTTTTAGCCATGTTTATCACAGTCATAGAAAGCATACTAGGACACACACAAAACACACGTGAAAGCAAGTTCATAAAAGAATACTATTAGATCTAATATTACAAAGAAGCCCCTACACAGTGACATGGGGATGAGGGCAGCTGGACAAAAACTAAATGGGGAAAACACTGACGTTAGATGACATAAATCAAATGGGCCTAAAAGGCATCTATAGACTAGTCTATGCAAATACTACAGTATATTCTTCTTAGCAACCCATGTGACTTTCTCTAAAATTGACCACATATAAATATGGGAAAGTTGAAATTATAGTCTGCCTTCTATTTGACTATAATGGAATAAAGCCAGATCTCAAAAGCAACAGAAACTACAGAAAGTACAAAAACTCAGGGAAACTGAGCAACACACTGTTGGGATAACTGAGACAAAAAGAAATCAAGGACATTTAAGAATTCCCAGAATTGAATGAAAATAAAAATACAATATACCAAAATCTATGAGCCACAATGATGGCCAGAGGAAGGTTTAGAGCACTAAATGCCTATATATATATATATATATATATATATATATATATAGAGAGAGAGAGAGAGAGAGAGAGAAGCTCGAGCTCAAAGTCTAATGAACTTGAAAGCCCAGGGAAAACAAGAACAAACACTACATACAAAATAATATTAGGGAAAAGGTATCAAAAAATCAGGGCTCAAATTAATGAAATAAACACAAATAGTTAATGAAATAAAGACTTTGGTCTTTGAAAAGATAAACAAGACTGACAAACTCCTAACCAAATGAACAAAACCAGAGATGTAGAGGGAGACAATACAACAGACACCGAGGAAAGAAAGAATTGAAAGGACAGAGCTAAAAAACCACATTCTCCTAATCTTTATTTTAAAGCAGTTTAATTGAAAAAAATTATAGCACTCTTAACATAAGTAACAGTAAAGTACTCTACAGCATGCATTCAAAATAGAAGTCCACACCTCTACCTAGCACTCACAGCAGAAGTGTAATGTCACACCGTCCATGTGTTTTCTTTAAGAACTGCATGCAAGGCCTACAGAGATGGGAGTTGGGGAGCTGCAGTTGTCTGTGCCAGTGGGGCTTGTTTTGCAATCTGCAATGCCCCAATCATTTCTAGAACATGCCAGTTTCCTGGTACATTGATATAGAAAGTCTTAGAAAAACCAAATTCCTTCTATAGTCCTTTAGTTCTAAGGGCAAGA
The DNA here is from genome assembly GCF_900095145.1 of Mus pahari. Lineage (NCBI taxonomy): Eukaryota > Metazoa > Chordata > Mammalia > Rodentia > Muridae > Mus > Mus pahari. The sequence continues at coordinate 34,297,140 of NC_034605.1, forward strand.
CCACTGTGTTAACTTTCAGGAAGCCAAGCTGAGCCACACAGGCATGGCCTTGCTAGAGCCAGAAGTTTCCCTAGGAAGGAAACCCTGGAGCACTTCCATTCTTCCTCGCGTCCTCTGTCCTGTCTCAGGTCTGCTCTGCTTCTCAACTTCCTTCTGACTCACGGGGTTGCTCTGTCTCTTCTTCACCACCAGTCTCACCACTCACCTTCTCTAACTCAAGCTTTTGAAATCCCCTTCTTCCAAGAAGCCCCCCCATGACTTGTTGGAAGTTGTCTCTGAAACCCCTCATTTTGATCTGGGATTTTATGGCACCACCCTCCATTCTCTATACCCTAAGTGTTTCCATGTCCTATGACGCTGGAGTTCATCAACCCTCCCTCGTGCTTCATGTGCTCTCCCTGAGCTGTGGCCCCAAGGGAAGGATGACAGAAACTGTGTTGACCTGGGAGGAAGAAGTGGGTTGTGGTGAAGTTCAGCACCAGGAAACTAGGGTTGTGAGTGCAAGCATGGGTCTCTAGGTGCCTCCCAGCCTTAAAGTCTCAGAAGCAACTCATCTCTGTTGGCCTGCCTGCCTATGAGGTTGCCCTAGCACTGTCTGCAATGAAGTAGTGTCTGTGGCATACTCCTAATGAAACTAACAGGACGCTTGATACATGCTATTTAACAATGAAGACACAAACACAACATACGAGAGAGAACTCCACTATTTATTGTGAATTTTAAAATCAGGAATATAAGCAATTACAGAGCTAATAAAAATGGTGAAATAAAGATAGGGGTCTTACAGAGAAGGACAACTACTAGGTTTGTTCACTGTATTATTAGGTGTTTAAAATAACAAATGGTTCTGTACTTCTGCTTTGGGATTTAGTTTGTTTGTGTCAGATATAATACCAATACACTGAGAGGAGACAATGCTGTATATACTTATTTTGCAACAAAGGATTACATTTCTACTTCCAGTTACTCTGATAAACATACATTAATTTACCTTAAATAATCCACAGTGTACTTACGCTGTGCTTTGACACAAATTAGTCTTGTCAACTGTAGGAGAGAAGCCTACATTATCCACAGATTGGTCTGAAGAGTGAAGTACAACAGAGGCTGACGGAGGGAGGATGGAGTGAGGTGAAAGCTGCCCGCAGGTCACAATGACCTGACTCTACTGCGCAAGCCACTCAGCAGTGAGTCACTGCTCAGTGCCTGGTCACCCGGGGCACCTCAGATTTTTACACAACACAGGCCATGCCAGAGCAGCCTCTTTCCAGCTATGGAACAGGACATTTCACCGTATGGGACGTGGAGAGGGTGGTGCCCTGCGGGAGGGGAGGAGTGCTGCCTTGCTGAGGAACCTGGCTTCGTCTTTAGGTTGCATTGAAGACCACAAGCCTTCCCCAGGCCTTGTGGGTGTGACAGGGCCTCCACATACAGGTGCTTGTGAGCGCTCCCCACACCACTGCACAGGGATGCATCGCTTAAGGCTGAGTGAGAACCAGAAGCTTCAGTGTTTAGCACTGGGAGAAAGTCAGAGTTCACCGAGGACTTGTGGGTCACAAATTATCCAAATATTAACATTTTTATATGTAGACTGTATATTTTTCTTTACAAAAAAAGGGGGGGGGAGCTTAGAACCACTTGTATGAAATGGTTATTTTAAAGTTTAGGACAAAGCTTCAAAAGCTGTGACTTCAAATCTCTTCCCACAGGCCACACCTGGGCTGGAAACTGCCAACAGTAGGCCTGGAAGAGGGGCACTGAGAAATTCACATGTGCACACACACGCGCACGCGCACACACGCGCGCACACACACACACACACACACGCGCACGCACACACACACATACACACTCACGCACGCGCACGCACACACACACACCCCATGGGCCGCTTTGGACCATGATGGAGAACCCCCCAAACTCACAGCATTCTGAAGAGTATGCTACACAGTCTTACAGGAACAAAGCTAGTAATAACAAAAACTGTTTATTTGGATGTTTAAACTATGGTAGTTTAAATAGATTGGAATTAAATACCCATCGGCATCTTTCTGCACCACCATGCTGGGAAAAAGAGAAGTTAAATGCAGTGCTTGGAGCATAATCTCTCTGGCACAGTATGAGGACAGTCTCCATCGCCATGCCTGATGCCCTTCTTGCAAGGCCTTATGTTTTCATGACTGTTGGAGATGCAGCTTGGAAACAGGTGAGCTGCAAGTGCATGCTGCTCTTGAACTTGTTGAGCAGCTCTTCCAGTAACCTGAAGAGAGGAGAAGATTTTACTTTCTGACAGTAAAGGTCTGTACTAGTGAGTTGTACATCAACATGGTATGAACCAGCCATCAGAGAAGGGGGTGCCTCAGTTGAAAAAAATGCTTCCATAAGTAGATAAACTTATAGAACATTTTTAAATTAACGATTAATGGAGGAGGGTCCACCTTATTGTAGATGGTGCCATCCCTCTGCTGGCGGTCCCAGGTCGTATAAGAAAGCAGATGGAGCAAACCATTAGGAGCATCCAGTAAGCAGCACTCCTGCATGGCCTCTGCATCAGCTCCTGCCTCCAGGTTCCTGACCTGTGTGAGTTCCTGCCCTGATTTCAATGATGATCAGCGATGTAAAAGCATAAGACAGACAAACCCTTCTCTCCCAAGTTGCTCACAGTCACAGTGTTTCATCAGTGATAGTAACTCTAAGATCAGGTGGCCATCCTAGTTTGTTTTCCTGTTGCTGTGATACAACACCATGACCAAAAGCAACTTGGAGAGATTTACTTGGATTACAGTCATAGTCCATGTATCATCTGGGGAACCCACGGCTGACACTCAGGGCAGGAACTTGGCGCAGCAATCACAGAGCAGTGTTGTCAGCTGGCTTGCCATCAGGCTCACATCAAGCCACCTTCCTTACACTGGTCAGGCCACCTGCCTAGGTATGGTACAGTGCACATTTCTTGACAGAAGTTCCCTTTCCCCAGAATGTCAATTTGACAGTCAAGATTAGCCATCACAATAGCTTAGCAACTCAGCACATATTCAGGGAGCTGGTGGCTCAGGTCTGACTGCCACACTGTGTTTAGAAGAAAGGCAAAAAAGCCAGTGCCTTTGGAATCCTAATCAGCAATAGAAATATCTCAACAAAAAGTAAAGTGGCTGATCAAAGAATACGTTATTTATTAATCTAACAAGTCTGTATTTATCTTTATTCTCTTTACACTCCTTCTCTAGAGTCCTTCCTAGAACAGAATAACACTTAGATCTACTCTTTTAACATTATTCAAACAATCAAGAAAAACTGAACTTCTTTTTGTTTTCTAGTTCTACGACTGCTGGGGAACTGAACGCAGATACTCAGGGCAGGGGCTTGGAGCAGCAATCACAGAACAGTGTGATTTCTATACACAGTGGGGCTTGGAGCAGCAATCGCAGAACAGTGTGATTTCTATTCACAGTGGGAATGGTCCCAGAAGACAGGGTCATCTCTCACCTGACTCATTAAATTGTTCATTTGATTTTATTATTATTAGTGTATGTGTATATGTGTGTGGGGGGGTGGGGGTGAGTGCTGGCCCGCATGCCACAGCATATATGTGGAGGTCGCCAAAGTTGCTCTAGAACCTTAAACATCTATATTTATTATTATTTTGAGTGAAGAGAATGTCTGCAGGATATATGGAAGGGATGGGCACACAAGCACACATGCAGGTTGGAGGACAACTTGAGGAGTTGATTCTTTCCTGTCTTTATACGGATACAGGTTCTGGGGACAGTGTAGGTCATCAGACTTCCATGGTAGGTATCTGCCTGCTCCGCGCATCGGCACTACAGGCACACCAGAACTGAAACAACAGCATGCCAGCTCAAACAGTCGCTTCGTGGTTGGTTTTGATGCTGAAATGCCTTTTGAAACATGTTCCATGTATTAAGAATAGTAGTGACTATTTTTACCTTTTACCTTTTATTTCAAGAAAATGAAAAGGGCTCAGAACGACTTCCAAGGCAAAAACAAAGCAGGGAAGGAAGCAAGGCACTCTCTGTGGCAAAGCACTCTTTGGCTGCTGGCCTGACGTGAGACACCCACAGAAGGGTCTGCGCTGGGGCAGCAGAGCAGGAAAGCCGGCCTGCTCCCCTCTCCCCAGCCTAGTCACTCTTTATGCCCACAGTTGGTCCAGGCACCTTCTCTCCACAGCATTCTGCTGGGTTTGGCCACTGAGTCTAGCTAGCACTGTGAGTCTTCCCCGAGCAAAGGCAGGTAGACTTAACTAGGAATGGTCACAGAGAAAGAGACACAGGGTCCCCGATGCCTAAGCTGAAGCTAGACTGGCATTTACAAAAGATACCTGGCCCAGACTTCCCCTCAGGCCACAATTTCCTGTTATAAATGATAAATTTTCCTGTTTAAATGCAGGCTGAGCTCATTAATGTGGTAATGACATAGCTGTTCTGTGCTTTGTATGCAACTAGTCTAATTCTCCATGCTTTATAGAAGCCAAAGTGTGCGTAAGCTAGTGTGCGGACGTGGGGGTGGTGGGAATGGGGATGGCTGCATCCTGCTCTCGTCATTACAGAAGCCAGTGCTGCAGCTGAGTAAGGAAGCTCAATGCCTTTCTTATATCCCCTGTGCTTGTCACTTAAAACTATAAAATCCATCAGTGTTTAAGTCAGACCTCCAAGACAGCATTCTGTCCCTTGGCCTAGGGGACCCAGCACACTGCATCCCGGGGTAGCCTAGGCTCTCCTTATATGAGCCACTCGCGGGACTTTCAGTGGGTCTCTGGCTGCTAGAGCTGGTTCAGCTCGGCTAGTGGGCTGAGGAGAACACCCAGAACTTACTTTTTGTCCGCACCACTTGCAAGTTGAGGCAGAGCCTCCAGGGCCTGTTTAAAACTAGACCTGAAACACAAAAGCACATGAGCTCACAGTCCACACTCTGAACAGAATTCATAGGGGTCACTGTAGGCATTCCTACACACACTGTAAATGTAAAGAAACTGATGATGGCCAGTGAAGTAAGTGGAGATGCGTGAGAAAAAATAAAAGTGAACAACAACAGAAGAAGAAAATGTAGAAGCAAGGTGTGTGTGTGTATGTATGTTCGAGAGTCGGGGGAGGGGAGCAAAGGGAACTTCCTTTTCTCTCTCTCTCTCTCTCCTCTCTCTCTCTCTCTCTCTCTCTCTCTCTCTCTCTCTCTCTCTCTCTCTCTCNCTCTCTCTCTCTCTCTCTCTCTCTCTCTCTCTCTCTCTCTCTCTCTCTCTCAAAACAAACCCAAGCTATCAGTAAAGCAATGGTGCACCTGGGAGGAGAGTAGGCAGAGACAGCACTCAGGACAGTCACAGCAGCCACAAGGACAAGACCTGCTTACAGCCACGTCTCCTCACAGTGGACGTGGGGGACAGGGTCTGGTTCTTATCAGAATTAATATGGACAGGAAAGGAAGATATTTACATATAATTTTGAACACTATCTTTATATGAGAAAGGTAAAATGAATGAATGGAAAAACTACCTATTTAGTAGTATGTTCAGTTTTTCCAAGAAGAAAGTATCACAAGAGTTACTGAGAGGAATGAGGATCACAGTGGAGAACTTATTTGATAATAGCGACACTTCCTAAGAACAGTTTTGAACTTCATGTCCTCTATTGATTTAGTGGATTTGAAGAAATAAATGCAATCACTGCTGATCAGGGGGTGGGGTGGGAGGTGGGGAGGGCATCCCCTGTCTTGTATTAAAACGATACTCTTCAGTTGACCAGGATGTGAATGTCAGACAATGTTTCTTAAACCAAGGGCATGTTAAAAGAATGAAAAGTCCCCACAGAGTCACAAAAATGCCTCTGGGAATCTCCGTTCTCCCTAGCCGAGGCAGAGTGTGCGCGGGGACAGTGTGTGTTGGCCATCTATGCTGCCTCTTCCTGGTCAGCAGGCTCTCCTCTTTCCTGTTCATTTTATTTCACACCCATGGGTGTTTGCACGACTGATGGGTGTAGAGGGAAGCAGAGAGAGCTGGGTCCCCTGGGACTGAGTTGCAGATTGTGAGGCACCAAGTAAGCCGTGGGCCTCAAGCCCAGACAGACCCTCTGGCAGACCTGCCAGTAATCTTAACTACGGAGCCATCTCTCCAGGCCCTCAAGCACTAAATGATTAAGAAACTACTGAATTACCTTTAGTCATATGTATAGGTGCAATGAAACATAAATACACTCCTTGTTTAGAGGAGTTCCATCTTCAAGATAACTCTTTCCGCTGGGCAATGGTGGCGCACATCTTTAATCCCAGCACTTGGAAAGCAGGTGGATTTGTGAGTTCGAGGACAGCCTGGTCTACAGAGTGAGTTCCAGGACAGCTAGGGCTACACAGAGAAACCCCATCTCGAAAAAGCAAAAAAAAAAAAGAGTGGTTGGGAAAATGTGTTTTTAAACAATGATGATAGAAATCAACACCATGGCAAGGAGGAGGAGGCTAATTTTATTTGTTAAGAAAATAATGAAAGTTTTCAGTTGTGATGGTGACTGTAAGGAGATGGCACAGCCATGTTATCACTGGAAATGGAATGAGTGGTCTCCTGCAGGTCCCTGTGCTCGTGGCACGGCTCAGACTTCCTGGGCGATGCAGTGACTGTGGCAAACAGCTCTGCACGCAGGCAGCTCTGCGCATCTGACCTACTGATGTCTCAATAGTAGGAAATCCCGACTTTCATTCAAAACAGCTAAAAGTTACCATCAACTTTCCACTACAGAACTTTGCAAAGAAACCACAGGCTTCCTCTTACTCTGATATTTACAACACTTAAACTGTCCTTCAAATCTGATAAAGATTTAATTTCCTTAGCCTTTTCTAAAAAAAATAATAATAATAATAAAGTATGTCATACTTGGCCATATTATTTATGAGACAAAGGTTTGTAAGTAATGAATGAAAAAACTTAAATTTATAAAGTGCTCCAAGGAAGTGGCCTTGAGAACCACTGTCTTATGACAGGCTTGAGCTTTTTAGTAAAAAAAATCTGATGAAATAGCAACTCTATTTCAACACAAATTTATGAGCACTGTGTTTGTAAGTTTTCTGACAAGAGGCACAATACACAAGTAGGCGATTCTGATCACAAGGAAGAACCGCAGAGGAACACTTGGTATCTTACCTGCTTTCCGAGGTCAGGTAAATGGCTACAGTGTCCCTCAGAGCACAGATTTCAAGTCTGGCCTAAGGATGAGAAAAAGGCAAGAGTGACAAGTGTCAGGCAGCAAATGACAGCAAGACCTGGAGACAGCCCCACGTGCTTCCTGCAGGCAAGGCTGGCCAGAACAACAGCAGCTTCTCAAAGGATGGTCCTAAAATACCAGTGTCTCCTTTAACGCTGCTGTCAAGTGCGACTGTGTGGGCAGGGGCTGGCCACGCGGCCATGGGGATTACTACCTGACTAGTATCTGCCTTTTAGTTTGGTAGTGAGGACGACCTGAAGCCCTGGCCTGCGTGGCTGGGCTTGCTTCCTGGTACCTACTACACCCTTTTAGGTACACTGTCTCCTCTCCAAGCTCTAGGAAGTCAATCTAGTCTCTGTTTAATCTGTGAATAAGCTTAAAAAAGCAAAGAAAATTGACAAGTTAATCTTAAAATTCATATGGAAATATGAAGTTCCCAGAGATGTTAAAATGGTGCTGGAAAATAACAACGCATTTGGAAGTCTCCCATTTGCTAACTGCAACACTCTCATATCAGGGTGGCACCAGACATGACAGACCCGGAGCTCAGTGATGCAGAATGAGAGCCAACTGATCTCAACTAGAGCTACAAACTGTTCAGTGGGGAAAGTATCCACTCAGTGAACAGAACCTGCACAACTGGATCCACATACAGAAAGATGAAGCCCAAACCTCCCTTCATATAACTAAAATTTAATGTAAAAGAAAGACAACATCCTAACTTGATACTTGGTGTGGTGGCCAAAGCTGTCTTAATTCTCAGGACACATGAACATCAAATCAAATGAAATCCAGGCAGCATGGCATGGGAGATAAAACACAGAGGTGACCACCATGACTCCCATGCTGCCCATAGACTGCCCTCCCCAATGCAGGGCACGCAGGCTGTGGACACCAGCCTGCAGGAGGATATCACCCAGGGGCCCGCCAGCTGCATGGCCAGCCTGCAGGAGGAGCCACACAATGTGTGAGGATGTGGTAGACAGACAGGAGAGAAAGAGAAGTGGAGCAGCTTGAGCATTATGAAGAGAGATGGGACTGGAGACTCCAGGGTGGAGAGGAGGAGCCTGTTGTGAGTAGCCAGCCCTGCCTCCTGGGGCCATGGTGAGGTCCCAGCCTAAGCTGCTGCCAAGGGCCATGTCTGGGTCCATGGCTACAAAGCCACTAGGGTTGGTGTCAGTGTCTGTGGCTCATATTATCCCTAGAGCACATGACCCTGGCTGGGGCAGCCACTGGGAGCATGCAGAACTGGGAGCATGCAGAACTGGGAGCACGCAGAACTGGGGGCATGCAGAACTGGGGGCATGCAGAACTGGGGGCATGCAGAACTGGGGGCATGCAGAACTGGCCTTGCTCTTCGCTAGCAGCAGTACTCTGGAGACCTGTCACCCCTCCACCCTGTCCCAATTCCACCCCCAACCCCACAGCAGGGACAGCACTGGGAGAGTAGGCCCTGCATCTCGAGTAACTCAGACAGTACAATAGAGCTGGTCCTGGTCGAGCAGGCTCCATAAGGCAGCACCAAGGGCGAAAGAGAGAGATAGCTGTCCCCAGCACTCGACTGCTGTGAGGGGGTATGGGTACAGGGGCGACACCCTCCCACCTCATCACCTGTGGCAGTCAGGAGAATGGGCCCTTGGGTCATGAGAGCAGGAGACCCAGTCTTGCCTTCTCACTGGCTATAGCAGTCTGGAGAGCTGGCCCTGCACCTAGCCTGGGCAGCACAGTGGAGCTGGTCCTGGAGGCTTGGGCAGGTGAGCTGGCGGAGAGGGCAGGAGAGCAGGAAAGCTGACCCTGCCTCCTGACAATGGCAGCATTGAGTGGCCTAGCGGGAGCAGCACTGGGGAGCTTGCCCTGGAGGCACTGATATGTAGTATGTAACATACAACTTTCATGACGAGATGCAGTAACACACATCAGGAAAGTGAGATCACAGCTCAGAGAAGGAGACAGGGCTGCACACCAGGACGATGGCCATGGTCCACGGGACAGTTTGTAACAGTGCCTATAAAGCTGGTTCCCAGTTAAGAGAACTTCTTCATGACGTTGGATGATTTGGGTACCTGCAGTGCTCCATTTCTGCTGAAGGACGAGACGCACTGCATCAGCCGGCTCAGCTCTTCAGAGACCGCCTCGACCACTCTGGCCAAGACGCGAGGCACCAGTTCTTTGGAAATAGTGAACACCTGATGGGAGGTTTAGACAAGAGACAGTGCATTATATATACTTTTTCTGGCTTGTGTTTGTCAGTAACAAAGTAATAAACAAAACAAGATACACTCTTACATGGAAACCTTCGTTTTTAAGATTTATTTTATTGTGTATGAGTGTTTTGCCTACACATATATATATGAGTGTCATATGCAGCCTGGTGCCTGTGGAAATCACAAGACGGCCTCAGATCCCCTGGAATGAATGTGGTCATGAGTCAGCATGTGGTACTGGGGACCAAATCTGTCTTCTGCAAGAGCAATAAGTGCTCTTACCTACTGAGCCAGCTCTCCAGTCCCCAGATGTATACTTTAGTTGTATTTACGGATTAATGATAAAAAACTTCGTTTTTTAAAGGCGTTGCAGATGTCGACTAAAAGTTGTTTTGAAAATTCTGTCTTTACATGATGATTTGTTGATGCTCACTGTCGTAAACTACGGGAGTGAAGTTATAGACACATAGCTACTCGGGGCTGCTTTCCTCCTCTGAGAAGATTTCAGGTTTTAGCTCTAGGCAGTTGCTCAGTCATTCGATGACTATCTTGAGCTTGAGTGTTTTCTGTGTGTTTTGACAGAGTGGAGAATTTTAAGGGTTACTTATGCCAACCAGTGGAAGCCTAGAGATTTCCTACATTCCTTGGACTTGTTAGGGCTCCACTTTCAAAATGTTGTCTCTTTTGTAGCTCTTATCAGAGGTTAGTCTGAAGCACATGCAGACCAAGTCTGCAGTAGGCCTTAGCGATGTGATAGTCAAGAAACACAGGAGTCAGGAGCGACCAATCCCTAGCACCACCAGGTGCACCCTGAAGACCTCAGCAGAGCTGCAAATGTATTTGGAGTTAAAAGTAACCATGGTCCTAGTGAGAAAACAAAAAGAATATCAGAACAGAGATGGAACGTTAAAAATTAAAAACCGTCTGTTGTGACATACGCCTTTAATCCCATCACTCAGGAGGCAGAGCAACATATCTCTGTGAGTTCAAGGCTAGCCTGCTCTGTGTAACAATGTCTAGGACACAAAGGGTTGCAGAGAGAGACCAAGCTTCAAACAGACAAAATTAAAATGTTGGAATATAAAATATAATTGTGGTGGCTTGAACATGCTTGGCCTAGAGAGTGGCACTATTAGGAGGTGTGGCCTTGTTAGAGGAAGTGTGTTACTGTGGGGGTAAGCTTTGAGACCCTCTTAACTGCCTGTAAGACAGCAGTGTCCTCCTGTTTGCCTTTGGAACAAGATATAGAACTTTGGGCTCCTACAGCCCCAAATCGATCTGGATGCTGCCATGTTCCTACCTTGATGATAATGGACTGAACCTCAGAACCTGTAAGCCAGCCCCAATTAAATGTTGTCCTTTATAAGAAAAAAAATAAATTTTGTCTTTTCAATACATCTCCTATATATGAAACAAAATTTCTAAAAGTGTGTGTGTGGGAACCCTCTGGGTATATATGTGCACAATTAAAGAAAGATTAAATGGAGGAGGGTATTGGTGGAGTGGTGTGCATCTGCTATCTTGACTACTCAAACAGATGAGCAGAGAAGTGTGTCAACCCAGGAGTTTGAGTCCAGCTTGGGTAACACAGTGAGAAACTCATATAAATACATAAGAGTTTCACTATTCTGTATTGGATTAGCATTCCAGTTTTACTGTGTGCTATAAAGACATTATTTCTTTTTATTTGACAAACAACAGTATTGTTAAATTTTATTTCTTTAATTTGTATATCCATTCCCCCCCTCACTCTCTGTGTATGTGTGTGTGTGCACGTGCACATATACCTGGGAATGTATGTGGAGGTCAGGGGACAACTTTTGGGAATTGGTTCTCTCCCCCACTGCATGGGCTTTGAGGATCAAACTCAGTTTATCAAGCTTGGCAGCAGGTGCTCTATCTGCTGAGCCACTGTGGTGGACCCATTTCAAATTTTAACATATGACAAAGTTGTATCTGGAGGTTTAGTAAAGTACTTTATCCTGCTAATTCACAAATTAAAGGATGTTTTAATTTTAGCTTTGCCTGTCCCCACTTTCAGGTGCTAGTGTCAATTAAACATTTGTGTCAACCCAAACAATCTGAGTATTCAACAAATATTTTGGCAATTTAAGATGTTATCACAAGTGGTAGTCCTGGTGAGATCTACTTTGGGTTACTGGGCTAAAGTAAAAGGGGGCCTGAGAGGCTGCTACTCAGTGATACCTCAGCTGTTGTTAATGGCTATCAGTCGATCTTCTGGACACGCCAGCCTGACACTTACACCCTTGATATCTACAGTTCCTCTGCTCTCTGCAGACAGGATGCCCTGCCCACCAATGACTCCACTTATGCTTTCATCTCAAAAGAAACTAACACAAGCATTACCTCATATTTTTAAATAAAATCAGGGGTCTATGAGACCACCTGCCAGAGTTAAATCACATAAAATCTTTCTAGAGAGGAGCTCACAAACCCCTCTGTTAAAATGTGCAAATGTAAGGAGGAGACATGACCTCTGTTTTCTTCGTATTTTTCCAGATACCATGATGGTCTCCAAACCTTAGACATGAAGCTAGAGCTCAGTGGAGGAGCCCCTGAGCAACAGTGGTAACCCTTTGGCCTTGCTTTAGTTTATGGTTCCCATTCTTCTATGAGCCACCTTGAGAGTGCTGGCAATGGAGCCCATAGTAGATTGTAAAACCATGACAATTCAGGCAGCCATGGTCACTGTGGCACAAAAGGTGGCAGCTTGTTTTCCAGTGTGCCTCAGAATGACTCCCATCCTAGGATATTCCAGGAAGAATGGCAATATGAAACCTCAGATGACAACCGTGGGGGACAGGTGTGGGAACCGTGGGCAGTAACATCTACACATACCAAAGCGACACACACACACACACACACACACACACACACATGCATGCACATAGACACAACAAGCAAATGCACAGAGACACACATGCACACTAACACACACAGGCATATACATACATGCATGAATACAGACACATGCAAAAAGACACACATGCAGACATGCATACACAAGGAGAGACACACAAACACACAAAAGCTGTGCTCTATTTTACTTATATGCCCAAGATATATTCCGAAAGGGAAAAAAGAGATCCCCCTCTTGTGAATAATAATCCAATTTGCTTCTTTCCTTCTTCCCCCTCAATTATCTACTTTTGTAGGAACAGTTAATGACAGCTTACCTCTGCATGCACAGCAATTATATTCACCAATGCTTCTTTTAAATAGTTTCTCACACCTGAAATCAAGATGGGGGAAGGGAAAGGCACTCAATGAATTCCCCAGCAGCATCAGAATGTGACTTCCATCGTGGTCTGAGGTGAAACTGAAAGTAACACCATTACTGTCCATTTCCTTTAGAGATCAAAAAACGGTGAAAGGACTATTTCTAGAGAGGTAAAAACCAAAACAGCTCCAACAAGAAATTTTCTTTCACCCCTTTTCATTCCTATTATTGTTTGTTCTGAATTTACTATCATTTGGTCTCAAAATCTAAACTTTAAAACATCCTTATATTTCACATGTGTATCAGACAAAGTACAGAGGACCAAAGGAGGGTGCTGAAATTTCTAAGAATCATGTTAGACATCATAGCATTATACAAAATGACATTTTGATTCTAAGGCATCACTTTAATTAATCTGTGTGTGTGTGTGTGTGTGTGCACATGTGCATGTGTGTGTTTACGTGTAGCATGCATGTGCAGGAGCCTGCTGAGGCTAGAGGACATCAGATCCACTGAAACTGGAGCTATAGGCAGTTGTAAGCCAAATGGCATGAATGCTGGGGACCAAAACAAGGTCCATTGCAAGAGCAGTAAGTGCCCTAAACTTCTGAGCCACGTCTCCAGCCCATGATTGACATTCAAAGTAGAAAACCTTAAGGTCTTGGAGAACACCCAGTGGCTTAAGAGTGCTCGCTATGCAAGGCATAAAGACCATGCATGAAAAGCAAACATCTACGCAAAGTGCCAGGCTGGTCATGGCTGTTTGTTCCTTTAACCCCAGTTCTGTGGGAGACAGTGGGTTGGGGATGGAAGGGGGGACAGGAGGATCATTGGGGCTTCCTGGATGTCGGTCTCACTTCAGGTTCAGTGACAGACTCTGCCTCGAGGGTGGTAAACAGTGATAGAACAGGATCCATAGGTGTGCTCTCCATGTGTGCCCACCCATGTACCCTATTACACACAAGGAAGGCTTGCCACATAATTAGTTAGACCTGATTCTATAAAACAAGTTAAAGACTGGACATAATAAAGATATCAGACTGTGGGTCCAGAATTAACGACTCAGCTTGAGTTGACAGTAGCACCTTATGGGTGCAGAACGTTATCACAGCTTTCTGAACCAACTACCTCCTAGCTGTGATCTCTGGGGAGAAGGGAGAAGGCCTTCCCACTTGTCGAGTGAGTGTAGATTTTGCACTTCTTTTGCCAGACTGCAGTGAGGGCTAGTGGTGACCACGTGTGCATGTCCTACAGCTCACCATGCTCTTTAAGAGGTCATCATCAATGTGGTATAAGAAAAGTGCAAAAGCACAAGTATTCTTTTCCTATAACTCCGAAATGACTACTTTCCTTTGGAGTGGAATGTTCTAGACTATCTTCTAGAATTAAATACAAAGGCTAAAGGGCAGTACTCTCTTAGAATGTTACTCATAACGTGGATGGACAAGACCATTAACTACAATCTTCCTCCCCTCCCCCTTCCCCCGGTAGTTTTGAAGCAGAATCTTTTGCAGTCCAAGATGATCCTGAACAAACTATGCAGCCAAGGATGCCTCTGAATTCATGATCCCTCTGAGTCCCCTTTCTGAGTGCTAGGATTACAGGTGTAACTCTGAGGGTAGGAACCATGCCACTGATGTCCCCTGCAGCAGCTGGGAATGTAGGGCTGGGCCTTGAGCATCACTAGGGTGTTGGAGCGGGGCACATGACTGCATACTGAGGGACAACAGCTCGTGCATGGTCATCTCTATACTCCTAACATGCACAAAAAAAAAAAAAAATGCACAATTACTAAACCCAAGCCCAGCATGAGAGCAGCGATGCTCTAAGGAGCCAGGGTTAAACCTCAACAGCCTCCACCATGTGAAACCAGGCTCTGTCAGTGCCACTGCAGTGCAGCTGTCAGCAATGATGACTGCGCGTGCACTGGGGAGCTCCAGTACTGACTACTAAGCCAACAATTAAACTTCCACTCAAGGCAGGCAGGCAGGCACGTGCCCAGTGACCACATACTATGAGCGCAACTCCCCGTGACCCCGATAGAAAAAACATCTGGCAAGAACATTACACCAAGCATCACCAACAAAGTACCCCATAGCAGAGACAGCCCTGGATTAGTCAACACAATTCTAAAGCCACAGCTGTGATAGCAAATAGTAAGTAAGAATGCCAGTAAGAAATACTTAGTCCAAAGAACATTTCCGAGAGAAACTCTGAAAAAAACAGATTTCCCCTGTTAGCTTACTACAGGATTTGCATGAATAGCAGAAGAAGCCTTAACTTTGGGATAGAGTTTTATAGTTCTTGGTGTTTTACCTTTATGAATAGAAACCCCCACACACAAATAAGTGTTCACAGAACAACATATGAGTGCTTCAGGGGCTAATGGGGCATGCTGGGAGAGAGATGGACAGAAACAGCTCTGCTGCCTAAGCAGCGAGTCAGGCGGTGGAGGCAGAATTGACAGATTGATGCTGACCAGCTCTGCAAAGAGTTGTTATAAAGCAGTGTTGCTCTCCCAGAGCACTGCATCCACTGCAGTGTAACATAACTACACAACTAAGATGCTCAGGATGGAGCATGCTAGCAACCCTAGAGCCCAGGCACAAGGACTCTGGGTTCTAGGGCTACACAGTGACTCCTGTGCCTGCTCTTGGGACTCTTCCTCCTGTTGAGTTTACTGCCAAGTGAACTAACAAATTTCATGCAAAGGAAGTGGCTTCAAATATTCATTCATTTGTTATACAGATTTCCTAAAATTCTCTTATGAGGTAAACTACTAGGTATTTACCTATATATATCAGGCCCTTTTAAGTAGAACATGTTGATGATCACAGAGAAGACCACAGTTACTAAAAGTTTGATTACAATTTACTGCAGTTGGTTTCTATTTATAGTCACATATAGGAAATTCATACAGGACAGTTATATGAAAGGGTTTTATGTGGCAAAGAAAACCAGTGTAAAGTAATCTGTAAGTGGTTGGGCTTTCAAATGCAGGGACTCCATGCCCATAAATCCAACCAACAGCCAACGTAGATTATTGAAAGCATCAACACAAACATCTTTTCTGTCACTCTTTCCTAAAGAAAGGCCTGAAACAGTTTCCCATGTTCGGCATCACAAGGAACCTAGCAGTGATTTATAGCTACTGGAAGACAACTCTGTGCAGCTCTGTGCCCTTTCACAGACTGGACCAAACATCTGGGACACTGGCATCTGTACTGTGGAAACTATGGTAGAAGAATGGAGACCTAATTCCTAAGACTGTGGGCAGATGGAGTTTAGGAATAGGAGGGTGGGCCTCACTTGCGACCTCAGGGACAATGACTGAGCCTGCCATCTCTTCTATCAATGTAAAGTGAGAAAGGAAAGGAAAGGCAGGCAGAGGAAGCTGATCCCAGGGAAGCTGTACAGATAAATGCCTACAACAAAGGGTTGGGCTCCAGAGGTAGACAGGAGGAGGGACTGTAGGATGGACTTCAACGTCCCTGGCTTTGGTGCCTGGGGGCAGGACCAAAATTTGATTTCTGGTGAGGAGGCTACTTCTTTAGGGTAGGTGACTATAAGGGAGGAGCCATACTATAGTCTACTCTGGTGGCAAATGTTGGCTTCTCTTGCCACATTTCATTCTATTTTAATATTATTAACATTGACAGTTGCTAATTGCTTTTATGTTCCATGAAGTGACAAAGGGTACAACTATGGTACAAATTCCGGCTTGCCAATCACCAGCCACATGACATCAGACACCTCAATTTGCCTCTCAAGTAAGTCACTGCCATCCCTGAAAGGCAGTGATTGTAGTGAGTTCTTTGCTAACAATGTCATTATAGATGTGCTGTTTATTCTCTCATTCTTCAACAGTGCCCACCTACCCTGTGTGAACACCACCGGCATGCTGTAAGAAGTGCACAGAGCAGGCATAGCCTGCAGCCCCAAGAGAGATGAGGCTTTGGTGGAATAAGTGTTAAGTCTCAAGAAGGACACACATGCCAAGGGAAACAGCTTTAGATAAAAACAAACACACTGGGTATAAAATGCACGAACTACAGCTATATTTTCTGAAACTCCAGGTATATACAGGCAAACTAATTCACTGTGACTGCCATCCAGCTGCAGCTGAGGTTCTTTTGAGCAAGCAACTCAGGAATCGATTAACTGCCGAAAACTTGTTTGCAATGCATGGTGGCAACAGGAAGCTTGACATTGCATCCAATGTGGCTATGCTGGGGTCTTACAGGGGCTTTGCCCCTGACAAAACTCCTGCTGTACAGGTTTACACTAAGTGTGAAGGTGGTGCTCTAGTGGAATTTGTTGGTCATATTCTGCTTTGGGTAAAAACAATGGCAGAATATCACATATTAGCATGGCTTCGGGAGATTGCAATATCTGGTTTGACCACTAGATTTTTTTAGAGCTGAACCATCCACATGAACTGCCAAGTGAATGGTGAATGAATAATTAGAGGAAAATTGAACCACATGTACAACTTATAAGATCCATAGTCAACCTGATATAGCTGTCTCTTGTGAGGCTATGCCAGTGCCTGGCAAATACAGAAGTGGATACTCACAGTCAGCTATTGGATAGAACACAGGGCCCCCAATGGAGGAGCTAGAGAAAGTATCCAAGAAGCTGAAGGGGGCTGTAACCCTGTAGGCAGAACAACAATATGAATAATCAGTACCCTCTGAGCTCCTGTCTCTAGCTGCATATGTAGCAGAAGATGGCCTAGTTGGCCATCACTGGGAAGAGAGGCCCCTTGGTCTTGTAAACTTTATATGACCCAGCACAGGGGAAGGCCAGGGCCAAGAAGTGGGAGTGGGTGGTTTGGGGAGCAGGGTGGGGAGGAGGGTATAGGGGACTTTCGGGATAGCATTTGAAATGTAAATGGAGTAAATACCTAATAAAAATTGGAAAAAAAAAAACAACCCACAGTCAAACAGCCTTACCCTTCAGCAGGCTGTTTACCAGAAACAAGCATGCCTGTTATGAGGAGATGCCCTCTGGCAGGGCACCTCTTTGGTCTTTGTGCTATGAAGCAGCAGGATCTATTTAACAATACAGTTAAAGACAGTAGGACAGGATAGTGCTGCTGGGGCCCGGCCAATGTTTCCACACAGCTTTGCTCTTCCGGGGCAGCTTGTCACAGACAGTCAGCACTGTTTTGCTCAGTGCCCACAGTGTGCTAAATACCATGGCAATTCTCGGGTGGATAAGAACACAGTGGGACAGCCTGTGTGTTAGAAACCCTGGGGTTTAGTTTGTACTCCAATGGCAGTAACCATGTACAGTGTAGACCTGATTAGGAAAGAGTGCTCAGTGTAGGGGGTGGGGGTGGGGGTGGGGTAGAGTTATTAAGAGGAAAACTGACTTGCTGCCTGAAGTTGCAAGAAAGTGTCAGGTTATTATGATGTAGTCGTGAGTGTTGTTTTGAAGAGCCCTACTTAGATAAACCCCCACAACTTTCCATGTTACTTAAGTGAGGGAATGAGAGGCAGTTTCTGAGCATTCAGAATATTATCGACCTTCTCTGCTCTGAATATGAAATTAGAATGTGTCATGATATGTGACCAACAAAGTGTCCCCACCCACACAGTATGAACCCAGACGATCACTTAGCAATTAATCTAGAAGCCTAGTGTGGAAATTCCCCAAGGAAAACAGAGTTCACCTCTCCTCTGATAGAGGCCCTGTAGGCTGCTGCTAGCATGGTGGGCTTCCGGTTAGTGAGGCTGTAGGACCTGAATCTCCCACAAGGAAAACAGTGTTTTGTACACATCAAGTTAAAACAGAAGGTTCTTGGTCGTTTTGTTACCTTCTTCTTTTTTGAGCAGGGAAGTGGAGATAAGCACACTATTAATAAAAGCACACAGTGAGAACCTAATGCTAGGGTTTTGTACCAGGTGCCATATCGGGTCCTGAGGAAAACACAGAGCCCTTCCCCACAGAGCTTACAGCCCATGTAAGCAACACCCAGGTTTAACATAATAAATGGCCCGACTGTCTTACGTATAAGAAAAAATGGCAAAGAAAACTATTCTTAAACAAGAAAATAGCTGTATGATATGAAGTTAATCAGGCAAATGGTAAAGCCTGGGTTGGCAAAGGCAAGGCTGCTGTGCCTGAGAATGGCGCCATTGTGACAAACAACCCATCCCTTGGTGAATGGACACTGGTGTTTCTGTGTGTCCATTTCATGAGAATGTTTTCTGGTGAAAATGTGATAATGCTCCCCGTGAACTTCAACGAAAAGTGTTTAAGGGGTGGCTGGAAACAAGGTCCTTCATTTGAGCTTTGAGTTCTCAAAGTCTGGGAAAATGCTCAAGGTGCTACACAGACTGATTCGATTCTCTTCATTATGAATATGAACAGGCTCCTGAGGACACACCCACAGGAAAGAATGTTCTAAAAAACGATCAGGCCTTTCTCCTTACTTTTTAAAATATTTTTAAATTTTAAAAATTAAATGTCTGCTGAAAAGAAATAAACATGGAAGTATGGGCTCATTTAATAACAACTAAACGTTCAATGAATGTTGTCTTCACTACTTTCCCCTGAGAATGATGCTTGACAATCTGGTATGTTCTTTCAGACTTTTGCTTACGAATATGTTTTGTTTTGTTTTGTTTTGTTTTAAAGAGATTACAATTATCTTCTTAAAACTTAATTATATCACATTCCTTAAGAAACAAATGTAAACAAAGCAAACTAAACCAGACCAACCTGCTTTCCGGGGAAGCCGGGTCAAGTGAGGTACACAGCGTCCCAGGCAATCCTGCTCCTACTCAGGACAGATTCTTTCCCAGGCAAGTACAGCTTTCCCACCTCCTGCCCCCTCACACACACACACCCCTGCGTCACTAGAGGGGTACAGTTGATACACTGATGGCCCTAGCAACAGAAGCCATGGTCTACAATAGGCCCACTGCTGGAGATGCACATTCTGTTGGTTTAGTGGAATATGCTCACCACTACACAGTGATGTGACAGTCTTTGTGCCTGAAACATCACTGCTGCCTCCCTCATTGATGTCTCCTTTTCCATTAACCTTGAAGCTGCTAGCTTTCTCTCCCCCCAAACCTCTACCATTCTGCCTTTTCCAGAAATGTCATAGATTTGAGCCCATATAGTACATATGTAGATGTACTTTGTAGATCTGCTGGTCCTGAATTTGCAGTAATCCTCCTCCTCAGCATCCTGAGTGCTGGGATTACAGGTATGTCTGTATCACCTAGCTCATGTATCTTAATGGGATAATCTAGAGGTGGAACTGCTGAGTTCAAAGGTTTTCAGACTTGGTAGATTCTGCCAAGCTGTCCTTCAAAAGGCCACAGGAAACAGAGGTCTTGCCTCTCCATGCATTTTAAACATGGATTGCCTGGTGCTACATGTCCCAACTCAACGGTTCATTGAAAACTTTTAAACAGCAATTTGACAAAACTTTTCACTGAAAAAGAAATCAAGTAAAAATTTAAGCAAAATGTAAAGGTGAAAGAAGCCAAGCCTTTTACTCCTCTGTCTGTCTGAAGTCTCAAAAGGAATTACAGCAAGCATGCTGTACCATGTGAACCCATACCAAGAATGTAGATCTTCCTTCCCATGAAACACTTCCTGGCACAACGGACATTACTTCTCTACAGACAAACTCACTCAAAGTTCTCTGCTAGTGTTGTTTTGAAACCCGGCACTCCCCGGTAGGTAATACTTCAAGAAATTGAATTGGAAAGTCTGGAGACAACCTACTTCATACACCACATTTCCTGTTTTTAACCCCTGTACCCTAAATCAGTTAGTACTCCTAGTCTACTGACAAAAATAGATCGAAAAATACTATAAATATCCCACAATGTACTTTTTAAAATTGTCAAACTGAAACATTACATGAAAGAAGCCTGGGGTGTTTTTGTTTTTTTTCAAGTAAATTATCTATTCAACTATACGCTAAAGACACATAAAGATTACTGCCTGTTCTTTAAAAAAAAAAAAAAGTAGTCAGAAACTTTATCAGGATTGGCATAACAGACAAAGGAGCCTAAATATCACATAATACAATGAGCTTTTGTTGGAATGGAGAAAGCAAGTTTCTGTTGGAAGTACGGGTCTTCCTGTTTTAGTGTACATTCCCATACTGACTTATTTAAAGGTGTTTAAATGTGTCCTCAGGGGCAAGGTGGCCCTACTGTGAGTGTGTGAATAACTTCTGCCTCTATAGTGCTGTTTTCTATACCAGGACTTTTCCCTGTATCAAAGTGTGGTCCTACTGATCACTATGGTGGATTTCATAAGAAAACTCTACTCTTTAGAAAACAAAGTATTACCAGCAATGAAAGTACTAATGAGTTCATGGTTTACTTTTATATACATATAAATACAATTCAGGGAACTTAATAAACTGACTTATTATTAAAAGCTGTTTAGAAAAACAGCTTTCAAGACAGAAAGAAGCAAGGGGGACACAAGTCCCTACACTCCTCTCAGACGTTTACTTGATGTAAAGGAGCCATGGATGACAGTAACAGAGCACGTTACAGACTACTCTGTAGAACTAGCACACAAGTCGCTCAGTCCTTCATAAACCTACTATCCTGAATCTCAGACTTAAACGGAGACAGAATTAACATGAACTGACAAATTAAAGCTACTTTGTCTCAACTACACACACACACACACACACACACACACACACACACACACACACA